>NC_141056.1:14684916-15284916 GCF_041138505.1 Cibotium barometz
TTTTGGATCACTTAGCTTTCTTGCTTTCATGTTTTATTGACATTCAATTTACAAATGGATCTTTTTGACTAGAATGATACGTTTGAGAGCAGTATCAGGAAAAAAGCGTCCTTTAGTGTAATTTTCACGGTTGAAATTGAGAAAAGCCGATTGTAATTTTGTGTCGAGCCTTGAAATTCAAGATTCAAAATTTCGAAAGTTGAGTTATAAAACCGAATAACCTATGCATTTTTTTTCGGTAAAACCGAATAGCCGATGCATTTTTTTCAGTAAAAATCGAATTGCCGATGCATTTTTTTTCAATAAAAACCCATTGAGCTTTTGAAGGCGATCCTGTGTGTGACTGGCAAGAGAGAGAGAGAGAGAGAAAAAAGTGTAGTATGGAAGGAAAGGAGCAAATCCAATTTAGAGAGGCTTGTTGGTCGTGGTGGGGGGTTACATAAACCCAACTACGGTTGGCTACCAAATACATTTGGGGGGGAGGGTGGGTTACATAAACCCAACTACGGTTAGCTACCAAATACATTTGGCGCGAAAAAGGGAGAGAGAGCCTACGTGGAGTAGTTTTGGCGGGAAGGACAGCACTCGGACGATACATACTTGCTCTTCACGCATCTTTCCCCGCTCTCTCTCTCTCTCTCGCTCTCTCTCCCCCCTTGAGCTTCTCTCTCTCTCTCTCTCTCTCTCTCTCTCCCGCATTGCTTGAGCTTCTCCCTGCGCCTGTGAGGAGAGAATGCCTCTCCCCAAACCTTCCAAGACAGTCTCCAGACGAATCAAGAAGCCCAAACCTCTCCTCTTCCCTTCTCCGCTCCCCGACCAGCCCTTGCCCAAGTCCCCTCCTCTTCCCCGAGAGAGACGAGTGCGTGTCATCTGCACTGACCCTGACGCCACGGACTCCTCTAGCGACGACGAAGACGCCGCCAAACTCCTCCCCAGGCTCGCTCGTAAGCGCCTGGTGCACGAGATTTCCTTGCCTGCAGCTCCGGCCATGGATTCTCCTCAGGCCCAGAAACAGGGGATCTCGCGAGAAAATGCTTTTTTCGCAAACCCTAGCAAGTCTAAGGCGAAGAGGAAGGGCCCCAAGCTTGCCAGGAAAGAAGTAAGCGTGCAGGATTTGGAAACGAGAATCAATGCCGCTGCGGGGGTGGGTGTGGGCAGGGATTCGCCGGCGGAAGATGAGTTCTCTCTGTTCTTGTCGGAGTTTTTTGTGCTGCCGGACAACGACGGGACTCCTGCCTGGGGCGACGGACTGGGCGTGCCGGAAGACGACGGGTTCACAGATGTGGAGGACTTGGAACTCGATTCTGAGGTCATGACATGGATCAACTCCCTGCAGAGACTGGTTTAATTATTAATGGTGTTATTATTTGTAAAGTAAAGAAGCTAATTAGCAGGGGCAGATCCAAATTTTGAAGTGTTGACAAATGTGATCCGCCCCTCTTGCAATGTTGGTGGCTTGCCAACAACCTTTTGCCGTGGGACCATCCCAATAACCGCCACATTGCAATGCTCGTTGCTCTATCGATTTGTATCTTTATCTTTGAAGCAAAACATAAATGGATACCTATTTAATTGACCACGTCCCAACTTCCACCTGCTTCATAATTTAGTGCACACACCCAATTACGCTTGATTTCTACTTTGGCAGTAAAATTCATACTTTGCTCTCTAATGAACATGCACACTTGATATAGAGTAAGTGAGTATGTGGCAGGCCTGAAACTTGAAGATTGTAAGAGGAATCAAAGCCATTTTAGCCTTCAGGTGAAGGCTTCACCTATCGCTAAAAAGAAGTTTGAAAATCAACTCCGTAACAGCAATTTTCCTTAATAGTGGGCTTCAAATTTATGGCCAATAAAGAACCTAGGCCTTCAATTTTCAAAATTTTGAATGTAGGGTAGGGTTGCAAATTTCAGGCCTAGTGTGTGTGTGTGTGTGTGTGTGTGTGTGTGAGAGAGAGAGAGAGAGAGAGAGAGAGAGACGAGAAAGTGAGTTAGTAAGTGTGTGTGAGTGAGTGAATTAGTGAGTAAATGTGTGAGTGAGTGAGGGAGTGTGTAAATGTGTCTGTGAGAGAGAGAGAGAGAGACGAGAGAGTGAGTTAGTAAATGTGTGAGTGAGTGAGTGAATTAGTGAGTAAATGTGTGAGTGAGTGAGAGTTAATGTGTGTGAGTGAGTAAATGTGTGTGAGTGTGTGTGTGTGTGTGTGTGTAAGTTAGTGAGATTGAATAAAAGATAAAACAATGGTTTCAAAAAAAGTGTGAGAATCGGATAACTTTCTCATTCATTGAGAACTAAATTCAAAGAGCAAAAATAAGGAGTATATCTGGGGGAAACAGAGAGCTGGTGACGCCGGTTTGCTGGCGATGGTTTGCTGCTCGACGGCCTGAGCGCCTTCTCTCTCGCCCCTCTGCAATTGTTGCCCTGCCCAGAGGCTTGCAGCCCCTGCTTCCTTCCTTACTTTCCACAACCCCCCTCCCCCTCAGGTGCATGGGCACCGAGTGGAGGGGAGCCCCTACACTGCTCAGAGAATAGGGATCCAGCTCTGGGAGTAAGGCTTCTCAGCCTGCAAAGTTCACTCAAGCTGTCTTTTAGCAGTTCTTACAGTGGCCCCCGGCCATGGATGGCAACAGAGAAACCATGCTGAAGTATGAGCTAGTGTTAGAAGACTTCATGGACACCAAAAAACAGCTGGAAGATTCCAGAGCCCGAGTGGAAGAGCTAAATCTGATGTTGCTGCAAAAACAAGTCGAAGAAGAGGCTCAAATCAACAAGCAAGCTCCAGCTAAGGTATTGGACACATCAGGTAAACCCCCTTTCACTAATCTTGTGGTTTGTCTTTCTCGTGAGCTGGTCCATTCGTTGGAAACTGATTACACAGCCCGTTGTTTAGTTGGGTTAATGTTTGGGCCAAGACCACCAGTAGATTTCCTTAGGGGGTGGGTCAAAGATAACTGGATTTCCATTGGTATCGAGATTGAGATCATCCAAGCCCTCCCAAATGGATACTACCTCTTTCTATTCAAGGACCCAAATATGGCCCTTAAGGTCCTAGGTTCAAGGCAATGGATGTACAGAAACATCCCATTCTGTTTTTTCAGTTGGTCAAAGAACTTTAACCCTCAAGGTCCTAAACCCTCCGCTTGCCCGGAATGGGTGGAGCTTCCTAACCTGCCCTTCTACTTGTACCCGTGGCTAAAAAAAATTGTCTCCCCTATAGGAAAAGTGCTAGGCATGAGACCCAAGAATGATTACAACCCGGCTTGGCATCCTCAGGTCCTTGTGGAAGTGGATCTAGATAGGCCTCTTATTGATGAGATTGAAATCAATTGTGGTGAGTACAACATCCAGCAAAGCATTCTATACAAACACCTACCCAACGCATGCTTTCATTGTGGAAAGCAAGGACATGTTATCACAGAGTGTCCTTCAAAATACCCCAATTTGAATGCCACTAGTGCCCCTAATCTTCCCCTAGCCATCAACCAAGCTCAGCATACTGGAATGAATAAAAATACTACGGTGCCTTCTCCCCTTGTTCCCTCTACATCGAAAGAAAAGGGAGAAAAGTTTACTGTGCCCAATAGGAAGAAGACCTTTAGACAGAATAGGGCGGGAAACCAGAGGGCATTTGCCAACTCCTTTGCCTTATTAGATAGCATATCTGACCTGGATGATTCGGTTGGCTCCCAAGAGATCAGTCAATCCACGCCGTTGGATAGATCTAGAAATCTGGCCGAAACTAATCAAATGGACCATGACCAAGTGCTCCTGTCCCGCACTATGACAGCTGGCCCGTTGGGAGATGAGCAAGATAGGGTTGAGCAGTCTCTGTCTGATACAGAAAATGGCTTGCCCAAAGAAATGGAGATAGTCAAGGAATTGAAAAGAATGCATGCTCGGGTGGGTTCCACCACACCTCAAGCTGCTTCCAAAGTGGGACCTAAAAAGGTCAACTCCCATAAAAAGAGCAAATGAGATGCACCACTTTGAATGTCAAGGGGTTGATTGACCTGTCAAAAGTCCAACTTGTGAAACAATGGCTAAGGAAACAAGGAAGATTTGACTTTATAGCTCTAACGGAAGTCAAAGTTAGCGGAGATGAGCTTGAAAAAAGGCTGCTCAACATCTCTAAAGAGCACATCTGGATCTACACAGCACACTGTCAGGGATCTGGAGTGGTGGCGGTGGGGATGCATGTGGACCATCAGAATGATCTGAAAGACGTGAGGATTGATACGTTTGATCAATGGGCTGCATTTGAAATGACAACCTTCTCCTTCATTGGGATTTATGCTGGAGGTCCTCAGGTGAGCAGAATCAGAACTTGGGGCACTCTGAGAAGCGTCCCGAATCCTATCATTCTAATGGGAGACTTCAATATGGTAGAATCCAAAAATGACAGATTAAGAGGGCTGAGACAAGTCATTAAAGGGGCAGAGCTCCTAGCTTGGTAGCGCACTGCGGATCACTTTGAGCTATGTGACGTGGGAATAGGGGAGACGGAGACTTCACGTGGCAGAACTATGCCCATGGGGAATTGACCAGGAAAGCAAGATTGGATAGAGGATACATTAGCAAAACCCTCGGGAACTCCTACATCAGATGTGAATGTAGAACTGACATTTCTACTTGCCTCTCTGATCATTACCCCGTGATATTAGTGTTGGACAACCATGACAAAAAGGTCTCTAATCAATGGTTCCACACGGATCCTGCCCTGTTCAAAATGCCTATTGTTCAGGATGAAGTCAAAAGAATCTGGACTGAATTCTTCAGCTGTGGCATTACCCCGGCGAGGGCTTGGAGTCTGGCCATCAAATCTACCCAAGCTCTTTTGATCTGCATTAGGAAAGAGGTAACCAGAATCAGGAAAAACAGAAGAGATCTGCTATATCTGAAACTAAAAGAACTGGAAACTACAGCCAATAAGGAAGATGCGGCTATTCAAGAAGCCGTTCTTGGCACAAGGGCTGAAATTAGGAGAGAAGAGGAGGTAACCCAGAAGCATGCCCGCTGAATTCTACAAGAGGTTCAAGGATCTCTTGCTGTCTCCCTTAATGGCGGTGTGGCAGGAGGCTGTCTCTTTTGGGGCGTTGCCTCGCCCGATCAATGAAGGGTGGATAAAACTTATCCATAAGAAAGGGGAGAAGAATGACTTGAGCAATTGGAGACCGATTACCATGTTAAACTGTGCCTACAAAATATTTGCCAAGGCCCTTGCGCTGAGACTGTCTAGCCATCTAAAGAATTGGATCAGACAGGAGCAGAAGGGATTCATCAAAGGAAGGTACATTCTGGATGCCATTATCACTTTGTGGGAGGGTATGGAGTATGCAGAAGAATGTGAACAGGACTACATCTTCTTCAAAATTGACTTTGACAATGCCTATGATAGGCTCAATTGGCATTATGTTCTAGAATCCCTTAAACACATGGGTGCAGGTCAGCACTTCATCCAGATGGTGAGTACTCTTTTTGGGAATGCTACGGCTAGGGTGAACGTCAATGGTGTGCTCTCTGATGCGTTCTACCTGACCAAATCTATCAGACAAGGCTGCCCACTAGCACCCCTCCTCTATGCTATTGCTGCAGATGGTCTGAACTAGCTGATTAAAGATAGGATGGACAAAGGGGAAATGATTGGTATCTCTCTGCCCAACAATAAACAGCTATGCACCCAAATGTTTGCTGATGATACTAATGCCATGGTTGCCAATACTGAGATAAGCATAAAGTGCTTTTGGGAGTGCTTGGACATTTACTGCAGGGCTTCTGGATCAGTCATTAACCATAAAAAAACATGTATTAGGTCCCTTATTGACAAGCCGCCTGATTGGCTGATTCAAGCTGGCTGCAAAGTCCTGGAAGAGGGAGTAATTTTCAGATTATTGGGCATTCCCATGGGATTCAAGGTCACCCTGAAGCAAAGATGGATGTGGGTGCTAAACAAGGTGGAAGAAAAACTTACCAGATGGCAGAAAATGCATCTAAACTTGGGGGGTAGAAAGATGGTAATTAACCACTTCATTATCCCATCTATCATCTACTTTCTTAGCTGTTGGAGACCGCCAGACTCTAATCTATTGCAGTTCATAAGGCTTTGCAGGAACTATCTATGGGGGGGGACCCCTGGATTAGGAAAATCCCTAAAGTCAGGTGGGAATGGTGCTGTTTGGATACAGGTAAAGGGGGCCTTGGAATCAAAGACGTGTTCAATCTAGCTAATAGAATGGCTGCCAAGTGGGTGCTGAGAAGCTTTCTCTACCCCTCTGAAGATTGGGCCTAGTTGATCACTAGGAAGCTGGAACAATTCCAACTTAAACAATTTCCCAAGTGGAAGAAGCTCCCCTCGCTCACAATTATGGCGAGCAAATACTTGGTGAAACCGGCTGGCAGCCAATTGGTCCATTCGCTTTGGTCCGCCTGGAATGCTATCAAGACTGACCTTATCCTATCTAAGAAGCCTAGCTACACATGGGAGGTACACGGGAGAGACTATCTGGTGGCCAAGCATTCCCCTCCCCCCAATTGATAATGCCCAAGCTGAAGCGGCTTTGAGATTGCACAGGAAAGGAATATGCTGTTGGTGGGCAGAGACATCAATGCTTGGATGTCGAGAGTTGATCTGATCAGAGATTATAATGTCTTATATGCAGAATTAGACCTTATTGGGATAAGAATCAGATTATGGCACCAATCGAACACTTGGCTGCTTTCGATTAAAGACATGCCAGTGCACAAAGCTTTCCAATGGAAGAATCAAAAAGGACTTCTCCCTATTCCCCCCAAACAGAGGACGGATCCTATCCATTGTACACTAAACAAGAGATGGGGAATCCTTCTGGACAGAGTGCAATGGTATTTTCTGTTTGACAAGCTATGGAATAAGTATGTGGAACCAAAAAAAGCATGCCTAGCTTGGTTGGTCATGTGCAAAGCTATTTGGACCCAGCTAAAAGCCTTCAGACTTAACATAGGGGATGGGAAGTGCCACAGATGCAAGGAGGTGGAGGATGACCTGCACATCATGCATTGCCCTATTGCAAAGGAATGTTTCGAGTCATTGGCCAAATGCATTCAGCTATGGAATGGCTACACCCTTGGCTAGAAAAACTTTTTACTTGGAGAAGGCATCGGGTGCACCTTGGAACTATGGGCTATCCTGAGAACCGAAATGTTATGGTGCTTATGGTTAAAGACTTGATTCCATTTTTAATAGTATGCATACTAACAACTTCAGGCCAAAAGAGAACTTGATTCATGTAGGTGAAAGATGCATACAAAGAAGGTTAAAAGACATGGACTCCAAGCTTCATCGGCTACAGGAAAAAGCTAAAGGAAAACAAGTGGATCAGATAACACAACAAATTCAGGAATTGTGGAAGATGAGAGAGGCCGTCATCTCCAAGGATGTGTTGCTCATCAAAGCACTCTATGCCTTTTGAAAGGCACACTCATGAAAAGATGGTTTCACAGCTAGAGAAACTGCATTAAGTCAAAGGCAAGCTCAGGGCTTGCGGAACTGTATGTCATGTGCATAGTCAGTGGTCTCATTAGAGTTCTCAACATGTTGTAACCTGTCTCTTTCTAACTTCTTAATATAAACAGCCAGTTTTTTTTTTTGAAAAAAGTGTGAGAATGCACACGTCATAGAGTGGGTGGGTGTGTGTGTGTGTGTGTGAGAGAGAGAGAGAGAGAGAGAGAGAGAGAGAGAAGTAAATTCAACGTCTTCAATAGACCGATCAAGTCTACGAAAAGTGGTACAGCATAGACACTCTCCTTGAAAAATCAAGGAATATGCTTGTAACTCATGATGTTAGGTGTTGAACTATTCGTAGACTTGAAAGATCACTGGTCTTGGACATGCATCAACGTTATAAAATTCCCCCCCCACCCCCCCCCCCCCCCCAGCAGAAGGGTTGCACTAAGCAAAATTTGATGTTATGTTGCACCAAGAAGGGAAAGATGACGTCCACAAATCTTGAAATGCTCACTACGCATTCTCAAATTTTGGATTTATCAGTTTTTTGAGGTCAATCATAGAGAACTCAAAAGTTATATAGCATCCCCTTCTTGGTCAAGTACTCACTTTCATTTAGGTCCTCTTGTTACTAAATGCTTCCACTGTATGCAGAGCTCTACCTTGCGCAAGTAGATTTCGAAAAGGCGCCACCTTAAGAAAGAAGAAAAGCTACACTCTACATAAGAGTATGTGATTAATTTAAATGAGTATTGGTATGGTAAGGGGGGCTATGATGAGCAGAAATACCACACGCCAAGGAGCTGGCTACTGGAAGCTACACTGACGAAACATGGTATAAATGAAAGAGAGAAAGTAATCCTGTACAAGGTAGATGATCTCAATGTTTGAAAGCCAACCACATGAAAGATTTGGATGTGTAAAAATTCACACTTCCATTTTACCTTGACAATCAAAAATTTTACTTCTCATTAACTTGCATTCACTGCAGGGATTGGCTGTTTTGTAAAAACTCCGAGAGATTGAAGTCATCTGTTTTTTGAGAGTCGCTCCAAAACTTAAACTTTTCAAGCCAGTCTGCTGAAGAGCCTTGAGAATTTATCAGAGATTCCTGCATTGACAAGAACGCAATCCAATTTTCATGTCAATGCAATGACATTGAAGGCATAGACACATAAGAATAATCTGTTGCAATTCATGCCCATGATGACATTGAGTTGCAAATCTCACCAACAGGTCTGGTGGTGTGCCAAGAACAATCTTTTCAAGGGAGAATCCTTCCTGGGAGCATGCTTCGGCAGCTATGCTCTTAAAATTATTACTCACAGCATCATCATTCAAAGCTTTCAGGTTCTCATTGCAGAGGAGTTTCAGCAGGTCAGCATCAAGGGAGCCTGAGAATGGCTGAGACCCCCCCAAACTCGGTAGCTCTGATAGATGGTCTTCTTGTGGTGATTGGGCACCACTGGCATTAATGGCCTGATCTTCACTCTCAATTTGCACGTGATCTCTCTCTATGACTCTCTCTCCAAGCACTCCGCTTACTTGAGCTGATTCAGGGTGCATTGCAGCTACCTGCTATCAAAAATACACAACATCAACTTGCATTAGGTTCCTTATATATGCATGTTTTAATGATCTTGACAGGTTTCAAGCAGATGCCTGTTCGAATGAAAGTGATGCCTGGAGACGATTGACATCTTCAGATATGGTCTCTAAGAGTCCTTTGTGATGCAAAACAGCTTGTGCGTTGATGGGAACTGGGGTTTTAGGCATTGAAGGTACTCCCAATGAGTCATTACTTGGCTCTCCTGTCAGCTCCAACACCACCTGTTCGAGTTCATCAACATTTTCTTTGCTTGTTATCATTGATTGCCTTGGTTGAGTCTGGTAAAACACCTTGGATACCACAATCTCCCCTTCCCTTTCCTCTTCATGTACACCCAGGTGGTACTGATGCATCACCCAATTGGTTTTCTCTGGCTTTGCTTTCTTTCCAAAGCAAACATAGAGCACCATAATCTTTTTGCACCCTAATTGCCTTCCATTCTCTACTACTGGACGTGTCTTGCCGGTCTTGTGCCAACGCACTTCGCCTTCAACTCCTTCCTCATTTGACTGGACTTTCCGGCGCTTCCGTGTGCCAGTTGTGTAAGCCCTTGCTGGTCTGTGGAAAAAATGTGTGCTGCTACCATCACGACGAATTCCTGTTACATCATCAATAAGACAAACAAATACATAACGTGGCAATATCCAAAGGGCTCTCTCCTACAGCTCACCCACCAAGGTATTAATCACTTCACCCATACAGATCTATCTAGACTAGAGACACACATCACATGGGTAGCACCACAACAGCTTGGCACTAAGATGCAGTTCTATCATGACAGCTGCCTACAGTTCAGACGAGGTGGTTTCATTCGGGAGCCCCGTTACATGCTCAAGCACGTCACATGCCATGAGGATTGCTATTGGCCAAATCAGAGTTTCATCTCACCAGGTGGAGACAAGGAGAGCAGCAGATATCCCCAGGGAGGAAAGGATCTGCTTGCTATGCACACTAGAGGTGGAGACGGAGGAGCATTACATAATGCAGATGCTCAGTGTATTATGAGATCAGAGGGAGATTCCACTCTCTTTTCTGGGAGGGGTTTGGGCCTCTCACGAGAGTTCTAGACTATCCAGATCAAAGATGCTTGGGGCTTTACCAACTAGAGATCAGGCGGCACAAAGACCATTTACTTCACATGAGACAAAGGCAGCCCATATACACGTCCCAGTAACCAGTTACCCATCACAAGCTTCTTTGCACCCACCCCCACCAAGGCACCAAAGAGAGCCATCTGAGGATGTGCTTCGATGAGAGAGAGAGAGAGAGAGAGAGAGAGAGAGAGAGATTATTGTCTGCAAAAGACCGCAAGGGTCTATAAACCAAAAGTTACAATGAATCCATGAATAACAAAATCATGGAATAACAAACTGAAAAGGAAACAAAAACTAAACTAAAACTGAGCTATCACTGTCAAAATTGTCAAAGAAATCCCTATGTGCTACACCTAAGCTCAACTGTAAAAGTGTAATACATCCTCATAATAGAGATACAATCCACGGAGGCAATAAGTTTGTGACAAGGTCGAGTGTCGGGGGTGGTCTTACAGGGCAATAGGCTCCGTATCTGTACCAATATCGCTTAAGGATCTCTCCAAGCTGGAGCTAGCCGTCCGGATCTCCGGATCTGAGTAGCTCTCTCTAGCAACGGGAACGGGAACGGCCCATGCCGTCCAGAACATGAATGGCATATAGGGAACAGGAACGGGAACATACCCCCACACACACACACACAGACACACACACAATATTGAAAGCTATTCATCTTTCATTTAAAACATGACAAACATGATACATTATACATAGCCATTGATCATGAGAGTACTCAAGAAAAATAGAAATAGATCCAAATTGCACAATGAACTTCTGAAACTTCAAACAATACAAAGAGATGCACATGTTAGAAGTCATCTCCTGTCTTTATCAGACACTAGGGCCTCTGTTGTGGGTGTGCCCGCCCTGTATAGGTGTTTTCTCATTTTCCCTCACTCCCCGTATTTTTTCCCCATTTTTTCCATGGTGTGGGTGGCTGCCACCACAGGGCTGGCAGGAACATATGTAGCTGGCCGACTGCACTCTGTTGAACATGGAGCTGGCCGACCTGCTCAGTAGGGGTCGTGGAGGTTTTTTCTGCTAGCCGACTGGAAGTGCCCAGTCGTGTGGGCTGGCGGCGCATCCTAGCGCTGGCCGACTGCAGTATGGGGCCATATAAATAGGCCCCATTGCCCCCACATTGTATTCATTCAGTTTTCATTGCGGGATCTTGTGTATAGAGAAGAGTTACACGCCTATCTCTCTCCTTCTCTTGTGCTGTCTATTTTTTGCACTCTACTTGCTCTTGTGATCTCAAATTTTGTTATCATCTCCGCTGTGTATTTTGACATGGTATCAGAGCCCTAGGCTCTTGAAAGATCTTGGGAGTTTTCTGAGCAAGAGGGGGATTGTTGCGTTGCTGATTGGTGGACTGTTTTGGACAGTTCGGGAAGAGAAGTAGCAAGAGGAAGGCGGGCTAAGTAGCTGGACAGCCACTTGCAGGTTTAGAGTTTTTTTTTCCCACGCACCCACCCTTTTCAGTTACATCCCCGCGATGGCAGATTTGTTAGAGATGGCTGAGAAGCATGTGAAGATCCCAACTCTCCCCACGTTCCCAGTGGACCATCAGTTGGACGGGAACAATTACGGCATCTGGAAGGTTATGATGGAGTCTGTGCTGGAGTCATATGACCTTGCTGATTTCATCGTTATCGGGGTTCCACGGCCGGAAGCAGAGGAAGGGGCGCGTAGGTAGGCACTTTTTCAGGATATGTGTTTGCAGGAGCAGCCTTGGGTATTCATGGCTCGTGACTTGATTGAGTTGGAGGGATTGTCACATGGGCGGACACGTGTGCAAGCTTCATGGTGGGACATTGTGAATGCGGCTCATCCTGTCCGTATTCGCTCATCTCACATTTTATCGCATATTCTCCTTTCTTGGCATGAAGTTCTACTATTGGCTGGGTGGGATCCTGGTCATGAAAGACTACTTTTGAACTCTTTGCAGTTTGAAACATTTGTTGTCATTGTTTGGCCAGACAGAGATGCTTCACGCATACGACTCAACCGCATGGTCAGGCTAGGCTTGGTTAGAATCCAAGATGCTGTGATACCTGGTCGTGACAGGCCATATTCGTTTCGTCGTATTCGGCAGCACTTTAGGGTTCCTCGAACATTTCAGCTACTATGGGTTGACATCATGCATGCAGTTGAGCCTTTTACTCCATTGCCTCTGCCATCTACAAATCAGCCTTGGCTTGATTGGGCACTATGTAAATCTGGTGACTTGATATTACTTTCAGCTAACTAGGTCTATCATAAGCTCGTATCAGAGAAAGATTGGGTTTCAGCCAAGGCCAATAAGGTGTAGGGATTGCACAAGTCTAAATCATGGTGGCAGAAAACTCATGCGTGGTTGGCAGTCTAAACTCCCTTACCAGGGTAAGGTTTTCATTTGGAGGATGTTGGTGGGAGGGTTACCTACACGGGATCAGCTCAGCCGTCGTAAAATTACATTGGCCTCTTGCTTCTTCTGCACGACATGCACTGAAACAGTTATGCATCTGTTCATGAGTTGTCCAGTGGCCCGTCAGATTTGGTCTTTTGCCTCTCGCGTTTGGGAGGCAGTAGAGAGGTCTACTGTTTCGGCTCATCAGTGGATATTTGGGATTTGTCCTCAAGTCATTACTTCGGACAGTCACCTTGTGATATTCCATTTCCTTAGATGGACAGGACTTTGGCATATTTGGACTACACGGAATGGGTTCATCTTTGATTCCTTGTCTGGAATACATGGGCACATTCTACGTATCCGCGGTTTGCTGCTTTGGCAGTTTTCTTCTCTTCTCTCAGCTCAGCTCTACTGGATGCAGATGTTATTTCGTTATGGTCTACGGCGGCTCGGCTGGCTCATCTTTGATGCTTTTATCTAGGATGCTTATTTGGCTAGGAGGCTTTCTTATTAGTGTACAGGTTTGCATGGTCATGATCCTTTAGAGGATCTTTTGTGGGGGTTTTTTTGGGGCCATAGGTTCTGTGTGAGCCATGTGGCTGATATACATTTTTACATATAATATAAAACACCATTTCACGAAAAAAAAAAGAGAGATGGAGAGAAAACACAGGTGAGAACCTGCTCTCAATATCATCACCAAAAGGAATACATGTCCCGAGCAAGAGGGGAGAACCTCATAAGTGAGGGACTGCAGCTAGACAAGCTAGGCAAGCAATGAAATATGAGGGAGGCATGCCGGCTATATATACCTCTACATGAAGGCAGCCAACTGGTGATAAATATCTCCACAATTGGGAAAAATGCCCATGACCATAAATGGGGAATAAATATGGGTAAAATACATGTGAGGGGTGACCAGCCCCTCAGACTAACATGGTCAGCCCTAGAGGCTAAAATAGGAAACCAAATAGGAAGCCAACAAGTAGGGGATGATATCTAACACCCCCTCTCAGCACCGGATGCTAAGCAAACTCCAAGAAGCCAGAGACGCCGTCCTCGATCAAAGATGAAAGACTGCAGAAACATGTACCAAGATAGCTCCACAAGCAATCTCCTTAGCAACTCGGCTACAAAAGCAACAGAACAAGCTGCCACGTACACCGCTCCTCTGGAAGAAAACAACCATATAGACTGCAACGTGCTGCTCCAAATAATGGTTCCAAACCCAAGTGTAAGAACACTCCCCGAAGTCGAATGTCGTGTATCCAGCCTGGAGAAGGTATGAAAAACCTCATAACCAACCAAGATCAGATCCTGTAGATAATCAATCCTAGGAGAAGCAAACTGCTCCTCACTGGAACCCTCAAAAGAAATACAGTCAATCTGCTCCAACTCTGTACCAAAAGTAGCCAAATGCTGTATAAAAGTATCCTCTGAAAAGGTCGGCATCGCAAGATGGAAAGACTCTGTAGAAAAGATGGGGTCCATCTGCTCAAACTCCATAACATGAGTTGCCCAATGCTGTACATAAGTACACACCACTGCGGTGGGCATCGCAAGATGAAAGGACTCCACATCCCCCTCTGAAAAAAGATATCGTCGGACTGATATAAGTCCAACCTGATTCTGATCCAGATCCCAAAAACTTTGAAGTACCACTGTGCTCGAGGCACAGTTAGCAACCACAGATCCAAAGCATCCCACCGGGTCCAAAAATCCCATCCTCCAAAACAACAAGCCAGCAGAACTGGCAGGGGGAGGGGCATCCTCAGAAGCATCACAAAGAGATGAAGAGATAGACTCCTCACAGTGAGGAAGGGAAGCAGGAATATAAACTGCAGTGGTAACAAAGTCCTCAAAAGCATCGCAGATAGCAGAAGACTGTTCCAGAAGTAGAACCAGATCCCAAGAATCAGCAACAGATAAAAGGTCCATGTGAAAGGATCACACCGCAAAGGGCAAAACACCCTCCTTGTTCTGCAAATACTGCAAAGAACACAAGCTCGGACAAAATAAACTCTGCTCAGGATCTCTGAAAAGATCACTGCTCTTCTCCAAATAACTGTAAACTCCTGTCAAAGAAGAAAGTCTCCACAGATACAACACAACTCCCGAAACTGATCCTCAAATGAAGTAGCTGGAGAAAGGCCCCCTCTGAGTGTAGAAAACTCTTGTGGGAAGCAAAACGCAGCCAAAACACTGCTATCCAGCAAAAATAGCACTCCACCGCCAACAGAAGGCAAGGAACATGTAGAAACCGGGAAACCGTGTAGGCCAGGAACAAAACACAGGTATAGATGCTCCAAAATCAGCAAAACGCTGACTGAAATCTGAAATTCAGAATCTTCCTCAAGTACCAAACTGCCTCCAAAGCCACAATCCAATCAAGAAACCCCCTCTGCAAGTGATCTGTGTCCACTGGAGAAGAAAACACAGCCAAACAAGGGCTACAAACCTGAAAATTCAAGCCAACCAGTGTCCACACCTCCTATGAGGAAAAACGCTGAAGAGAAGGTACCTTCGGTACCAACAGATGAAGCCCAAGTGAAGGTAGAGCTACCAGCAAAATCGGTTTAGAAAAATGCAGCAACCATGGCTACAAATCTGAAAACACAGAGGTATAAGGGGCTGAATATGGAAACACTGAAGCCTCAGATCAAGAACTGCTGCAGAGAACAATCAGGGGGTGGGAGGGATGGCACAAGATAACCAGAAAGGATAGGCAAAAGGGAGCCTAGAGAGCTCCAAGATCAGGGCTGGGAAAGCAAGCCAAAACAGGCCAAAAAATGCAGCTTGTTTGGGACAGCTATGTTGCTGTCCAGTCCTGAAAAAAACGCCTGAGAAACCCTAGAAGGTGCCGCCAAGAAGGACAGGTATGCTGTCCAGAAAAAAAACCCTTGTCAAGCTGCCAAGAAGTTGCAAACTGACGCCCTGAAGAGAGGAAACTGCAGCCCATTGAATGGGTATCAATCAGCGCTTGAAGAAATGCAAGCTTCAATGCATGAACACAAAAACGCAGATCTGTCCATGGGCGGAAAAACGCAGATATGAAGAGGTAGAGGAGGGAGCATCCAACGCTGAAATCACCGGCGCTTTGATACCATGATAGAATGTGCAGCGGAAGAAGGGAGAGAGAGAGAGAGAGAGAGAGAGAGAGAGAGAGAGAGAGAGAGAGGAAACACAGGTGAGAACCTGCTCTCAATATCATCACCGAAAGGAATACATGTCCTGAGCAAGAGGGGAGAACCTCGTAAGTGAGGGACTGCAGCTAGACAAGCTAGGCAAGCAATGAAATATGAGGGAGGCATGCCGGCTATATATACCTCTACATGAAGGCAGCCGACTGGTGATAAATATCTCCACGACTGGGAAAAATACCCAGGACCATAAATGGAGAATAAATATGGGTAAAATACATGTGAGGGGTGACCAGCCCCTCAGACTAACATGGTCAGCCCTAGAGGCTAAAATAGGACACCAAATAGGAAGCCAGCAAGCAGGGGATGATATCTAACAAAAGTCACCCCCCATACACCAAAAATCAGCCTGAGGGAGGATGTCACCAATTGGCCGACCATTTGGTCCATCTCCAGTTTTTGTGTCTCGTTCACTTGAGGCCAGGCCGGTGTCTCGTGTGAAGAGGCCAGTATTTTGTTGACATGGACGGGAGCCAGACTGGTGCCACCCGTGTGTTAGCAGGATGGTGTTGTATGGACGGGAGCCAGACCAGTGCCACCCGTGTATGACCCGGACTGTGTTCGACCCATGGGATTGTCACGCCATGGAAGAGCTAGTATTCGTGCCGTGTTTTGCCTATGGGACTGTCACACCATAGGGAGACTCGTGCCTGGAACTGTGTCTTACCTATGGGACTGTCACTCCATAGGAAGACCAGGTTTTTATGTTTTTATGTCGTGCCAGTTTTGTGCCGACAGATATTTTGTACTTGTTCCATGAACAGGAGATATGTCCATGTTACTATTTGCACATGCACACATATTTTGCATGTTTGAAACTGTTTTCGCATGACATGTATTTGTGTGTTTGCCTGCTTGACATGTTACTTACTGAGCGGGGACGCCTGCCAGTGAGTCGTGAAGTTTGCTCTGTATTCTGACGAGTTTTAGTGCATGTGAACAGGTGGTAAGTATGTTGCACATGTAGTTTTTAATATTTTATTCTAACCTTTTATTTTATAAGGTTAGGTGTTCACATTCACTTAAATGTGGGCACCCCCTTTGGGCACCCACTTAGGGGCCAAGGTGGGGAGCCCCACTTTTAAGTGAGTGTGGGGGTGGGCATGGTCACCTACCCACACTAGTTTCCCCCACATGCATGTGTGGAAATCTCTAGTTGTAACTTCACTTAAATTTTATTAAAAAAGACTCCCTCTTCAAGCGTGGGGATCCATCGCTTCTACCTGGCGTTTGTTCATCACCCGGTGATCACCTTGGCTGGCTGTTCTATCAGCTGCATCGCCAGGCAGCTGCTTCACCACCCACACAAGCGATTGCTTCTCCCTCTCCTACCAGGCGGCTGATGCACTGCTGCGCCTAGCCCTTCCAGGCGACACTGAAGTGCTGCAGCTGCTCCCACAGGCGACTGTATACTGCAGCCAGGCCATTACAGTAGCACAGAGGCGACTGTTTCTACTCAGCGTGCTGCCTTTGCTCCTACAGGCGACAGAATCACTGCTGGCTGCGCTGCTTGTTCCTTTTTGCAGGCCATCGTGGGTCACCTCTCCTCTGCGTGAGCTCTCCTGCAGGCTGTACGTCTTCACCAGCAAAATGTCCCTTTTCATCTCCTTTCCTACAGGCAGCTACTCCCCCTGGCGACAGTACCTGCAGGCTACCTCTTCTCTACCGGCTGCACCTCTCCAAGCTGCGCATGCCCCTACCGGCGGCTATGGCTATGCGATTGTGTTCCGGCCAGTAGAACACTGCGCTCAGGCAACCTGCGGCCAGGCATCTCCTCTCTTGCAAGTGGATGCTTCTTCTCTCACAGCAGGCGGCTGTACCCTTTGTGGTGGTGCTTGTCTTGATAGTTCTACACGAGCCAACTATTTCTTCAACAAGGCTGGCTTCATATTCTACACAAACACCACAAGTATTGGTTTTCCATCAACCATCTACAAGTAAGTGAATTTCAGATTTCCATAAAGTATTTTATATTTAAATCTGATAAGGGATTCATCCCGCTCGGCCAACACCCGTTCGGTGCCGGGTTGTCCAAGCTATATTGGCGAACCTCGGTCCAAAGGTGCTAAGATCGGGAGAGCCAGGCGTTAGTACGAGAGCGCCTGTCTGTGCGTGGTCTCGGAACACCAGTGAGGCGCTCTCCGCGGAGTCCAGTGAAAGCACAGGACCGTAGAGATTGGACCACACTAGTGGTCGTACTGCTTCGAGCTTCTACATCGAAATTCGACTTCGAGCCTATTTGTTTGGTACTGTTTTCATATGTACATGGACATTATCTGGTTCTTGGAACCCATGGAGCATTGTATTCATTAAATACTCCCAATAAATATATCATATATTGAGGGGGGGGTCGGCCCGTTCCGGCCCCAGTGCTGGTGTCCATCTTTCCATTTCATTTCATTTCAATTTCAAGTTGTATTAAGTTGTCCATTTCAAATTTGTGGTTTTAAAGTTGTGCTATTAAGCGTGTGGGTGTCCAACGGAGTCTTTCCCACTTGACGGGATCGGTTTCATTGGTATCAAAGCACGGTTGTTTCCCTCTTCCTAGTGGGGAAACGAACCTGTGTACTGGACATCCCGCTTTTAGCAAACTTTGAACACAATGGACAGCCAAGGTAACCCTTTGGAAGTACCAAATTTGAGGGGTCCATCTAGTGCCTCTCGTGGGTCTGATGCCCTGCGAGGAAGACACAAGCCCCTTGAAAGGGTTATGGATAGTGAATCCAAGGGTCAACTGTCTCCAGGAAAGACAGTTATGCTTGAACAAAAGCCTGATGCTATGAGGGCTGAAATGGAACATATGAGAAAACTTTTGCAGGCTCAAGAGCAAGAGTTAAAGTTTTTGCATGAAGATCCCCATTTGCAAAATGCTATTGAAGCCAGGAAGGCTGATGCTATGGTAGATGTAACTTTTGAATCAATGGCTCGTGAAGTGGGCAAGAAACCAAGGGAATTGGCACTTGCCTATCTCCTTCGCAAAGGTGATATCAAAGAGGGGGATGACGGAGAGCTGAAATTCAGAAATCCACCTCGTTTGAAGCATGGAGATCCCGCATCCCAGAGGCTGAAATCTTTTATGCAAAAGGAAGAGGTGACTGTCACCTCTCGTCATGCATCCTCTCCCCAAGGCACTAAGCCTGACAGACATATGTATGCCAATGCTCATGGAGGGCATGAAAGTCACATGCATGCAAGACATGTATCTCATGGTGACAGGTCTACTTCCAGAAAAATTTTGCCTTCTGAGTTGTCTCATGGAGAGACATTGCCATATGCAGGTAAGTCACATGCATCTGAGTTTCGAGTTCGTGGAGCACATGCCACCGTGCCCCATGAAGCTTCTATGACGGCCCATGGAGCCCATGCAGATAGGGCTACCCCGTTGGATAAGGGGAAAAGAAAAAGAGAAGACCATGAGCCTCATGGCAAGAAGCTCAAGGAATTCAAAGCAGGTGACAAATCTGTCAAATTTGATGTCTTTCATGGTGAACATGATGCTTCTAAGGTGTTAGCGTTTGTGGCACAGTTCGACATTGCTTTTAGCGATGAGGACTTCACAGAAAAGTCAAAGGTGCGCCATGCTAGCATGTTTTTGAAAGGGACTGCTGCTCATTGGTGGATCACTGAAAAGATCACCAAGGATCCCATTTCTACTTGGAAAAAATTCAAGGATAGATTTTATGCTCAGTTCTTGCCACCCAATGCAGAGCAAACTCTCACTCAAAAGTGGGACAGGCTGGAACAAAGGGATAATGAAAGTGTGCAACAGTATGTTAACAAATTCTGGAAAGTGTTGCTGGAAGTGACTCCCTTCATGCAAATCACTGAAGATGAAAGAAAGAGGAAGTTTCGTTCTGGACTGCAACCAGCATATAGATCGGGTATTGAATTGCACCCGAAACATACGTTGCAACAGCTCACAACTTCTCCTCTTGCTACGGAGCAATTGGTGCTCAAGATTAAGCAGGATCAAGGAGGTTCCAAGGGGAAGGACAAGGCTGTCCCAAATCAGCAAAAGGGTGGACAGCCACCTAAAAAGAACTTCCGGGAGCCCTACAAGGGTGGTAAAGCTGAAAATAACACATCTAAAGAACAGGGCCCAAGGAAGAACAAATTTGGATTAACCCCGGAGCAAAGAGAGCAATATGCCAAGGATGGAAAATGCTTTTCTTGTGGTAGCAAAGACCACATGTTTCGGCAATGCCCAGATCGCAAATCAAAGCACGAGGACAAGCACACCAAAGCTAATGTACATGCAGTTCCTGATGTGCAAGGAAATACAGGTCATGATGCAAAAGAGCGAATGGTTTGCAAGGCTTGGGGGCAAATCAAGGATCAGCCCGCACTCTTCATGTTTGATGACTGTGCAACTGACAATTTCATCTCTATGCAAATGGCACCTGCATTGGGAATTGAGGTTGAAAACATGGGACCTTAGATTGAAGCCGAAGCTACATTTATTGGTAAAGAGGTGCAGGTTACCCCTTTGATTGGGAAGTTGCGTATCCATATCCAGGGCTACCTTGATAATGAGCATTTCCTAGTTGCTTCTCTGAATGGATGTGATGTATTGTTGGGCAAGCCGTGGCACCATAGGCTTGAGCCCCGCAAAGACTACAAGTCCAATATGATTTCTTTTATGCATAAAGGCCGCATGCATTTTATTGATGCTGGCAAAGAAGGGGATTCCATCCCAGTTGTATCACACATCCAAATTAATAAAGCAATGAAAAAGAGTCTTTCAGCGTACTTGGTTTTTGTGCGTGATAGTCTTGTGCCAAATCATCAAAATGTGGATGCTATGTCTAATGATAGGCTGAATTTTCTTAATGCATTCAACGACTGTTTTGCTGACTCGTTGCCAGGTGAATTACCTCCCCAAAGGCCCGAAGATCACCGCATAGATCTTGTGCCAGGTAGTTCTCCACCTAACAAACCCGCATACCGAGTGAGTGCTGCACAACAAGAAGAAATCATGAAGCAGGTAAACGAGCTTTTAGAGAAAGGTTTGGTTCAGCCCAGTTCCTCACCTTACTGCTCTCCTGTGCTTCTTGTTCAAAAGAAGGACGGATCATTCCGTATGTGTGTGGACTATAGAGCTTTGAACAAGCTTACCATCAAGAACAGATTTCCAATTCCACGTATTGATGATATCTTGGATAAGCTTGATGGTTCGGCTTGCTTTAGCAGACTTGATTTGAAGAGTGGTTATCACCAGATACGCGTGGTGCCACAAGATGTCCATAAAACTGCATTCAGGACAGCCTTCGGATTATATGAATTCTTGGTAATGCCTTTTGGTCTCACCAATGCTCTTGCTACTTTTAATCGTATGATGGATAGGATATTCCGACCCCATCGCAAGTTTACAGGAGTCTTCTTTGATGATATCTTGGTTTTCTCCAAGAATGAGCAGGAACACAGAACTCATTTGGTCACAGTGTTCGAAGAGTTGCGGAAGCATAAACTTTTCGTCAATGCCAAGAAAAGTGAGTTTTTCCTTTCAGAGATTCATTATCTGGGACATATTGTATCCAAGGATGGAGTTACAATGGATCCTGCAAAGATAGAGACTATTCGGAATTGGCCCGAATTGCAAAACGTACATCAAGTACGTAGTTTTCTGGGATTATGCTCGTATTACAGGCGTTTCATAAGGCATTTTGCTATGATTGCCACTCCTCTACATGATCTCACGAAGAAGAAAACTGCTTTCAAATGGACTTCAAAGGAACAGGATGCTTTCTTGCAGCTCAAGCATGCGATCATATGTGTTCGTGGTTGAATGTGATGCTTGTGGTGATTGCATAGGAGCTGTCCTAAATCAAGAAGGGCATGCAGTTGCATACGAGAGCCGTCGTTTGCATGATGCTGAGCTTCATATGGATATCTATGAGAAAGAGCTCTTGGCTGTAATTCACGCCTTAAAGATTTGGAAACATTACCTTCTTGGGGCTGAATTTGTAGTCAAGACAGATCATCAAAGCTTGAGATACTTTCTATCTCAAACCAAGCTTTCAGAGAAGCAGATGAGAATGGCAAATTTTCTTTCCATGTTTCATTTTCAGATTGTGCATACTCCAGGAAAGAAAAATGTCGTAGCCGATGCACTATCTAGGAGGCCTTATGTTGCTGCAGTCTCAGTGGCCTCTCATGGAGATCTATCTGCTATGAGAGATTTGTATCATTTGGATGCTGATTTTTGCCATATATGGACTGATTTGATGGCTGGTCATTCACATGCCTCTTATGTTATCAACGAGGGTTATCTCATGAAGGATAATTGCCTATGTGTGGTGAAGGATTTGCGTCCAAAGGTTATGGACGAATGTCACGCTCCACCATATGCTGGTCATAGAGGTATTATGCCTACTACTCGCATGATTCAGAGGTATTTCTTTTGGCCAAGCATGCGTAAAGACATTGAGGCTTATGTGCGTGCATGTATTACTTGCCAAAAGGTGAAATTTGACGGGCAAAAGCCTCCAGGTTTGCTTCAGCCATTGCCTATTCCCTCGCAACCTTGGGAAAGTATCACGATGGATTTTATTATGGATTTGCCTAGATCCCAGCATGGGAATGATGCTATTTGGACTATTGTGGACAGGTTTAGCAAGCAAGCTCATTTCTTGCCTGTCAAGAAAACCATTAAAGCTGATCATATGGTAAAGCTTTTTCTTGCTAATATTTTCAAGCATCATGGTATGCCTAAATCCATTGTTGGGGATAGAGATCCCAGGACTACAAGCCTATTTTGGAGGGCTTTATTTGATAATATGGGAACTAAACTTGAGTTTTCATCAGCTTATCATCCCCAAACGGATGGCCAAAGTGAAGCTGCAAATTCAGCTGTGTTGGATTTATTGAAATGTTATGTGGCAGATCAAAAGACTGCATGGGAGAAGTATCTTCCACTTGTTGAGTTTGCCCACAACAATACGATCCATGCTTCCACAGGAAAGGCTCAGTTTGAGATTATTTATGGCAAAGTGGTCTTGCCACCCATCCTTCGTACAAAGGATGAGATTTTTGCAGCTGATGAATATGTTCGTGACTTGGATGTTGCCTTTGGTCAGGTGCGCACAGCCATTGCAAGATCTCAGGATAAGCATAAAATGGCTGCTGACAAGCATAGAAGGGACATGGAAGTCAAAGAAGGTGATTGGGTATTGCTGAAATTTGAGAAGGCTAGGCTTCGGAAGAGGCCAGGACGAGAAGGATCATATCCTAAGCTTTCTCCTCGCTATTATGGACCCTTCAAGGTGATTCAGAAGATCAATGAAGTGTCCTACAAGCTTGCTTTACCTAGTCATTGGAAGATTCACAATGCTTTTCATGTGAGTCTATTTCGGAAATATGTGGGGCCAGATCCTGATGAGCCTGTCACAAAAGATCCGCCAGAAATTAAAGAGCTTGAGGAGATCCTCCAGCCAGAACAGATTGTTTTTCACAAGGAGAGAAAGCTACCTGCAAGAAAGCTTTCCAGGAGATATCTTGTGAAGTTTAAGAATTATTTGCCTATTGATGCCAAGTGGGTAAATGAGGATTATTTTGCAGATTACCCACAGCTGTTGCAGGCATATCTTGAGGCTTTTCAGTTGAGGTCAACTCTTTAGAAGCCCGGGGGGATGTCACCAATTGGCCGACCATTTGGTCCATCTCCAGTTTTTGTGTCTCGTTCACTTGAGGCCAGGCCGGTGTCTCGTGTGAAGAGGCCAGTATTTTGCTGACATGGACGGCACCCGTGTGTTAGCAGGATGGTGTCGTATGGACGGGAGCTAGACCAGTGCCACCCGTGTATGACCTGGACTGTGTTCGACCCATGGGATTGTCACGCCATGGAAGAGCCAGTATTCGTGCCGTGTTTTGCCTATGGGACTGTCACACCATAGGGAGACTCGTGCCTGGAACTGTGTCTTACCTATGGGACTGTCACTCCATAGGAAGACCGGGTTTTTATGTTTTTATGTCGTGCCAGTTTTGTGCCGACAGATATTTTGTACTTGTTCCATGAACGGGAGATATGCCCATGTTACTATTTGCACATGCACACATATTTTGCATGTTTGAAACTGTTTTCGCATGACATGTATTTGTGTGTTTGCCTGCTTGACATGTTACTTACTGAGCGGGGAAGCCTGCCAGTGAGTCGTGAAGTTTGCTCTGTATTCTGACGAGTTTTAGTGCATGTGAACAGGTGGTAAGTATGTTGCACATGTAGTTTTTAATATTTTATTCTAACCTTTTATTTTATAAGGTTAGGTGTTCACATTCACTTAAATGTGGGCACCCCCTTTGGGCACCCACTTAGGGGCCAAGGTGGGGAGCCCCACTTTTAAGTGAGTGTGGGGGTGGGCATGGTCACCTACCCACACTAGTTTCCCCCACATGCATGCGTGGAAATCTCTACTTGTAACTTCACTTAAATTTTATTAAAAAAGACTCCCTCTTCAAGCGTGGGGATCCATCGCTTCTACCTGGCGTTTGTTCATCACCCGGTGATCACCTTGGCTGGCTGTTCTATCATCTGCATCGCCAGGCGGCTGCTTCACCACCCACACAAGCGATTGCTTCCCCCTCTCCTACCAGGCGGCTGATGCACTGCTGCGCCTAGCCCTTCCAGGCGACACTGAAGTGCTGCAGCTGCTCCCACAGGCGACTGTATACTGCAACCAGGCCATTACAGTAGCACAGAGGCGACTGTTTCTACTCAGCGTGCTGCCTCTGCTCCTACAGGCGACAGAATCACTGCTGGCTGCGCTGCTTGTTCCTTTTTGCAGGCCATCGTGGGTCACCTCTCCTCTGCGTGAGCTCTCCTGCAGGCTGTACGTCTTCACCAGCAAAATATCCCTTTTCATCTCCTTTCCTACAGGCAGCTACTCCCCCTGGTGACAGTACCTGCAGGCTACCTCTTCTCTACCGGCTGCACCTCTCCAAGCTGCGCATGCCCCTACCGGCGGCTATGGCTATGCGATTGTGTTCCGGCCAGTAGAACACTGCGCTCAGGCAACTCTGTTTGGGCTCCTCCACACTGCGGCCAGGCATCTCCTCTCTTGCAAGTGGATGCTTCTTCTCTCACAGCAGGCGGCTGTACCCTTTGTGGTGGTGCTTGTCTTGATAGTTCTACACGAGGCAACTATTTCTTCAACAAGGCTGGCTTCATATTCTACACAAACACCACAAGTATTGGTTTTCCATCAACCATCTACAAGTAAGTGAATTTCAGATTTCAATAAAGTATTTTATGTTTAAATCTGATAAGGGATTCATCCTGCTCGGCCAACACCCGTTCGGTGCCGGGTTGTCCAAGCTATATCGGCGAACCTCGGTCCAAAGGTGCTGAGATCGGGAGAGCCAGGCGTTAGTACGAGAGCGCCTGTCTGTGCGTGGTCTCGGAACACCAGTGAGGCGCTCTCCGCGGAGTCCAGTGAAAGCACAGGACCATAGAGATTGGACCACACTAGTGGTCGTACTGCTTCGAGCTTCTACATCGAAATTCAACTTCGAGCCTATTTGTTTGGTACTGTTTTCATATGTGCATGGACATTATCTGGTTCTTGGAACCCATGGAGCATTGTATTCATTAAATACTCCCAATAAATATATCATATATTGAGGGGGGGGTCGGCCCGTTCCGGCCCCAGTGCTGGTGTCCATCTTTCCATTTCATTTCATTTCAATTTCAAGTTGTATTAAGTTGTCCATTTCAAATTTGTGGTTTTAAAGTTGTGCTATTAAGCGTGTGGGTGTCCAACGGAGTCTTTCCCACTTGACGGGATCGGTTTCAGAGGCCCTGTCGAATCAAGATG
The DNA here is from genome assembly GCF_041138505.1 of Cibotium barometz. Taxonomy (NCBI): domain Eukaryota; kingdom Viridiplantae; phylum Streptophyta; class Polypodiopsida; order Cyatheales; family Cibotiaceae; genus Cibotium; species Cibotium barometz. The sequence goes on from NC_141056.1 coordinate 14,710,498, forward strand.
CATAAATGTTAAGGAGGCACACCCGGTCCTCCCCAAGCCTGATTATCACCCATTGTGGCCTCCCGAGGACTACGGTGCCGGAGTCCACCACCCCCAACAGGAGCTACTCACTAACTGAGATACATACTTCACCCTAGATCCCAGACGGGCCGAAGGCGGGAGACCAACAAGTGTGGCTCCTGCCTGCAAAATCTTCCCGCTTGTGCGGGTACAACCAGCTGACAAGTAATGCCCCAGAAGAAAGAGAATGGTGATAGAGCCTCCCTGTCGTGTGCACAGTATGTATCTACCGTGTGCTACACGCACACAAGACTAGCTTCGAGGCTTGGGGAAGCTTGGAGCTAGGCAAGCTGATTGGCAAGCTGGGCTAGGGATAGACTAACGCGCGGGCACCCAAGTATGGACGGGCGGGCACCCAAGTATGGATGGGCGGGCGCCCAAGTGTGGACGTCCCCACTGACTGGCCAAGAGCCTATAAAAGGGTGGCCAAGGTTAGTCAATAGTTCATAGAGTCTCGCGTGTCTTTGTGAGAGCTCTATGGTCAGGAGCCTGGATCTAGTGCAGACGTGCACCTGCTTTATGATCAAAGCCCCCCCCCCCCACAAGCAAAAGTATTTGCTTATATTACATCTTTGGAGAACTATTGTACAATGCTTAAGAACAAGAGTTATGACTACCCAACGCAAGGATGAGGAAGACCGTGGGTCAGCTGAGAATCCACCAATCCAAGGGCACTGTAGAAGACTTTTCTAGGCCACTTATGCAAGTCCAGGATAGCTATAGGACTGCACATACGTTGGCCGAATGCTAAAGAGGAGCTTCAGGGTTTGCCTAGAGAGGATGAACTGAATTCTAATGGGATTGCTTGATTCTACTTGATGATTGATTATGAATACTACGCAACTCCTTTAATAGGGCTTGGGGCTGCTGGTCAGCCAGTAGAGAAGCTATCGGCAAGCTCATATGGGACAAAAAGTGCTAAAACTAGCATTTAATGCTTGCGCAAAAGGTTGCTGCCCCATATGCTACTATCGGCCAATGCTTGCCCATAGCTGCTATCAACTTGTCCTTCATGCCTACTAGGGCTGCCGACTATGCTTTACAGCCTGCATTGGCTGTTGTATGGGCTGCCCAAGAGTGCCCATGAGGCATGGGCTGCCCATGGCATAGTGTAGGGCTGCAAGTACTCATTTGTACTCATGCCCATGTCTGCCTACATGCTAATGATGCTTCAAATACAAGACCTAAGCTATGGTTGACTACTACATGCACTTATCTGATGGGGTTCTCCAAGTGGGTTAAGAGGATTGACTCCAAACTGACATCTATGGCTTGGAGACTGACCTACGTAGCTCGTGCCTGACTATCCCTGAACTGAGGGCTCACAATGGGGTCACATTGTATGAAAAATGTTCCTAAAAAAGGTACTATTATTGTACAATGCTGCACTAATGATGATGCCAGTGTGTCACTGTGTACCCCAGTGCACAGTGCAAGTGACAGTGACAGTGACAGTGACAGTGACAGTATGCCTTGGTGCATAGACGTCCAAGGTGTTCCCCAATTCTACACTCCATGTGGACCCTCTCTGCTCTCGCTGTAAGCCCAGCGGGCGTGAGTGACACACTCAACCATGTGTCCAAGAGATAAAGATATAGAGAGAGAGGGGAGAGAGAGATTGAGCAGGGAACCGCCCCCTTTCAGGAATTTACTCAAACACAATCCATGGGCACGTTGGCCAGGGTCAATACAACCAATGAATACAAAACAAACAGATATGCCGATGTAGGATATCCAAGTCGATGTCGATGTCGAGGCACAAGATCTCTGATGCCGAGCACACCACGTCTCACTGAACTAATACCAAATCCAATATCCAAATCCAATGAATCCAAATCCAATTCCAAATTCAAGTCCTAGTCCAAGTCCAAGTCCAAGTCCAAGTTCAGTCCAAGAATCACTCGCTCATCCCATGAGTAATCCCCACAACTCCTACAACCTTGTCGATGAAGAAAACCATGGAAAAGCTCTTTCTAGCAAGAAAAACTGATATAAAACCTGTTTTAATGGTTTTCCGATGATAAACACCTCCAAAAAGCAGTTTTTAGGGTTTTTGGAGCAATTTAAGGGTTTTTGAAAATTTTAGGGTTTTTGATTTTTTTTTAAAGGGTTTCTGAAATTTTTGGTCCGTACGGTTCCATACATGTCCGTACAGTTCCGTATGGCTGTACGAATCCATACAGTTGTACGGACAGATAATGACGTGGCACTACAGTTGATGGAGGCACTCTGAATCAACGAGCAACGCTGAAAAACTCCATGATTTGGTTCATAGATGATGATGGAGAAGATGATCCCCACGCTTCAACGAAGATGGCAACGTGATGAAGAGGTTCTTCTTCAATTCGATGCTCAAGAGAGTCTTATGCTTCTTTTATACTTGGGGAAAAGCCTTGCTTTTTTCCAAAAAGTGATGCTTTTGCCTTTTACTTTGCTTTTGGTCTTTTTAATAGTAAAATATTGCTCAACTTTAGTCAAAAGTTCTTGTTTTTCTTTTCTAGCTTCAAGGTCTTGCATTTTGGCCCTAGAGTTGCTTTTAGCTTTTTGGTCCGGCTCAGTCTCCTCTTTCCAATGGTGCCCTTGGCTCACGGTCAACCCTATTTGACTTTTTGCTTTTTCCTACTTTTTGACCAAGAATGGTGCTTTTTCTTAATCAAACCTTATGGACCCTATCCCCATGTCTTCTTCCACCTGTCAGGTGTCCGGGCATGGGTTTCATCATGTGAAATAGAGCTAGGAGGGCCAAATAGTTACACTGGCCCGATTGCATATGCATATATTGGGCTCCAGCATTCATAGTAGAAGTATCTGTATAGGGGGGGTGAGGGGGACCACCAACACACATGGAGGTAGATGAAGAGGATCACCCTCCAAACTAGAGCTTGCTATCTTGGTTCCGTGGCCTAATCCTCCAAGCACCATGCGGACAAGGACCAAAAGTGAGTGACAATGTCGGTGAGGTGTAGGTCCCATATGTGATGAGGGAGCTCTATCACCTGTCCATGAATGGTGGAGAAGATTAACTCCAAACTCTACTCTCGCTCTGCTGCTACACTTAGGGGGAATCACTGCTCCACTCTCATTAGTGGTGGCCGGTCTAGATCGATGAAAGATGACAAAGACTCGGAGGGGCTGAAGTCTCTTCAAAGGCACCCACATCCATTGGTAGGCATCTGAAGAATCTATAGTCCACACGCTGTCCCATGACTCGAAGAGGGGGGAGGGGGGAGGGGGGGGGGGGGGGGACCACCTGGAGACTCTAGGGGCAGGGCTCTCACTCGGGAAGCAGCAACCGTCATTGCGACATGGTCCGAGAAGTGATGGATCACCTGGAGACTCCAGGGGGCAAGTCTCTCACCAGGGAAGCAACAACCGTCATCGCAACAAGCTCTGACAAGTGATGGATCTATCTACAGATGGAACCTGAATGGCAGCTCCTCCCAAGGTCAAGGACTGATGGCGTTTTGGCAGGAGTGCTTTGGAGAGGGGAGGGGGAGCCCAAGAGGCTCTGAAATGGAGAATGGGGGCGGAGGCCGGGGGGGAGGGGGGGAGGGGGGGAGGGGGGGCTCAAAGGAGGGAAGCACCAGGGGAGGAGCGGCTGGGGGGGAGGGCGGGGGGAGGAGAGGCTCCTGGGGAGAGGGCATCTGCTCCTAATCCTAAGAGGGCACCTGCTACCACTGGGGGATCAGATCCTCCCGGGCGCGGGGGGGGGGGGGGGGGGGGGGGGGGTGCTGTGTGTAAAGGGGTTCCAGAAAATCAGGAAGACTGGTACCAAACCACTCCGTGAGATCGGTCCCCATGTTAAAGTTAACATTGGTACCCTCTGGGGGGCAGGTGGGGCCTCCACCCTAGATGGGTGATCCTGAGATAAATGCTCGAAACAGTTCTCTAACACGACCGTTACCACCTAGGTCCCGTTGGATTGTCTCGCCTAGCGGCATGCTGCCCTGGCAGGGTGTTAGTGCTATCTCTGCCCAGTCTCTGCCACCTACCCACGTCATCATCCTCGGGGCTAGGGTGCCGGGGCTCTATTTCGCTGGAGGGGGGAGGTGGCACTGGGGCGCTTGGTCCGCTCTCTCCACTCTATGGGGGGGGAAGGGGCTAGACCGGTGTGTGGAGTTTGCCTAGACTGGTGAGGAGGGCAAGCTCTGGCGAGGTGACCCATCTGACAACAAATGAAGCAATGGCTAGGAAGGCCCGAGTACTCCCCCCGGAGACATCAAAGAGAGATGACGTGCAGTATTGTCTCCAATGAGGAAATGCTAATGCAAAGTGAAGGGATCCAAGCCACATGCGCCAACATCAAGGCGGTTGTTGCCAGGGATTCCAGCACTTTCCCTATTGTTCTCCCTATGACAGGCAAAAGCGGATGGTACTCCTTCCTGAGGCCTGGAAAACAGACTGTGACCGAAAATCCGAATACTCCAGCGAGAGGGTCGGAGGCAGGTTCAAAGCCGTGCTGTGAGCGTGTGAGAGGTGCCTGGGCCATGCACAATGCAATGGGGCTCAGCTGAAGCACACAATCCGAAGCTGCTAGGGTGTCGAACTCCACCTAGTAGTAGCCGCACCCGAGGGTATGGATATCTATAATCTTGCCCACCTCGCCAAGGTGGCTGGCCTAGAGCAAGTCTTGAAGTTGGCTGTGTGTTGGGCGGCTATACAATGATCTTGCATACAAGTGTTGAGGCTTTAAGGGAGGTTATTGGTGATGCTAGGAGTTGGAGGTCCGCTTTGGAGAAAAGACAAGGGGCGGCATCGTCGGTCAAGGATGACAAAGCAGCTGCCATGGAGTCCTCCTGATGGGTGAAGAGCAGGGGCAGTGCAAAGGCAGAGGGCAGCAGCAGAAGGTGAGGGGGCAGCAGCGGGAGAAGGCACGGAGCACAGGGCAGGGGGCAGCAGCAGGAGACCAGGGCTAGGAGACGGTTAGGGAGGATAGCGCGATGGGGGAGGAGGCAGGTCAGGAGGGCAGGTGCACGCAGGGAGGGAGCTCCAGCTCTTCCAGCAAACACACTGTTTATATATCTTTCTTTCTTCTCTCTCAAAACAAAAAGTACTACTTGAAGTACCTGGCAGCTTTTCAGGGTGTGTATAGCAGATGCCATCCTCAGCGCCCAGAGTAGGAATAAACTCGTTGATGAAAGGATGGGCTTTGGCAGCATCAAGTCCCACTTGAGCTGCTAAATGCTCTAGAATTTCCTGGTCAGAAGGGTCAAACTTAACTCCAGCAGGAAGTCCAGGCCACTCTGGCATTACCTGCAGCATTAAATGACCATCAGAAAAGAACAAGAAAATAGAACAAAACACAAAGACTGCCATTGGGTATTCAAAATTCTATGCAAAACTGCTGGCACAAGTACTCAAGAAGTGAACAAGTAGCTCACAGACAGCTGCATTACCCATTGCCCACTGAAAAGGCATATTTTGTCGTGCTTCGTTTCTCTTCATTGCCAGCCCAACTACCACCACACATGCCATTAAACCAAAACCTAGTTTTTGGGGAAAGCAATGCATGCCCTCGTTATCCATGAAGATAATACTATATTGGTTTCTTCTTCCACAATCTATGGTATAACAACCCCAACAGCCATGGGCATGGCATGATCAAGGTGTTCCTAAAGTCCAGAAAACAATGTCCATGCAGCACTGTACACACATCAGATTGACATCAAGAAGCAGGCTCATACATAGTTTCCATGCTTTGCAGCACTGTACACACATCAGATTGATAGTTTCCAAAGCATGGTCAGCCTTGTAAGCATGATTACAACCATGCTGAGCTTTCTGAAACGATAAACATTTTCATCTAGTAAAGTTCCTACTCATGCCTGACCAGCTTGAGTGGCCAAACTCACGTCTCTATACAGGTGGGTAACCCATGAAAGGCAACATCATCCACAGAGAAACCATTTTTCTTTTGCACTTTACTGCTTCAATATAATAATCCAGAAGCTTGCCCAAAGTCTCTAAAGCAGCAAGGGCTAAGGCAAAAGCATAGACAAGAAGGAGAAGTGGCAAGAAATCAATTTTTTTGGGGAACGTAGACAGACCTAAACACCAAAGGTCAAATCCCTTTGATTTGCCTTTCTTTTTGAGAGAAAGAGAAGGTACTATTAGCGACAGACTACTGCACATCCAGCAGATGAAGCTAGCAGGGTTCAAACGTGCATTTGCCTAATTTAATGGCTGACTAACCAGGATTCCATGAGATCGATGCTGCTTACATAGTTGTTTCAAACAAGAAATTTAGTGGGTGGTTGGGAAGTGTGTGCATGGGTTCCAGCACTAGGCACAGTTGCTGCTACTATTGTGTCTAGGGCTAACAATATAAGCTTGATAACCTCAATGTTGTCTCTTGTCTAGACAAGAAACAAGAAATTTAGTGGGTGGTTGGGAAGTGTGTGCATGGGCTCCAGCACTAGGCACAGTTGCTGCTACTATTGTGTCTAGAGCTAACAATATAAGCTTGATAACATCTTGGCCGCCTCTTGTCTAGCCCCTCATGAACTCCCCACATGTCACTGAAGGGTTTTTGTGGTCACAAAAGAAAAATTACCTATCAGAAAGCATGATGATGCTCACTTGCAAATTAAAGAGCATTCAAATGATCACCATTTTTCATCTGGATGTAAGAGATGTAGCTGCAAAAGCGATCGATTCGGTGTCTACCTCACTCTGATGAAACTCATGCCCACAAGAAGGGCATTCTATGTGTTTTCCTCTTGAGCCATGTCTGCAGACACCATGTGTTGGGTTTTTGACTTTCCTTGCAAATGTCTGCCCATCAACAAGCCAAGACATTCTGCCCAAAATTAAAAGCAAGAAGAAGTGAGCACTGATGTATGATCCAAAACTCTGGCATCACAAAAACCTTCGAATCAGAGGCTTAGGGATCCTTAAGCACTTACATGGGATCACCCAACAGGCTAGAGAGATGATTCTAACTATCTACGGGATATGTATATGAAGCTAAACAATCTATCCTCCACATTGGGGGAGACTAACAAGAAAATAATTAAAATTAAGCAATTAAAAGCATTCTGACAATTTGAATTAGCAAAACGAACCTGTGTGTGGGGTGAGCTGCTCGAACTTCCCGATGGCGTTTTTGTCGTCGTAGCGTTTGTTTACTTAAATTGTTAATTTATTTATTAATTAATGCGCGCGCGCTCTCTCTCTTTATAGATTCCATGTCTAAGGTCCTATTGGTAATTTTGCTTCTCCGAGAATCTACTATGAGTTTTCCTATTTTCGTTTGAGAATAAATAAAAACACGCATATATTATATTTATAATATCATGTCACTGGGCCACTTAAAAATGCCAGTTGTGAGCGCTTTCTAAATCAGATTAACAACTTGGGTACATATTTTCACCCAAATGACTATCCGGGGCACTAATTAATGCTTGCTAAGCAGCAACACATATTCATCAGGTTAACAACTTGGGTACATATATTCACTATCTGGAGCATTTATTAATGCTTGTTAAATAGCAGCATTTCGGGTGAATATGTATCATTGTTAGACAAAGCCTTAGATGAATATTATTATAAGGAGTTAATTCATGGAATATATATTCCCACATTTCTCATTATTTATGAATTAGAGTTAATTCATGGAATATATATTCTCACATTTCTCATTTTTGTGAATTCTCCTAAACGAGTTTAGATTGGGATGCCTTTCTAAATCTAGGCGATCATAGCTTATTTGTATGCATACACAGGTGAATCTGTATATACGTGGAAGTATTGGTTGCATCGTCTTGATATTATGAGTTTCACATGATTATTTGTATTTTTAATCAATTAATTTATTAGCTGATTGGCATAAGTGTAGATCATTGGATTAGATGATGGCGAGCTGGTGGTGGTCAATAATATTTTGAGATGATCGATTTTGAGTGTCGATAAATATTATTTGATTTTGTGATAGCAAGCGCCATTAATTCATTTTGGACACCATCCATGTTTATGGACGATGTATTTGGGACATGTGAGTGCATATTTGGTTTTACAAGATATGTACACATTTATATGGTTTTAGATTCACATCTATTTTTGAAGTAGATGCTTGCGCGCCCAATAAAGCAAGCTATTTTGAAGAACAAAGTGCAGACATCTGGTGAGTTATATTGTCCAATGTCTTTTCATAAAGAGCGGACGGTTTGCTTTATATTTCTTTTTATATACATGTAGATGCTAGGGTACAAATTATACATCTACATGTCATTAGGTACTAGTGGCATGACGGGCAAGAGTATTCTTGCATGCATAAAAACAAAAGGCTCATCCTCAAGGGGTGAGTAGAGATAAGCCTTATATTTGAAGCCCATTTTACACCTCATGGTCCTCAACTTGCCAACCTATATATGAATACACCATGCTTGCCATATATATCCATGTAGGAGCTCCTAAAGCACTTACATTTCTTTGAATAAAGCACCATACTTGGCATATATACATCTAGCATTCCAACTCAATATAGTGGTGGCAATCTTAACACACATGAATAAAGCATTCCAACTCAATATAGTGGTGGCAATCTTAACACACATGAATAAAGCATTAAAACAATCTTCGGGCAACTAGATTATCTCTTCTTGGAAGCCTATACTCCTAAGATAAAAACATTAGATATTGCAAGATAAAATTTTTAAACTTTAAAAAAAAAGGAAAAAAAGATAAAACCTTATAAAACTCATTCGGTGGATCAATATTTGAGGCAAATGGCATTTTGAAAAAATATCTCTAGTAATCAAACAATGTGGTGGTGGTGGCATTTGAACCAACTATTGCAAGGGCTTGTTAGACCTTTGCTTTGATCATGTTCTCATGAGGTGGAAGAATACCACTAGTGGGGAGTTGGTGATATTGTGATTATGGCATGCATCTTGAATTCAAGTGTTTGAGCCGAGAAACATAATCTCACATGAACTCATTTTCCTTTTGCTTGATATTATGGAGCTAAGCCACAGGACTCGATTTGTCACTACTTCGAGAAAAACTTAGTATGAACACATTTTTAAGTCGAGTGAAATCGACTTTATCCTCAGGTTCTAGTGTTCGATACCATTGGTAAGCCTTCCCTTCTAGGGTCAAGAAAAAAGCATGTATCATGGTTACGTCGCTCACTGGCCCACATGTATCATGGTTACGTCGCTCACTGGCCCACATGTCTCACAAGTAGACTCAAAGATTTCTACATGTTGGATCGGGTCCCCATCTCCTGAGAATTTTTGCACAAGCTTTGCAATAATATGTGGCTTCATCTGGGTGGTTTGGATTCTAGGGCAGTGCCTAGTTCCCTAACCATTCCTCGGCCCATTTTCGCGGCCATGTTCAGCAGATCCGCCCTCATAATTGCATTTACATCTGCATTGAGATCTACAATTGGCCTTCGAGGAGCTACTCCCCCCTACCTAGACTATGTCCTCTTTCTGGATAGGTTCTTCTATTCAGTTTGGGTCTATGACTGGGTCCAGGTAATTCCTCATTGTCGGGCTCATTGTTAGCAGCCTCAAACAGGCTTGTAGACAACAAATGGAAAAATTCTGTAATGTCCAATGCCTATGCACCGAAAATCTAACTTATTAGGCTTTTCATAGTCTATAAACATTACATGTACATGAAGCTGATCTACAATCTTTTGCAAACTTAGATTGTAAATTCCAAGGAGCCTAAAGCCCTCGTTCGTAAGTGTCTCGACCATACAAACCTAGCAATAATCTAGGTTCTAAGAAATAAAGATATTCCTTATTGCAAAAAGAATGTATCAATAATAATTTAAATTTTTTAAATAAAACGCAAAAGCTACATAAAAAGCAAGTTTTTATATATACAGTAAAACACTGGTGCTCTCTAATAGTTCGATAATTAGAAATGATGTTGCTTGTCCGTCCCAAAATGGAGGGTCTATAATTGAGCCATGAATATTAAATAGATTGTGGAGAACAATGATGCCTATATCATAGCAACCATCAAGAAAAATACCTTCAATATCTTGTCCATCACCATAAACAAACGAAAATGATCTCCTTGCCACATCCTTTCTAAGTAATATACCTATGATTGTTAACTCCATTTCTGGCGGTTAACTGGGTGGACGGCTTCAACCGGATTTTCTTTGAGGCATTCAAAGTCATTACAAGTGATTGGCATCAAAGATTTTATTAGTTTGGATCACTTTACAATTTTTTCCGCCTGAGCGTTTTTTTTGCACTTAATGCATAACTTATAAAATTTTATGCTCTAATGAGCTACACATGATGTAAACAAGGGATGATCGAGCTAAGTGTAATGCCGACATCAAGTTCACATGTATACTAGTAGTCTAACACACACTAGATAATCGATTTACTCAATGGACGCCCGTGCTTGGGTGCCCGGCCACTTAATAAGTTTGTATAAAGGATAACTCATCTAATGAGAATAGACACTTCCCTTGTGTGAGAAAATAGAGCTCTTGCTTCTTCTTCTTTCGTCTATCTCTTATGTCTGAGTGAGAGAGTGAGTGTGAGCTTGAGGGCTTTCTTCTCCATCTCCATAGCTTCTTGCCTGTGAGTGGGAGTTGTGCTTGGTCTATCTATTAACATTGTTCGGTGACGAGCAATGGAAGCTACCATTCGAGCTAGCTACTACACATAGTGGTGGTTGGAAGGCCTCCCTTGGGAAGCTGAATACGGGTACAACCTTAAGCCCAATGACATACTAATTGGTTAGTCTAAACCTAAAGCTTGATCTATGGGAGTGTGTGGGTATAATGCATTTCTATTTGATTGCTTTGGCATTTAGCATTTGGGATTAACATTGGCACTGTTGTGCCAGGGATTTATGCTTGTTATCCTAGTCTGCATGGTGGTAGTTTTTTTGATAGTTTTCCAAATATTTTTCCATTCTGTGAGCTCACTGTGTGAAAATACAATGAGTGGGAGAAGAGAGAAAAAAAAGGATAAGGTTGGTTCACTCAAAGATTTGAGTGGGTTATTTTATATTTTTGTTGTTAGATTTTGTGTTTCTCATTTGATTTGAGGTTCTTGATGATAATGCATGGAGTAGATATGGGTTTATTTGATGCTTTTTCATTGAATTTTGAAAAAAAGGAGTTGAAATGTCTGTTCTGGCTCTCTAAAAGGAGTTGAAATGTCTGTTCTGGCTCTCTAAAAGGAGTTGAAATGTCTGTTTTGGCTCTCTAAAAGTTTTATACAGTGAAGTAAACTAGATCTAATTAATCCCTAATTTCTCTATTAATAAAAAAAGTAAAAAAATTAATCATAGGCATGGCATTCCTAGCATTAATAGAAGCATTTAGATGCATTTTGTTAACTGAGATAAGAATTAATTAAGCACTAATCAAATCATCATTTTTTTAGCTATTTTCCAGTAGGCACTAAATTGGTCATAACTTAAGCTCCCAAAGCCAAGAGAGCTTTGTCTTTCCCGTTCCATGTATGCATGCATGTCTTTATGGTGAGTGAGATGGATTTGTCTTCTACCTTATATGCTTAATGTATTTGGTATCTTAGTGGTGCTCAGGTGCAATTAGGCTCCATTGAGCACATCTTTGGAGGTATTTATTTGGCTATGAAGAACAAGAGGAAAGAGGAGGTGGGGAGCACGGCAAATTCGACCTCATATGGTAGCTTGGAATTCTTCGATGTTTACGGCACAAAGATTAAATCATATAGTTGCATGCTAGCATTCCCAATTTCAACACGAAGAAGGTGAGTGTTTGGTGGGTAATTGGTAAGACTTCCAAGCTCTAGACTCCTTACAAGTCACATGCACTATATATTACAACATACCCTTTGAGATGCCTGTTGTGAGTCCTCACAGAGTCCATGAGCACTTACACGACTATATATGCTACACCTATCTTCGTGGGACTAATTTCACTTATTTGGTTGATTTACAACACATAGTAATCAAGTCTAGGGATCAAGGATGGTGTGGATAAACTAACGCTTATAAGGAGATTGGAGACCTTGGTCACGGACTTGCAGACTCCATTACGACCACCTAATCTATGGCTACATCCTCAAGTAATCTATGGCTACATCCTCAAGTAATTCCTAAACTCTATTGGTTGTATGCTTGAGTAGACTATCGTGTTACATTTTAGCATCCGATTTTGAGTGTGTAGGAAGGGATACGAATTAGGACAAGTGGAAGACTGTTTGCATCAATGGAAAGCTCGTCTCTCGAGTAGATAACTTTTGACTACCTAAACATCTCAACCGAACTTACGAGTCAAAAGTTATGAGCTATACAAGTTGACCGTTGTGGAAGAGTTGTCCTTGCCTAGCCAAAAGTTGTCCACGCGTGGCATTTTCTCTCAGCTTAGTGAATCTTTTTGAGTTCTAACTTTTGGTTGATGTTATAGAGACCTAGTACTAGGCATGTTATAGAGACCTAGTACTAGGCATGTGTTAGATATGACCTCAAACTGCTAAATTTAGAAATTGGCCAAAATTGGCAATATTGCTCTTTCTCTCGTTTATGCCTGGCTAAAAATAGCAGGTGGACATTGAAAAATAAGACCTAAGGTGGTAAGACTGAAGATTAGTAGTTGGACATACCATGTATCAAATCTAGTTTCATTTCAACAAGTTTAGACCCATATGCAGACCACTCCAAAAACGAACTTAAGCAAGGGTACATGGCTGAAAATTAAGCATTTCCGGGTTGATTTGCATAAGTTGTCTACGGCTAGCCCTAACTTCCAAAGGGAGAGTCCGAATCACTTGAAACTTTGTATGTGCGAGGAACCCTACTAAAACTTACACCAAACTTGACTGGGCAGTGAACTGGCTATTTTTAGTAGTTCTGTGGACCCCATACTTTATGCAAGTCTCTTATCCACAATTGGCTATAATTAGCAATCTATATACCTATTCCAAGCAAGCATGTGTATGGAGGTGGTCCTTGTCGAGGTCTACAGCCCTGTCCAAAAACAGAATTCTATTCTAACCACTTATGTGAAGACAGCAGCCCGTGTGTAAACAAAGCGAGATTCTTCCTACTTGTCCATGCTTGGCTCTAATTGCTTGCTTGGGTAGAGTTCTCAAAAACTGAATACACACAGTCATAGATGGTGTTATGGACTACCCTCACGTCAAATTTGGTTCAGTTCTGACATGGTAAGATTATTGCCTATTTTTAGCAGTTCATGCTAAAATTAGCAGGAATTGAATAGGGACTAGATTTGAAGTATCCACATCGGGCCTTGTAATCTAAATATTCATTCTATAAAGTTTGTCTTAGTTTAGATTAGTTTTTGACCAATTGGATCCCATTTTCAGCTTTTTTAAGAAAGAAAAGCTTAAAATTTGCCTAACTTTGAGAAATGGATTTGGGACTAGAAAAGCAATCTTGACAAGGCTGTATCTTTTCTCTCAAAGATCAGTTTTAGACACAGTCTGATATGATGATACTCCGTCCATTGGAGTTTGGGCTTATCAACTCACCATCTTAAGAAGAGCCTGTACGGACCTGTCAAATAGATGTAAGTTTCCTAAAACTGGTAGTTGGGCAGTCCTCAGGGATCTGTTTTGAGAACCAAACATATGGCTCACGTCTTGACCTTAAGGAGCATCCACACACCAGGTCTAAGTTTATTCTGACTACTTTGAAAAACCTGATCTTTTTAGTCAGTACAGTTTACAATACGTAAAAATTGAAAAATTGGGAAAGAAATTGGCTGAGAAAGGAACTTATGTGATAGTTTCATTGAAAACTTTAAGCCTTAAGCTTTAACTCATGAACAATGTGATAGCAGATTCATTGCTTGCACGCATTAGTGAATTGCTTGCACTCATGAACAATGTGATAGCAGATTCATTGCTTGCACCAATCCATTTTAGGATCATACGCAGTAGAGCTAAGAGTAGAGCTAAGAGGCACTACTTTGATCATAGATTGCTATCAACAAACCACTTGAGATCAAGGTTGGGAAGACAACCTCGTGTACATTCAATTGTGTTGTATATTGGAGTTTGTTGAACGTGTGGAATTTGTTACATCCACTTTTGGATATTCTCGGGATTAGTATACTGCAGATTATTATGGGGAATTGAGGATAACACCTTTTCAGGATTTTAGACCCTTCCTAAATTTAATCAACCAAATAGAGAGAGGAATTGAAGACTGCAGGCAATGAAACTGAGACTCTTAGATCTAAGGAATTTGGATTGAGAACAAGATTGCTTGAGGAATCAAGTAGTAAGTTAGACCACGTATTAATTGAGTGTGGAGACTCTTGGTTTCAAGAAGTTCCCCTTGAAGCAAAAAAGGAAAGAGCCATGTCAAGTAGCCATACAAATCCTTTCCTTAGAGCATCCTTAGGCAAAGAACCTGTCGGAAAAACGCTAAGTGAACCATCTCCTAGAGATTGAGAGAAGATATCTCTAGGAGGTTCAAATTTGAAAAGATTCTTTATATTATCTCTAGCAAAGTACATATACATGGACTCTGAAAATAGAGTTTTCAATATCATCCCTATTGACGGAACAAGTTCTAGTCCATGTCCCGAGAACCCTAATGCATTTAGAATTGATAGATCTGATTGGTGATTCTGCTTCTATAAAGATGTGTGGCGTAATAAGTGCATTCTTTGTAATGAGCCAAAGGCGGAAGTACTCATGGAAGAGCTTAGGCAGGGGGAGAAAGAACCTTCTCTTGTTCCTCATCTTGAGCCACACCCATCAGGTGTAGACTCAACTTCCAAAATGAGGCAAATGCAAAGATAGGGGAAGAGGAAGTGCTCTCGAGAGGAGCCTAGGAAATTGGAGCTTTAAGTGATTCCCAGAATTCACTTTCCATAACACCCATGATGAAAGAATCCCACCCACTATCCCTCAATCACCCTATGACTTTGTAGTTCTTCCTGATTCTTTAGCAGAAACTTATAGGGAGAAACCTATAGGCCCTATGCCATATGATTATATCAATACTGTGGTTCCACCTGTTTCTTTGGGTGAACACTCGTTTGCTCATTCATTAGTAAGAAGTTTTCCTATGCTTACAACTATGGCTACAGCCTCGATCGGACCAATAAATGCAACAGTAGGTCCAAATCCAAACGTAGGATTGTGTCATCTTGTTCCCACCTACACTCACCCAAGAGTGTACATAGTGCCAACCGAGAGAGGTGTAGCAGTGAGGACTCATGTTCCTCCACCACTAGATATACCAGTTCTAGTAGAACCTCCAGTTAATATTGCACCACCTCCAAGAATGGTATCGGACTGATGATGCCATAAGGATGGCAAAAACTATTGCAAGAGTAGTTGCCAGGGAACCTCCAACTCTTATGGTAGCTTTTCCACATGGACCTCGAGAAAGGGAACGTGATAGACAAAACTCTAGAGTCTGGAGTGTATTCGAGGCTATGCACAAATTCATTGGGACTAGAGACGGCAATGGCCATTTAGAAACCTTTGAGCAAGTCTGTGAAGCTCTAGATGTTAATGATGATCCCACAAGGATTAGAGCATTTGGATTCACCCTAGAGCATGAGGTTGCCAAATGGTTCAGAACTTTAGAACAGAGGGAAAAGCAACTTATGAAGATTTGAAGCAATCCTTTTTGTTTTCTTATACCAAGACTGGTTCCAAGCGGAGCTCGGTAAACCAACTCAATACTCTTAAACAAAAACAAGAAGAGGCGATTCAAGAATATATCAACAGATCTAAGTATCTTTATAACAGGTGTGAACTTGAAGAGAAACCCAGCGAGACACAATTGATCTCACTCTTCTTGGAAGGCTTACAAAACCTTCAATGTGTGCATTGGATGCCATTAATTACAATGATAACTTTATGGGACCACCCAAAGAAATTCATGGATTTGAAGCATCATTCACAATGGGATTGGGAAATGATAGATCAGGCATACGCAAGAATGATGAAAGAAAAGAGGACCCTGTCTAGTTGGGAAACTGCTAAGTAGTTAAAAGACAAATTTAAGATCATTCCAAAAGAGGCGAGCAATCCCCATCTATATCCTAAGAGGGACATGGCTTGGTGTGCATATTGCAAATCCAATCATACGACAACATAATGTCCTCACTTAAAACCAAGGCTGAATCTATGGTGTGGCCACTGTGCTCGTATGGGTAATCATGATCCTAGCCCCAATGCTATAGATTTAATCCTACACTCAAAGCCAACCCGACAACAAGAACTCTGGCATTGCCAGCTCCTCACGGGCCACTAACTTTACCAGCACCACTAGTTGGTAACCTTAACACAAATGTCACGGTGGGGAGTAATATTAGACCTGTAGAAATGCATCCACCTGTGTTGCCTCCTCAACCAACTCCACCAAGGGTAACTCCTATTCACCAAGTGGGGGCAGAAGCTGAGTTGATCTTTGAGACTTTAGTACCTGAAGTTGCTTATGAATTATTTGGGGAATATGCAGAGACTCTTGAGTATTTTGTAAACCCCCCGGGCTTCACTATGGTAGCATTTGATGAATATAGCAGCATCAGCACGAGGAAGAGACATAAATACTGTGACTAGATGAGCCCCGATATCTTGTTATGCATGTGGTGGACCTCACATAAAAGGTGAGTGTCCAAATAAAGTCTACAAGGATAGCTCAGCTAACAAATCATGTTCCCTTGGATAGATGGTGCAGTGGTTGGGAGATAGAGCATCTACTCAAAGATTGTCCTCACCATACCACCCAACCTTTCCTCCTGGACCGACAACAGCCTTAAACATGCTGGGAGTTCTTTGGGGAAAGAAAGAAAACCCAATCTTGACTCCGGTCAATGTAGTACTGACAAGAGCTCAAGCCAAGCAAGCCCTAGAAAAGGGAGCAACTGAGATTGATATAACTTCCAATAAAAATGAAAAAAAGAGAAGGAAACACAACAAGAAGAAGAGTATATTGGTTGGACAAGGATAAGGTTGAAATCCATGTCTCCCAATCATCTTCTTCAAAATCGTCTTCTTCTAACCCCACCGATGAAACCTTAAACTATACCAAAAAGACCATTGATGGTAGTTTGGAACAAAATTTGTAAAAAACCACCTAGACAATTGATGCACTATCCCAACCCAGTGGAAGAAAAGCAACATCTTAAGGCAGCTACAATCTTGTCCTCCCGTACCACTCTCGGTAATACTAGAGATGGATGATGAAGTCTAGATGGTGCTAGACTTCGAGTCTGGATCAATCAAGACCAAGATTGAGAAAGGAAAGAGAATGATGAATGAACATCTAAGAAAGGATAATGAGGTGCAAGGGAATCTTCCCTGTAAACCTAGAAATCTAACTCTTTAAGAGGAGTGAGAATCTCTCCCTTCAGATTTCCTTGAACAACAAACTGACCAAGATCTCAAGGATCTTTGGCAGCATACAACTCTTAGATCTCCTCAAAGATCTAAGGTGCCTTCAATAATTGATGCAAACTCTCTTCCAGAATCTTGGAAATATGGAATAGACCTTGATTTCCTTGGAAATATGGAATAGACCTTGATTTCCTTGAACAACAAACTGACCAAGATCTCAAGGATCTTTGGCAACATACAACTCTTAGATCTCCTCAAAGATCTAAGGTGCCTTCAATAATTGATGCAAGCTCTCTTCCAGAATCTTGGAAATATGGAATAGACCTTGATTTCCTTGTGGGATCTTTGGGAACTCTTCCTGAGTATCTTGAAAGTGAAGGTCAGGAAATAGAAAGAAAGTCTAATACCGCAAGGTCTATACATTTTTCTAAAGGCAACTTTATCCAAAAACAAAATCATCACCCAAGGAATGTGGAATTGTTGTAGACAATCTTGTCTACTCGAGTCATTATTCCTTTAGGCCAACTTTTAAAAGGTGAGCCTACCATGTGGAATGGTGTACAAAAATGGCTAAGTGGATGCCTAAGGGCAAAGATAGACAAGACTGATGACAAGGACGATGAAAATTCTGATTCAGATTGAGAAGGAAGTCTTCCAGAAGTTCCTATTAATAAATTAGGAGAATACCAATATTATGAAAGCGAAGACATGAATGCCACACTCCCGATTTCATAAAAGGGATACGAAATTCCAACCATACTTGGCGGAGCAGGAGTGAGCATAGACATTAAGACATGTTGGGAAAACTGGGGAAAGCCAAAACTTGAGCCCACTAGAGTGTTAGTTAAAATGGCGGCTGGTTCTCTCGAATGACCATTTGGCAAGGTAAGTCGGATGCACATGGGAACATGTGGCATAACTTTTGAGCATACCTTTGTTATCATGGATTTCCCAAGACCAACTAACTATGATGTTAATTCAGGAAGGCCATTCACGAGATAGTTATTGATTATTCATGAGACTAGGGAACTAATAACATTTATCTTTGAAAAGAAGAGCAATTAATCAAAGTCAATTTGGCTAATCACAATGCTCACCCAGTCACTAGGTCTCCAATAGATCTGGATTCTGATACTACTTCTCATTTAAAGAAATCCATTGTAGTGTATGTCTTATGTGCAAGGGAAAGATTAATTGCCTCGAGAAGAAATTTTTTGCTAAAAAAACACATGTTATAAATGGATGCCTAGACATTAATCTAAACCAAATTGCAATGGAGATCAATAATCATAATCATGAGATAGCCTCTATTCCAGATCCAACATACTATGAAAATTGGATGCAATTATTGGCAACTATGGATGTAGTACCCCAAAAACCAAATTTTGGAAAGATGAAAACATGGAAGCTAATTTGCTTATGATGAATCCCGTATCAATAAAGGAAATATCCAGTAATGAAGCTTCCAATAGGAGTGATTGTGAAGATATCCTTTATAAGAACGTAAGAAAAGCAAAAAAGAAACAGGGAAAAATTAGGAACAAACCTTTGAGGATTAGGCCAAGCCCTCACCTTCATCTTGAAAGTGAGAATCATTTCTTATAATATGTGGGTGTTGTGAAATCCTATGATAAGTTAATTCAAAATCTAGGAGAGGATTTGAATCAGATCACTCTTATTCAAACCCTTGAAACATCTTCAGAAGAGATCTCCTCTGAAAAAATGACTCTAAGTGCCAAAAAGAAGAAGAATAAGCTTCTGAAAGAATTTGAAAAAGAAATAAAATGGAAAACTCAGGAAGAGGAAAAGCTTGAAGAAGAGGTGTCCAAAATCCCTGAGTATTTCAAAAATTATAACATAGGGGAATGCATTGTTTACGACGGTGAAAAGGCTATGAGAACCAAGGAAGAAAGTGCGGGACCCTCATATGAAGGACCTGCTGAGGTTATACAAGTTAATCATGCTGAACTTGGTGAAGAGCCTAAACTGGTTTACATTACTACTACAGACTTAACAGGAGCAAGAGTAGAGGAGAAGGATCTTATTGATCTTTTGAAGGAATTCAAAGATGTGTTTGCCTAGAAATACACATATATGAAAGGGATGTTACCTGAAGTTTGTAAGCACACTATTCCTATTATGGATTCCAGTAAGGCAACGGTCTCGCTCTATGAATCCAAATTATGTAAAATTAATTCGAGAAGAACTCGACAAACTCATCAAGGCTGAGTTCATATATGAAATTGAACACATTGAATGGGTTTCACCAATAGTGGTTGTGCCAAAGAATAATGGAAAACTCAGAGTGTGTGTTGACCTAAAGAAAGTGAATGCCGCCACAATTAAGGACCATTATCCTTTGCCATTCACTGAACATGTATTATAAAGGGTAGCTAGAAAGGAGACTTATAGCTTTCTGGGACGGTTTCTGGAAATTGAACACATTGAATGGGTTTCACCAATAGTGGTTGTGCCAAAGAATAATGGAAAACTCAGAGTGTGTGTTGACCTAAAGAAAGTCAATGCCACCACAGTTAAGGACCATTATCCTTTTGCCATTCACTGAATATGTATTATAAAGGGTAGCTAGAAAGGAGACTTATAGCTTTTTGGACGGTTTCTCAGGCTACAATCAAGTTCAAATTGATCCTGCTGATCAACATAAGATGGCTTTCATTACTGAATGGGGCACTTCTGCTGACCAATGCTCCAGCAACCTTCTAAAGGCTAATGTGTACAGCTCTCCAAAACTATCTAAGAGAATTTCTTGAAATCTTTATGGATGATCTAGCTATAGCATCACTTTAGAATGAACACTTAAGCTGCTTAAGGAAGGTGTTTCTTAGATGTAGACTCTATAGAATCTCTATGAATCCATAGAAATGCTAATTCATGGTAAAGCATGGAGTAATCTTGGGACCCATAGTCTCTAAAAATGGTATTTCCACCATGGATGATGGTAAAATCAGAGTGATCCTCGAATTATATCACCAACAAATCCTAAAGAGTGCAAAGGTTTATGGGTCATGTTGGCTATTATAGGAGATTTATCTTCATGTATGTGGAAATTACAAGACCTTTGTATAAACTTTTGATTATATTTGTATGGACAGAGGAATGTCAAGAATCTTATGATAAACTCAAATAGGCATTGGCATTAGCTCCATACTAAGAGCACCAAAATGGGATGTCATCTTCCATGTGCACATCAATGCCTTTGCATTCGCTATTGGATGTATACTAGCTCAACCCGAAGAACATAATATGGATTTTCCTATTAGTTTTGCTAGTAGACAGCTCAATGATGCTAAGCAAAATTACACAACTACTGAGAGGGAAGGACTGGCCATGCATGCTCTATGTAGTAAAAAAGTTACAACACTATTTGTTGGCAAACAAATTTGTGTTCTTTGTTGACAAACAAGTTCTTCTTTACTTGGTAAATAAACCATTGTACGCATAACAAGATGGTTACTTATCCTGATGGAGTTTGAATTTACGGTTATAGTACGTAAGGGAATTATAAATGGAGAACCTCCTATGAGGGTAGATGATGATCTCCTTGATGCTCTCTTGTTCCAAGTGGATATAATTCCTCAGTGGAGCATTGATATAATAAACTTCTTGACCAACAAATTACCTGTAGCCAAGGCTATGCCCAAAGATAGAGTCAGGAAATTGATACAATTAGCAGCACCTTTCCAACTTATCTCTGGACAACTTTATCGGCTGGGCAAAGATGATATTCTTTAGCGATGTGTACCAGAGGCTGAATATGTTTCCATTTTAGAGGAAGCTCATCGTAGCTTAGCTGGGGGGCATTTCAAAGGTGAAGTCATAGCTCTAAGAAAGTCCTTCAGGCTGGGTTATGGTGGCCTACACTATTTGGAGATGCTGTAGAATTTGTTAAAAGATGTGATGAATGCCAATGGCTTGAGATCACTTATAACAAAGATAGAATGCCATTGACTACTATTATGTCTCTTGGTTGATTCCAAAAATGGGGTTTGGACTTTGTTGGTCCTATAAGTCCAGTAGCAAAATCTACAAGGTCAAAAGCTGATGCTCGTAGTACAACAAAGTTTATCTATGAGTATATTATTACCCGCTATGGCTGCCCGTTGGAAATAGTGAGTGATAAGGGAATACATTTCATAAATGAAGTTGTAAATTTCCTTTTGGGGGAGTTCATGATTGTGCATCGAAAATCTTATCCACATTATCCTCAAGGTAATGGACAGGTTGAGAGCACAAAAAAAATTAAATGTACCATTATGACTAAAATAGTCAATGAAAAGCGAAACGATTGGGAAAGAAACTTCCGGCTACACTTTGGGCTTATCAAATAGCTTACAAAAAAGCTATTGGCATGACACCATTTCACTTGGTATATGGTTTGGAAGCAATCATACCTATGGACTTCATAATTCCATCTTTAAGGGTAGCACTTGCTGGAAAGCTGAAGGGCGTGAATTACAAAATAGGTTGTTCCAATTAGAGCAGCTAGATGAAACCAGGTGAGAGCAGCACATGGCCTCTATGTGGAGAAACTACGTTGTAGGACTTGGTTTGACAAACAGCCTGTTAAACATGAATTTAAGGCTCTTATACTTATGTATGCAGCCCAACTGGAAGGCAAGGCTCGAGTCAAAAAAGCTAAACAATTAAGAAACAGAACATATATAAATAAAGCCGAGTGCTTGACGCACAATCTCGATGATGATGAGGAGTATGTTGCTCTTGGCTGCCTTTGGTTGGGTTTTCCAACGCAAAGTAAGTTTTTCCTAGCCTTGAGTCTTTTAGATTTAGGAACTCATAAAAACCTTCTGTCCTACGAAACATGGAAAAGAATGGGAAAACCAAAACTCAGAGAAACAAATCTTATTCTGAGTTCATTTAATGGTTATGATTCCAAATGCCTCGCCGTATTAACCACTTTCTACCATGTTGCAAATGATCTTTTGGAAGGTAGTTTTTATGTTATATGAACGTAAGTGAAATGTTTGAAGAGATCATACTGAGCTGGAACTCGATGGCCAAGTTTAGATACAACCCTAACTGGAAAGATCATACCATGAGCATGATGCTCCCCTCTGGAGTAAACACTATATATCTAAGTAATAATATATCAATAGTATGGTCCAGCTCAGTAAGGGAACCTAAGCACTACATGTTAGATATAGAAGGGAAGATTATAATAAGTATAGCAGAACCAAACCCAGATTTGATGACATTGTTGCCCCCTGAAGTTGAAACCTTTTTGGAATCTGACCAAGTCTCCTGCAATCTCAGTTCTTCTAAATGTAGATATGCCCAATGTAGTGGTAAATGGATACTGATGGTGGCACAAAAACATTTAGTGAATCCAGCTTCGTATAAGTATAAAACTTGTTTTTGGATTCCCAAAAAGAAGGCACATCACCTATCAGCAAAGGATGAATGGAACCCTCTAGCAGTGAAATCTCAAAGAAATCAAAAGAGGCAGCAAAATAACTATGCTCTTCGTTATAGTAAAAATACACATGTCACTAATAATAGCAAGAGCTATTGGAAGACAGTGTTAAAGTGGATGCCTACTGGGAAGTTAGCTACAGTTACATGGAAACCCATAGATGCAAACTTATATGCAGTCAGCGAAAATGGAATCACGCCAGAAGTGAGAAAGGAAGTAGTTGCAAAAAAGGCTACAGGCCGGTCGGGAGAAGATTACCTGATCTTGTAATGGATATCCACTACGAGGACGTGTGAACCCACATGGCTTTTAGTTGACAAAGACAAAACTATAGCCACGGTTTAAAAAGACAAAGGCAAAAGAGCTTTGGATGCAAAACTTTCGTTGGTAGATTTACAGGTCATTTAAGAGCTGATAAAAGCCTTACCCTCAAGCTCTACATTAGCTTCTGGTATAACCAACTATCTTATGAGTCTAATAGGTGTAATACCAGCAGCCCAAGCACCACAAAATGCAGATACAATGCTTAAAATCAGAGAAACAATAAAAAATGTACTTGTAATTAACTGGATATATAGACAAAACTAAGCTATAACTTTTGATAGAAAACCCAGTTTTGCAAACTGATTACAGAAATGGACAATCGGAGTTGTGAGTCAAAAGTTATGATTTGGGCAAGTTAGGGCTATCCTGGCCGAGTTTTCTCACAAACTACAATTAGGGCCAAACTGACATCCACACCTGGATGTTTAAATAGCTAGATGAGATCAGTATCATATGAGGCTAAGAATGTGTGTTATCAATAGAATGTACTTCAATCATACCAAACCTTATGGTCATCAGACACTGGGAACTATATTTTCCAAGCCCTCCAAATACCCTCCTGACAAATGTTGCATACTGTGGGCTCTTTGAGCACAAATTCTTGGGGATAAATTTCCTTGAACAGTAACAACTTTTGCAAAAGTTCCTAGTTTTACAAATTTGGAATTAGTAGATAAATTTAGACTACAAGAACACCCCAATCGAAGCTGTATAACTCAAGTTATGATCTCGGCAAGTTGGGACTATTTCTAGAGCAATCAGGTGACTGGGACCAGATAGATGTTCGTGCTTGGATCAAAAAGGGGTCTAGCAATGTCAAATGTAGTCAAGGAGTTACATGTGGAAAGAATAATGTCTAAGCCTAATGCATACCAAACCTTGGCTCATTTCGAATATGTTTGCTATATTTTTGAAGCCCTCCAAATACCCTCATTTCGAATATGTTTGCTATATTTTTGAAGCCCTCCAAATGCCCTCCTGACAAATGTTGCATACTGGGCCCTCTAAGCATAAATTCTTGGATAAATTCCCTTGAACAGCAATAAATTTTGCAAAATTCCCACTTTTATAAACATCAATGGAAATCTTGGAATTATTAAATAAATTAAGATTACAAGAACACCCCAATCAGAGCTGTACAACTTAAGTTATGATCTCAACAAGTTCGGCTTGTTTCTGGAGCAATCAGGTGTCTAGGACCAAACAGATGTCCACGCCTAGTTCAAAAAGGGGCCTAGTAATGTTAGATGTTGTCAAGGAGTTACATGTGGAAAGAAAAATTTCTAAGCTTGATGCATACCAAACCTTGGCTCATTTCGGATATGTTTGCTGTATTTTTGAAGCACTCCAAAACCCATCGTGACAAATGTTGCATATTGGGCCCTCTGAGCATAAATTCTTGGATAAATTTCCCTGAACAACAATAAATTTTTCAAAAGTGCCCAGTTTTACAAACTGATTACATCAATGGAAAGCTTGGAATCAGTATAGATAAATTTAGACTACAAGAACACCTCGATCAAAGCTGTACAACTCAAGTTATGATCTTGACAAGTTGGGGGTATTTCTGGAGCAATCAGGTGTCTGGGATCAAATAGATGTCCATGCCTGGTTCAAAAAGAGGTCTAGCAATGTCAGATGCAATTAAGGAGTTACATGTGGAAAGAACAATGTCTAAGCTTGATGCATACCAAACCTTGGCTCATTTCGGATACGTTTTCTATATTTTTGAAGCACTTCAAAAGACCACCCGACAAAGATTTGGTAGATCGGCATAGAGGATAAAAATTTGTTTATACCTGGACAAAAAGTGAACCAAATCATTTCAAAATGAAACAAGATCTAGTATGGTAGTTTATCTCATCAAGGAGTTCATGCATACCAAGTCTCCTGACATTTAGACAACTCTAGCTGGGGGGCTACCCTTGGTAGGCAAGGCTGACAACAAAATACAATGAAATTACTCTATTTTGGCAGTCTACTATTTTTAGATGGTCCCATGCTTAGATGGAGTTAAGATTTGATACAGGCATTCTTTATCACATAATAAGCACACAAAACAAAGGATGTCAAGTTTCGGGCAGAAAAAGTCTATTTTTGGTCTAGTCGTCGTCTCGTAAACAACCAAAAGTTGTTCACACTTGGTCATATTAGGAGCAAGATAAGCTCAAAACTAATCAAAATCTTGCATACAACGTTGAAATTATGTGTACTAACCATGGGTCAAGCAGTTTATTGATTGGGTAATAGATAGGTCACTTATTTGGCTATAGAGGCCAATTTTAGCCACTTTAGGGTAAAGTTCCAGTCTGTCATCTAATGCTCCAAATATGATCCCATCTGTTATGGGCTACCACATCTCCCAAGAAGGAACTCTAAGCATTCATCATTGTAAGAGAAGCAATAGATCACAATCGTCGTAGAACTTACCAATGCTTCAAGCTCGTGTCCCTTCTTGAGATCTCTAAGGTCACTTGGAGAAGCTCCAATCCTCCAAGCTCCACCTCCATGCTATCACCATAGAGTCGCTTGCACCACCATACAAGGAAATCTCTCTTTCTCTCACTCCTCTACACAAGCATACAAGCATAGAGAAGGCACATGTACTAGAGTACACTCTCTCTCAAGACAAGGCAAGAGCTCTCATAGCACAAAGGGGGATTGTATCCATTCATTATGAGAAACTAACTTATATACAATTGGCCCTTATTCATACTTGGGTGCCCAAAACTTACTAAACTAAGGCCTTGGGTGGCCAGTGTCTCATAATGTTACAACCTTTATAGTGCCTTTGCATGACACTTATTAATGTCCTCAAATGGAGGAGCATACTTGTTAATCCAAGATGGGATTAACATCCCCCCTACTACCTGATGTAGGTTCTGTCCTCAGAACCTATCACCGAGGTCGAAAGACCTCGTCGACCAAACCCATGAGATGATAAAGTTTTGGTGGGACTAAAGCTTTTTTAGGGTTCTTCTGAATGTAGAATGTGAAGTCCAGAACTCGGTGTCTACCATGTCTTCAAAGGTAACATGCAGGTAAGCTGGTAGACATCTGAGGTGGTGGTAGTACAACATCATGCTGCACTCATTGGGGTCATGGTTCATGTCCAAGAGTAACTGATCT
The DNA here is from genome assembly GCF_041138505.1 of Cibotium barometz. Classification (NCBI taxonomy): domain Eukaryota; kingdom Viridiplantae; phylum Streptophyta; class Polypodiopsida; order Cyatheales; family Cibotiaceae; genus Cibotium; species Cibotium barometz. The sequence continues at coordinate 14,736,760 of NC_141056.1, forward strand.
GCCTCAAAGCCATTATATCTTTCTTTAGGTTGGTCAATAAGCACCACGATCAGCTTTAAGAATCGAACACTTGCCACAATTGCTGGATTTGGAATACGACGCCGACGTATCCATGTCAACATTTGTTGTTCGTTGTTGCGCTATTGTCGCAAAAGATGATGGGACAAACAATGAAAAGTTGTAGCATAGATGTGATCGCGCTACTTTGCTTAATGGAATTCCAAGGGCGTCATCCTTCTTTTTATTGGCATGTATAGTGGGTCCACTCTTTATGTGGGAGGGGCACACTAGTATTGTTGACTATACTTTAGAATGGTTAAGTATTCCTTTCGCCATGCTGGCTGTATACCAAAATCTTCTATTTTGGGACTTGCATCATCTGTGAATATTGTGGTGTAGCCCCCTCTTGTATGGACAGGATGCGCTTTTCACCATTGGCAGAAACAATAGCTGATCATAAAAGTAACAATTCGGATCTCAAGTAGATCTGGCAAATGAGGGTTGGCCAGTTTGGTATGCTTTGCCACATTTGCCCATAAAGTTCCTTCTCTCGCTATTGGCAATAATTCCTCCAGTTGTGGCATTGGTGCATAGAGAGGATATGGTACATACGGCTGCTTTGTAGACATGACTTCGGAGTAGGCTTTTGGCAGTATTCGTCTGGTTGGTTCAAATGGTGTGATTTGCATCAGCACCTTGAACATCAACTTTGGCTTTAACAAGGGATTGCCTGCTCTGAATAATCCTTCATATTCTACACTAGACAAAGACTCAAGCACACTGTCATTAGTAAAAGGTTGAATGTTATCTTGTGGTTGAATGTGTCGTACCTCTTGAGTTGGCCGTGGTGGAGATGGGTTAGGTGCCGGCGCGACAACTCCTCAGGGGCAAGAGTGTCAGTGGGAAATTCTAAAGGGATAGAAGGAAGACGAGAGAATATATAATCTGCCTCGGACTTGTTAGTAGGAGTAACTCTAGGGGATGGATGTAGTAGTTTACTAGCTACTATAGAGGAAAACATAGGGTAAGTGGTGAGGTTTGAAGAACCTGGTGTTTCCTCTTGACCCTCTCCGGAGCTAGGGGTGGGTGGGAGGACTTGTTAACTTTCATGAACTCCTAGAGTTCTATGATATCTTCATTAGTTATATCAAGATATTCGATGTGCACTTTATCAAAGTTATAGATTACTGTAGTCATCATGGCTTCTAGATGTTTATATATATAACGATAAAGTTTGAGAATGCCATAAGGATGATAGAGGGTAGATTCACTAATATTTAAGTGTTGGTGTGTGTTATAAACTTCTAGCCATACATGACTAATTATCCATTGATAACTTCTTGCTACAACCTCGTAGTGTTAAAATTTGAGCATAATGATAAGCTATGGTGGATCGAACACTAGAATCAACATCATTAACAAAGTGATTAGCAAATGATTAAGACGTAATTAGTGAATAATTAGCAAATAGATTAATGTAGGCATGGATACTCAAAAACCAACAAATTCTCATTAGGGCTATGCCTCAATTTATAGAGTTTACATCAAGCATCAAATCCCCCAGAATATCTCCACCTTTTGCCTGATTCTCTCCACCTCTTCTCTTTTCCCTGAATATCTCCCAGAATAACTCCACACTCCTAAATTCTCTCATGCTACCCTTTATTCTCTCCCAGTAGATTCTTCTCACCTTTTCACAGGTTCTTTCACAATTACATCTTCTCTTTTACAGCCTCTAACCAAGAGCTTGCTCCCGCACACACCCTATTCACTTGTATTTTCAACACCTCCCCTCGAGTGAATACTCCTAGTACACCTAGACCCTATACCAAGTTTGCCTCCCCTTACTTGGTAGTCCGCGACCAGTGTCTACTCCTCCCCTCAAGTTATCTCAGCACACCTGGACCCTGTATCAAGTTTCTTTCTTACTTGACAGTTCGCGACCAGTGCCTCAAGTCCCTAAACTCCATAGTCCTTGACACTCTCTCTCTCTCTATGTGTCCAAGGCTACTATAAGTGCCCGCGACCTTGACTAAAGTGCTCACACATACATCTACCACGTGGCCTACATCATCGGTGTGGCTCAAAGGTGGTTTTACTTTGTTGGGGCAGGTTACATTGGGTTGTGGGCTCTCTCTCTCTCTCTCTCTCTCTCTCTCTCTCTCTCAGAGATTTTCACATGGCTCCTCACTCTTTGGAGCCTCACATCTTCTCTTGTCTTCAGTCTTCTTGTCGTGGTAGCTTCTCTCCACACGTCCATGTCTTCTTTCAGTCTTCTTGGGGAAGCTTCTCTTCTTGTGGCAGCTTCTCTTCTCATGTCCATGTCTTCCTTCAATTCTTCCTTTAGATCTTCTTGGTGTGGATCTTCCTCTTGGAAGGAGATATTCTTCTTCTTTCATGGCTGGGGCCATGAGCTTGTCCGTCAGGTCTTTTTGCTCCATGTGAGCAACATGTTTCAATGTTTTGCTGACAGTTCCTTTGGGCTTTTTATGTTTATCTTTTGTCATTATGCAATGCAAACCCAAAATTATGCGGGAGGTCTTACCTCTTGCCTTATTCTGGACAAGGGCAGTGTCTGTTCCCATTTTTACACTGATGCAATGTGCCCAATACATAATGCGTAAAGCATTCATTCTCATGCACATTCCAAATACAAATCCGGCTGTGAATAATCTTGTGTTTGAGTGAGATTTACAGGCATTAACCAAAGGTTAAATGCAAAATGATGATTTTCACAAATTTATCAGCACAATTTTACCAGAAATTACATTAAATCAAGGGTAACCAATTTGTACGGGATGGTTGGAGTATCAAACCAACTCCGATTTGCAATCTGAAGTTATAGGGATCTGTATCAGATACCTAATGGTTAATTTGAACCCTCAATTGCACCAAAATACAGTGATTAGCATTGATTAATCACTGATTAGCAAATTAATGCTCTGTTTTGTGTGCAGAAAACAGAGTATGCGGGGAGTCTAGATCTGGTGCCTTACACTTCAAATGAGCTCAAATGCTTTCAAAGGCATTAATAGCAATGAGTCTAGTAGAGGATTAAGCCAAGAAACACAAGATTTGACCAAATATTGAAAGCTTAATCTCTGTTTTACCAAAGTCACCTGCAGATTTGATGAAGAGCTTGGATCTCACTATAGACTTGATGAAACTGAATTCTTTCTTCACCAGCTTGTAGAGCATGCTTGAAAACCCCCGGGGCTAAGAGGAATAGACCCATTTGATTTGATGAAGTAGAAATCATTGATTTACTGCAGAAAAACGTAGCTTTTTAATCAGCGAAAATCAGGAGCTTGCATGGGCGGTTTGCACTTCTGATTTGATGGGCTGGATCTCCTATGGGTTAGCTATCTTGGGCTAGAAGGGTTTGGGCAATGGTTGAGTGTGCAAGGAGAGGGAGCTCCTCCACTGGCTGGGGTACAGAGGCTAATTGAAAAAAGAGGGAAAATTATAATTTTCTACTAATCCTAATTAGCAAAATAATTAGCAAGATAATTGGCTCACAGATTAGCATGGCTCTGATACCATGTTGAAATTTGAGCATAATGATGAGCTATGGTGGATCAAACACTAGAATCAACATCATTAATAAAGTGATTAGCAAATGATTAAGATGTAATTAGTGAATAATTAGCAAATAGATTAATGTAGGCATGGATACTCAAAAACCAACAAATTCTCATTAGGGCTATGCCTCAATTTATAGAGTTTACATCAAGCATCAAATCCCCCAGAATATCTCCACCTTTTGCCTGATTCTCTCCACCTCTTCTCTTTTCCCTGAATATCTCCCAGAATAACTCCACACTCCTAAATTCTCTCATGCTACCCTTTATTCTCTCCCAGTAGATTCTTCTCACCTTTTCACAGGTTCTTTCACAATTACATCTTCTCTTTTACAGCCTCTAACCAAGAGCTTGCTCCCGCACACACCCTATTCACTTGTATTTTCAACACCTCCCCTCAAGTGAATACTCCTAGTACACCTAGACCCTATACCAAGTTTGCCTCCCCTTACTTGGTAGTCCGCGACCAGTGTCTACTCCTCCCCTCAAGTTATCTCAGCACACTTGGACCCTGTATCAAGTTTCTTTCTTACTTGACAGTTCGCGACCAGTGCCTCAAGTCCCTAAACTCCATAGTCCTTGACACTCTCTCTCTCTCTATGTGTCCAAGGCTACTGTAAGTGCCCGCGACCTTGACTAAAGTGCTCACACATACATCTACCACGTGGCCTACATCATCGATGTGGCTCAAAGGTGGTTTTACTTTGTTGGGACAAATTACATTGGGTTGTGGGGTCTCTCTCTCTCTCTCTCTCTCTCAGAGATTTTCACATGGCTCCTCACTCTTTGGAGCCTCACATCTTCTCTTGTCTTCAGTCTTCTTGTCGTGGCAGCTTCCCTCCACACGTCCATGTCTTCTTTCAGTCTTCTTGGGGAAGCTTCTCTTCTTGGGGAAGCTTCTCTTCTTGTGGAAGCTTCTCTTCTGATGTCCATGTCTTCCTTCAATTCTTCCTTTAGATCTTCTTGGTGTGGATCTTCCTCTTGGAAGGAGATATTCTTCTTCTTTCATGGCTGGGGCCATGAGCTTGTCCGTCAGGTCTTTTTGCTCCATGTGAGCAACATGTTTCAATGTTTTGCTGACAGTTCCTTTGGGCTTTTTATGTTTATCTTTTGTCATTATGCAATGCAAACCCAAAGTTATGCGGGAGGTCTTACCTCTTGCCTTATTCTGGACAAGGGCAGTGTTTGTTCCCATTTTTACATTGATGCAATGTGCCCAATACATAATGCGTAAAGCATTCATTCTCATGCACATTCCAAATGCAAATCTGGCTGTGAATAATCTTGTGTTTGAGTGAGATTTACAGGCATTAACCAAAGGTTAAATGCAAAATGATAATTTTCACAAATTTATCAGCACAATTTTACCAGAAATTACATTAAATCAAGGGTAACCAATTTGTACGGGATGGTTGGAGTATCAAACCAACTCCGATTTGCAATCTGAAGTTATAGGGATCTGTATCAGATACCTAATGGTTAATTTGAACCCTCAATTGCACCAAAATACAATGATTAGCATTGATTAATCACTGATTAGCAAATTAATGCTCTGTTTTGTGTGCAAAAAACAGAGTATGCGGGGAGTCTAGATCTGGTGCCTTACACCTAGACCCTATACCAAGTTTACCTCCCCTCGAGTGAATACTCCTAGTACACCTAGACCCTATACCAAGTTTGCCTCCCCTTACTTCGTAGTCCGCGACCAGTGTCTACTCCTCCCCTCAAGTTATCTCAGCACACCTGGACCCTGTATCAAGTTTCTTTCTTACTTGACAGTTCGCGACCATTGCCTCAAGTCCCTAAACTCCATAGTCCTTGACACTCTCTCTCTCTCTCTATTTGTCCAAGGCTACTATAAGTGCCCGCGACCTTGACTAAAGTGCTCACACATACATCTACCACGTGGCCTACATCATCGGTGTGGCTCAAAGGTGGTTTTACTTTGTTGGGGCAGGTTACATTGGGTTGTGGGTTCTCTGTCTTTGTCTCTGTCTCTCTCTCTCAGAGATTTTCACATGGCTCCTCACTCTTTGGAGCCTCACATCTTCTCTTGTCTTCAGTCTTCTTGTCGTGGTAGCTTCTCTCCACACGTCCATGTCTTCTTTCAGTCTTCTTGGGGAAGCTTCTCTTCTTGTGGCAGCTTCTCTTCTCATGTCCATGTCTTCCTTCAATTCTTCCTTTAGATCTTCTTGGTGTGGATCTTCCTCTTGGAAGGAGATATTCTTCTTCTTTCATGGCTGGGGCCATGAGCTTGTCCGTCAGGTCTTTTTGCTCCATGTGAGCAACATGTTTCAATGTTTTGCTAACAGTTCCTTTGGGCTTTTTATGTTTATCTTTTGTCATTATGCAATGCAAACCCAAAATTATGCGGGAGGTCTTACCTCTTGCCTTATTCTGGACAAGGGCAGTGTCTGTTCCCATTTTTACACTGATGCAATGTGCCCAATACATAATGCGTAAAGCATTCATTCTCATGCACATTCCAAATGCAAATCCGGCTGTGAATAATCTTGTGTTTGAGTGAGATTTACAGGCATTAACCAAAGGTTAAATGCAAAATGATGATTTTCACAAATTTATCAGCACAATTTTACCAGAAATTACATTAAATCAAGGGTAACCAATTTGTACGGGATGGTTGGAGTATCAAACCAACTCCGATTTGCAATCTGAAGTTATAGGGATCTGTATCAGATACCTAAGGTTAATTTGAACCCTCAATTGCACCAAAATACAGTGATTAGCACTGATTAATCACTGATTAGCAAATTAATGCTCTGTTTTGTGTGCAAAAAACAGAGTATGCGGGGAGTCCAGATCTGGTGCCTTACACTTCAAATGAGCTCAAATGCTTTCAAAGGCATCAATAGCAATGAGTCTAGTAGAGGATTAAGCCAAGAAACACAAGATTTGACCAAATATTGAAAGCTTAATCTCTGTTTTACCAAAGTCACCTGCAGATTTGATGAAGAGCTTGGATCTCACTATAGACTTGATGAAACTGAATTCTTTCTTCACCAGCTTGTAGAGCATGCTTGAAAACCCCCGGGGCTAAGAGGAATAGACCCATTTGATTTGATGAAGTAGAAATCATTGATTTACTGCAGAAAAACGTAGCTTTTCAATCAGCGAAAATCGAGAGCTTGCATGGGCGGTTTGCAGTTCTGATTTGATGGGCTGGAGCTCCTATGGGTTAGCTATCTTGGGCTAGAAGGGTTTGGGCAATGGTTGAGTGTGCAAGGAGAGGGAGCTCCTCCACTGGCTAGGGGTACAGAGGCTAATTGAAAAAAGAGGGAAAATTATAATTTTCTACTAATCCTAATTAGCAAAATAATTAGCAAGATAATTGGCTCACAGATTAGCATGGCTCTGATACCATGTTGAAATTTGAGCATAATGATGAGCTATGGTGGATCAAACACTAGAATCAACATCATTAACAAAGTGATTAGCAAATAATTAAGACGTAATTAGTGACAAATAGATTAATGTAGGCATGGATACTCAAAAACCAACAAATTCTCATTAGGGCTATGCCTCAATTTATAGAGTTTACATCAAGCATCAAATCCCATTGATTTCTCCATGATTCACTCCCAGAATATCTCTACCTTTTGTTTGATTCTCTCCATGAATATCTCCCAGAATAACTCCACACTCCTAAATTCTCTCATGCTACCCTTTATTCTCTCCCAGTAGATTCTTCTCACCTTTTCACAGGTTCTTTCATAGGTTCTCTCACAGGTTCTTTCACAATTACATCTTCTCTTTTACAGCCTCTAACCAAGAACTTGCTCCCGCACACACCCTATTCACTTGTATTTTCAACAGCTTGTGGGCTGGCCGCCGACGCTGGCCTGGCTAGCCGGCCGTCGGTTGTGGCCTCGGCCTTCCACAGCTCCAGACACACAGTCGCTTCTAGCTTCCCATAGCTACAGATAGCTCCAGACACACAGTCGCTTTCAGCTCCCCACAGCTACAGATAGCTCCACGACCCTCAACTCCAGATGACCTTCAGCTCCCCATAGCTCTAGACAAAAAGCTCCAGCCGCCTCTCTCTCTTCACAGCCGACTTCTCTCTCTCTACACCAGACGAAAAGCTCCAGCCGCCTCTCTCTCTTCACAGCCGACCTCTCTCTCTACACCAGATGAAAAACTCTTCTTTCCCAGACAAGCTCCAAAGCAAAAAAAAAAATGCTTACCTGCAATGGAGTGCTTACGTGTGTGCAACGGAGAGAGAGAGAGAGAGAGAGAGAGAGAGAGAGAGAGAGAGAGAGAGAGAGAGAGAGAGAGAGAGAGAGAGAGAGAGAGAGAGAGAGAGAGAGAAAATAAAATTCTTCCTTCCAGCTATGGTCGCCTCCCTCCACACAGTCGATTGTGCCCTGTAGAGAGATAAGGATAAATTTTTTTTTGAATGGTTGAAAACCATTGAGTGGGCTTCGGTCCCCGATCACGCACAGACCTTGAACAAATCGAAACTGACGCTCTGATACCAATGTTAGATTACCGTAACACCACTACGGGCGTTACCACAAGAGGGGACGGCCTCTGGCTCACCACCCAGCCATAGAGGAAGAATGAGGATTGCCCCTCATCCCCCAGGCTATATAGTATGTGGCCCACCGTCCACACTAGCCTGGCCGCCCATGACTCCGCATAGGCGTCCTCTCCCACTGAACCCCGGCCGGATGGCCACGTCCTCGACGCTTCGACCGAGGCGTTAATGCTAAAGCCCCATCTGGCCATCCGGTCTGCCGTCGTCGGTCACACAGGCATTACAGCCTACGTGTGATAGGTTGAGCACAATGTGATGCAATGGGTAGAAGAAGATATCTTTGGGGTCAGTTAGTATTATGTCCCTCGAAAAATACCCATAATAATGGTTGGGTCAGCATCTCTTTCTGTATTTTGCCTAATTAGTGTTAAATCTCCTAGGCTTAAGTCTTCAGACAAGTTGATTTCATATTGAAGTAATGAGAGGGTTAGTTTAGATAAAAACAAAGTTAGAGTTTGAGGAGTGGCTCGAGGGAGTCACCAACAACGAACCTATCTCCGAGGCTCGCTCAAGAAGCAGTCGCAATTCATTTGTTGGCTCTTGTCTTTCATTTCTTTTTCTAACTCTGCTGGTGCTCTAGTTCTTATATCCTTGCATCTTTGGTTGAGAGAAGATTGGATATTTCCATTTCTCGAACCATTCTAGCCGCATCCAAGTCCTCAAACCTGCGTGTGGCTACTTCCTATGCTCTTCTTGCGGATGCTTCCAACCCTTAAGCCTCTTCAATCCTCTTAAGCCTTTCTGTTAAAAACAATACTGGGTTTTCCTTAAGATGCTGAGTGAGTTGGTCCATTTCATGTTTATGGCTCTTGGACATCTGTTCCATTTCTAGGGAATTGGCATTGAGCATCTCATTTAATGTTCTTACTTTTTCTGCATGTGCTTTGTTTGCCTATTCCCTTTCAGCCTGAAGATGAAGTATCTTTTGGTCAGCAGATGCGAGGGATTCATTTAGTGTAGCTATGGTCTTGGTGAACTCCTATGCCTTTTTGTTAGCGTCTTGAAGCTGTTGGGCATGTTGCTGTGCTTGTTCCTTTGTGTGTGCAACTTCTTTTTGAATTTGTTCTTTGGCTTGCTCTACTTGCGCCTTTAGTTTTGTATTTTCCTTAATCCTTTATACAATTGTTTGGCTGAGAACTTGATTGTTGCTCTCTAAGACCTGGTACCTTGCTTCTTGCTCTTTTGCAACCTTTAACCCTTTGAGGATGACATCTTTGTGTGTCGATGCAGCTACCGCCATTTGTTCTTGGAGCATTTACACCTGGTCAGTTTGCCTCTTGGACTTGCCTCCACAATGTAGCATTTTTGTCACTAAGCATGTAAGTGGTTAATAGGTGGCAGCACCACACTTTCTGTTCCTATTCCCAAATGGAGGCACTTGTTGTTGCAGCCGCTCCTTCTAATTCATGGTGTGGTAATTGTAACAAACTGTCCAGGCCCTCCATAGTCTCTTTAAGGAAGTGCTTGTAATCTAGATTATGGAAGAAATAAGTGCTCGTAATCTAGATTATGGAAGAAATAAGTGGTTAGGATTCTGTTTGCATCATCCATGTCGTTTGCTTGGGCTGGTTGCCTCTTTCTTTTGTCTACTTCCTGTCTTTCATTAGGGACCTTCATAGGTGCTGAAGTTGCATCTTCATGTTTTTGGTGCTCCTCCTCTTGCAACATCTCTTTTCTCGGGGCCTTCTCTGCACCAATCTCTCTGCTGATGTATTCTAATATGATATAATGGAATTACGAAGTGGTGAGAGGTTTTTGAAAATGATTTGAGTTGGGCTAGGAGGAGGTGTTTGTTGAGGTATTCAGCTATTGTTCTTATTGGAATTTCTGATAAACTTATTCCCATGGCTTCCTTTTGCTCCACCACTTCCTGATAAGAAGCTATTTCCTTGGCCAGTTCTGCCTCTAAGCGTGTTGACTCCTTAGTGACTCCGAGTATGATACCCCTCATTTTCTTGTTAGTCTTCTTTCTTCTATTCTTCTTTAGTTCCTTCATTATCCCTTTTGTGTCCTTTAGCAGTGCTTGCCCTTCTTGTAGCTCAACCAGAGGGAAGTATTGACTGCTCTACTTGTGTTGCTTGTTGTACCTGTTCCTCTGGCATTAATTCTAGAATAGGAAGCTCTGCCATGTGACTTAGCACCTTTGTAAGCAAGTAGGGGTTGCAAACTTTGGACTGGTGGGCCTTCAGGTAGTTCTCCATTTCCCTGTGGATGTACCATGCCCAGTCTTCCTCTTTCTCCTCATGCACCTTAGTAATCCTGTTAAGAGGGACCCTATTGTATCTATCCATGGGTTTTACCTTGCTCGGTCACCTCATCCCGTATATTATTGTATTCAGCCCCATTTGAATTGTATAGCTTTTCTTGAGCATTTTATCCAAGGGTATTTTCTCGAAGTTGTGAGAGTGGATCTTCATTTGGCAGTGGCAGCTGCAAGGCCTCATGGATCAAATCTTCGAAGTTGTACCATCTACCTTGGTGACCTATCCTCGCTTAGTGGCTCTGTCATTAGTCTTTAAGTATTCAGCACACAACTCTGTGTTCATTGTGCAGGTCCGAGCCCTACCTTCTCTAGCGTTGCCTTAACTTCCTCGTCTTCTAGAATCTGTAAGCATTCTAGGCTATGGTATTACATGGCTATCTTCCCATGTATAATTTGGACATCCTTGGTAATTATGGATCTATGGAGCATTTGCGCATACTATCCCATGTAGCTAAGCTTTGGACCACGTGATGGTCTCTTTATTTTTTCCATTGGTGACCTTGAGGCTTCCGGTTTAGGGGTTTTGGATGTCGACATCTGTAACATTGATTAGAGAGTCAGTCACAATGACTGGTGAGAGCATGTTATCTTTTCTCTTTTTTCTTTCTTTCTTTCTTCTTCTTCTTTTTTATATTGTGTATGTGTGTGTGTGTGTGTGTGTGTGTTATATTAAAGAGAAGGGTGCTAGTGGGGTGAGCAATAAACAACTATATAATACGTGAAGATGTAAGTGGGAAGGCATAAACCATGAGAGTGAAGGGTCTTTACCCATGAGATAGTAGAGTTTTAACTCGTGAGACACTTAAGACGTGAGATGGTTAAGTCGTGAAGTGGCTTAAACCGTGAGACAGTTAAGACGTGAGATGGTTAAGACATGAGATGGATAAGACGTGAAGTGGCTTGAGCCGTGCCGGTGAGATAAAAGGTTCTGAGTCATGAGATAGCAGGTTCCTGACCCACGAGTTAGCAGGTGGCTTAGCTCATGAAACAGCTCAGTGCGTGAGAGGGTTAAGCCGTGAGATAGCTTAGCCCAAGAGACGGTAAAGACGTGAGATGCCTTAACATGTGAGGTGGTCAGCTTGTGTGAGATAGCAGGTTCTGACCCGTGAGATAATAGGTTCTGACCCGTGAGATGCCTTAACATGTGAGGTGGTCAGCTTGTGTGAGATAGCAGGTTCTGACCCGTGAGATAATAGGTTCCTGACCCATGAGTTAGCAGGTTCTTTGACCCGTGAGTTAGCAGGGTCCAAATCTAAGGGTTTTTGACTTTAAAAGCTTTGAGTTGTAAACATTTTGAGAGTCAGATTGTGTGGCCACTTTCTAAGGAGCAAGGTAGGTGCCGTGAAATATCAGTGGCTAATTTACATGAAAATCAATCATTATGAATGATCATTTTATGCACATTTCATAGGTACGATGAATGAACATGTACACATGCAACAACAATGCAAAATAGACCACTTGCAACACGGTTTCACCGCTCGCAAGATTTAACATGACATGTGATTTGTGTGCTAACAATTCACAAAAGAACGAAAGAAGAAAAATAAAAGAAAGTAAACAAGGGTAAAGCAGCTCCCACCTCAAACCAAAGTTGCAAACAATGTGGGCGGAAGAGCACTTGGAAATCCGAAGGTGATGATGAGGAGCAATTCGTGAGAGATGCAATCGTTAACGAAATCGCACAAGCGGAATGCACAAAAGAGGAAAAATTTTAATTTTATTGAGCGGCCGACGGCCTTGGTGGCTATCTTAATGAAGTATGCCATGTGGCATTCTATGATTAGCAGAGGGAAAGTGATCGTTTCATGCCGTGAACTAGTAAGGAGGTTCACGACGTGAAACATTTTGGACCAATTCATGATGTGAAGCACTAAGGGTCTCATGAAGTGAACCGTTTCTGATCAGTTCACGACATGAAGGACTAAGGCATTTCACGACGTGAACTATTTATGATTTTGTGCGTGCAAGGTTGATACCCTATGCTTCTTACACATTCAAACACTCAATCATGTAGTTAGAAAATGGTTGAATACACATGAAACAAATGATCATGTTTCATGGCATGAAGATCAAACATTTTTACCTTGTACCCATTATTGAGAAATATATACCTTTTGTTCTTCAACTCTGTTTATTACCACAAAAACCAATGTGATACCTTGGCACTTGTGGGAATTTGTTGTTGCAAACTTTTAAGTTCAGTGTGGGAGTGCTTGATCTTTCCCTCCATCCAATTGAAGAGTGCCTCCACTGAATCTTGTTGATTGGGTTCTGTCTTTTTTACATGTGGCTGCATGCTTTCTCTTCTTTTCTCCTTAACTTTGTCCAGCTCTTTTATCTTGGCGGGTGCAGTTGGCGGTAGTGCTATCTTCACTTCTCTGTGTTGAATGGGCTTCTTTCTCCAAACCAAAATTTGTACCTTCTTAACATTTGCTTTAGCTGGAAAATGGTCTTGTTTTCTTTTATTGTCCTTTCCTATTTTTTTGAAAGTATTTACAATACTAAACCTTGGGTAAGACTTTGGCACCCATATTGTCGTATTCACCTGGTAATAACCTTGTGCAGCTAGCAAATCCTTTCGAACCCATTGCTTTTGAGTGCTTTGTGGATGGTGGCCTCGTTTGGAATACTGCTAGCTAATACTGGATGGCCATCTCTGTCCCTTATCTATACCTTGAACTTTTTACCCTGATCCCCTAGTTACTCCTTTTGTATCATAGTATTTCTAGGCTCGAAGTTGGTTCTTAGGAACCCACTATCGAATTACTGGAGACTTTGATTGTTTTTTGCATGGGGACTATGATGTTGATGCCTTCTCTGGTTACGATAGTTACTTGCTTTGGCATTGGCATTTCTATGTCATCTATCATAGCCTGCATTCCCTTATTTAATGGGCTCCGTAATGGCATGATAGCCCTCATCGAGGTGTGTAGCCCTCTTTTTCCACTAGATATTACAATTACTGGCGCACAAATCCAGGATCTTCCAAATATCATTTCTTCCTCCATAGATCCTGCAGGCATAACAAACACCTTTCCAAACAAGGGATTATTTCTGATGGAAATATTAACACGTAAAAATCCCATAGCTTTGGTAGTTGACAAATACACACTTCGTACTTGTGCATTGGTGGCCTCAAGGTGAGGTTTGGTCTAGAGCTTTCCATGTTTCATAAGAGATCAGGTTATGAATTGATCTCATATTTGATTAATGCAATGCTTGTTGCATGACTTTTAATCGTAGAGACTTTCACACTGAGATGTGCTGGCTCAATGTCCAGGTCATCCTCCTCAAAGAGGGTTAATGAAGCCATGTTCACATGCAATATTCTTTCCTGGAGTCTCTATTTGGACTTGGCTTCCCTTGCCTTGGCTTCTTCTTGAGCTTGCTTGATTTTTTTCTTAGCTAACTCTTTCTTTTGTTTTAATAGATGCTCTTGCATAAGCATCTCCTGGGTCAGTGGTCCATAATACTTTTTAAGCTTGCCTTTGATTGATGTAACCCTCCATTTTCACACCCTCAATAGTTTCGATTCGAACCGACCCTTGAGGTGTGATTTCGAACACTTGAAATGGACCTAATCCTCTGTACTTGAGTTTCTTTTTTTGAATGCTTCCAACACCATACATGAGGACAAGGTCCCCCATTTCTAGTTCTTTTTGTTTCAGGTTATGGTTAAACCAATGCTTTCTATGCAATTTCTCAACCATAAGCCCATGTGATGCCATTAGCCGGGTTTCATCAAGTTTCTCTAAATCAACCAACCTTCTGGGGCTAATGCATTTTTAGTTAATCTCTCTTGCACCACAATTCGCAGGCTTGGAACTAAGTACTCCATAGGCATTACCGCCTCAATGCCATAAGCTAGATGAAAGGGAGTATATCCTGTTGCTACCTTATACAATGTCGATATGCCCATAAAGCTGTAGTCAGCTTATGTTCCCAATCTGTGCGACTTGCTTCTAATGTTTTTGTCAAGATAGTACACAAAATCTTATTTGTACTCTCCACTTGACCATTTGCTTGTGGATAATAAGGTGATGACTCTTGGTGGACTACAAGGAATCCAGTAAGTAAGTGTTCAATCACCTCATTAATAAAATGTGAACCCCGATCACTGACTAATTCCAATGGGCAGCCAAATCTCCAAATGATTTGTTCATATAAGAACTTAACAGTTGTTCATGCATTAGCTCGCTTAGATACTCTTGCCGTTGCCCATTTCATGAAATACTTTGTGGCCACGATCATATATCAGACTTGTGATAGATGCACACAGTTGGACTAATGGGTCCAACAAAATCAATACCCCAGTTCTCAAAAGGTTTTCTTACAATCACACGGGTAAGCAACATTCTGTCTGTTTGCTGTGGAATAGCAAATCTTTGACACTCTTCACACCTTTTTACAAACTCTATGGCATCCCCAAATAATGTAGGCCACCATAGCCCTGCTTGAAGCACCTTGCGTGCTGTGATCTCTTCAGCAAAGTGTCCTCCGGCTATTCTTGAGTGTGCTTCATCTAATATAATGACAAATTCGTCTTCTCACACACATCTTGTTAAGACATTGTCCTTACCTAGCTTGTATAATTCTCCAACAATTAATTGATAAGGTGAAGCCAGCTTAATAAGGCGACACATTTTATCTTTATTCAAAGGTCGTTCTTGCAAAAAATCATAAGCTAGATAGTCTGATATTTCTTCACTCCATTTCAGCACCATGTCTAGTTTGAACAAACAAGCATTTGGGAGGTCATCATCAACACCAATTACTGGTTCCCCATTCAGAATTCTCGACATATGATCGGCCAACACATGTTATGTTCCCTTTTTTACTGCCATGACCGCCGTGAAATCGAATTCCAATAGTAATAACAACCAACGTGTGATTCTTCCTATGATGCAAGGCTTATTCACCAAGTATAACAAAGCCGAATGGTCCACAAAGAATATAAATTTGTTGGCCCAATAGGTAATGTCAATACTTCTTAATAGCATCATAAACCATGGCCAAACCCTCTCGTTATGTGGTGGTGTAATTTACCTCTACATCATTCAATTGTTGGCGACTAGCAAAGCAGATTGGGTAGTCCAATTTGAACTCACCAGGCTATGCCAATACACATCCTATTGCAAATTTTGATGCATCGATATTATGCACATGGAATATAAGATCCTAGTTGGGTGTGGTCTTAGAATTGGTGCACTGGCTTGTGCTTGCTTCAATTTATCATATGCTTCTTGGCATTCTTCAGTCCATTTAAAGACAATGAGTAGTCTATATAATGGTGTGCCAATTTCAGCATAAAATACTATAAAGGGATGATAATACCCAATGTGGCCCATAAACCTCTGTACACCTTTGTAATTGGTGGGTGGGGGCAATTCCAAGATCAGTTTGACCTTACTTTTGTCCATGGAAATTCCGTTTTTAGAGATAATGTGTCCCAAGATCACACCATGTTTGACCCAAAATTGGCATTTCAAAGGGTTTAAAGATATTTGATAATACAATCGACATCGCTCAAACACCTTTCTCAAACACCTTTCTCAAACAAGCTAGATGTTCCGACCATTGTGAGTGTGCACATAGATCATCAATGAATACCTTTAACCACTTTTGCAAGTAGTCTTTGAAGGTTGTACACATCAACCGTTGAAAAGTTGCAGGGGCATTAGTGAGGCCAAAAGGCATAACCTTGTAAGCGTATGTTCCCCACATTGTATTGAAGGCCATTTTATGTTGGTCTTCATGTGCCATATAGACACCTGATTGTAACTTGAAAATCCATCTAAGAAGCTGTAAGCTTCTTCACCAGCTACCCGTTCCAATATGTGTTCAATATAAGGCAGTGGGTAATGGTCCTTCCCTCGTAGGCTACATTGATCTTTTTGAGATCAACACAAACCCTAAGTTTTCCATTCTTCTTTGGCACTATCACGATTGGTGTATCAATGAGATTGGGTGCTTAATTTCATAGAAGAACTCCGCATCAATGAGTTTGTCAATTTTTCCCTTTTTACAATTGCTGCATATTTTGGATTTATCTGGTAAGGCTTTTGCATGGTAGGTCTTGACCCTTCCATGATTGGGATTGTGTGTTGTACCACTTCACAAGGTACACCCTTTATCTCTTTGTATTTCCAAGCAAAATAATCCTTAAATTCCTTGAGGAGAGTAATAAGTTCCCTTTCCTCCGTTGGAGTCAAGTCCTTAGTGATATAGATAGGTTTGGTTTTCTCTCCTAGCTTTGCAATATCAATTTCCTTGACTTTCGCTGGACCATCGTATGATGTGGACAAGCCATCTTCCTTAACTCTTTTGGTCGTCAATTGGACCACTTTTTGTTTGTCAATCGTGTATGTCTTGAAATGGTCCGGCATTGAGAGTGGGTTTGGTTTATCTTCATCCTCTCTTTTTATTTGCTATTGAGGACCTCCTCCTTATGTTTCCCCTCTAAGGATATCTTGCTCAACTCCTCACTCCAATTCTTAGAAAACTCCTCATGCACCTTAGTAGCTTCAAGAGATCTCAGCCACTGGGTGTCCGTGGGTTTACTTTGTAAGCAGGGCATTTCGTCAAGCAATATACCTTTTTTGCTTCCGCCATCTTCTAAGGCGTTGGGCACTGTGCGGCCTTGTGGCCCAGTCCCTTTTGTGCTGGAGGCTTCCTCCTCCAACTCCTCTTCACTTTTGGCTGTACATTGACCATAGAGACAGAGGGGGTAGGAACCTTCCCAGATTTAATGTATTAGGTTCCTCCGGGCTGCATAACATCTATGGTGGTCAGCAGATGCATCCAGTTTTCACTGAAATCTAGAGGGGGAAGCGATGCGTACATTTTAGCTTCTTCTTTCTCCTTTGAAAATTCCATAGTTGGTTGGCATAATTGTATGGATGTGGTTTGCTCAGTGATGACGGAGTCATTACCAAACAATTGTTCTTCCATTGGGTGTGCTTTCCACGTTTGTAGATCTATCTTTAGGATTTGTCAGTCCCTTCGAACATACACGTGGTCTAATGCCCAATCATGCACCAATTTGGATTCCCTAATGAAGTGTATCCCCAAGATTGTCATACGAGTGCGATTAGCACAGAAAGTCCATTACCACAAATGTATGATGGTAGCAGAACGTAAAGAGTTTAAGTCATATATTCTTTAAAAGCCCCATGGGTCTTGATAATGTTCCATTTGCCATTTTAACTGATAAGATCCACTCTTTCCAGATCTAGTTTTCCCCAATTCTCCCAACATCATTTTGTGATGATGCTGACTCCCACTCCTCCATCCAAGATAGCCAATGCTTAGTACCCGTTATGATGAGTTGGGATTGTAGCATTAGTGTTGTCACTTTCATAATACCGTCCCAATTGATTGACCGATATCTTGACAAATCTAGGCATTCTTTCCCCTGCGTGTTTTAAGTTTCTTTCTACTAGAGGTGTTTGGGTCTCCTCTGTAGTGATCATTGGGTCTCCTCTATAGTGGTCATTGGGTTTAATCCTCCCTCCACCCATTCTTTTATGTCTACCCACAATGTTGGTGAACTACGTAACAATTCTCCCAATGGCATTTGGATGGGAGTGGATAGTACAACAACGAGACTACCTACGTCCCTCGGTTCTCTGGCAAGTGAGGGCTCCTTTCACACGTGTGTCTCATATTCACTCCTAGGGAATGAATGGACATATCTTGCTCCTTTCACATGTGTGTCTCATATTCACTCCTAGGGAATGAATGAATGGACATATCTTGCTTAGCCTCCTCAAACATTCTTGCCATAAGGTCTCCTTGAGATCCTCCTTCAGACTCTTCTAAAATTGGAGTAGGCACATCCAATTCTCTTTCCCTTATCGGCTTGTTTCTTGGATACATTGTATCCTTGGCCTAGTTAGCCCCTTAATTTGGCTTCATGAAGTCGTTGGCACTATTCCACTAGGGCCTTAGCTTTTTCAAGCTTTCTTATCTTTTCTTCAGCATTTAGATATTCAACAATCCCCTTAGGGGTTGCTGGTTTTCTCTTTATGCCTCTTGGGAAAGCTCGTCTCTGAATTTGGCGCTTGATCACTCTCTTCCTTTGATTGGGTGAAATCGGTGTGTCAATAGTATCTTCTTCAGATCCATCATGGATTGTGACCTTGGTGTCACCTTTACCCACTTTTTTCACTCTCTTTCTCCTGCAAGTTCTAGAAGTGGTGGCACGTGCTGGGTTCTTCCCTTTGTCCCCTGGTTGGTGGGCTTGGGATCATGTCAGGACATTTAGTGGCGTGATATTTCTAGGCTGCACACTTAGGGTCCTGATAGTGGCCTAGTTAGAAGTAGAAGCAAAACCACTTGTGTGATATGGGCAAACTTTGATCAAATCATCAATCCCACACTTAGTACAAGTAAGCACTAGCATGTCATTAGGCGATGTTGCCATTGGCTGAGTTTGATGTGTGCATGAACCACATTCTTGTTAGGACAGTTTGCTATTCGATGAGGTCCACCGCAACCAAAATATTGTAGTGGCACTCTATTCATATTTGAGTTTATGTCCTTACCTTTCCACTGTACCGTGGTTTGGAACACTAGTACTGGCGTGTTATTTTGTAAGATAAAATTCTCGCGCAATCTCCGTGGATTCCTCATCATACTCTGCGCACCATTTCACCCTCATTCGATGGCTCCTCAATCAACACTTGGTTGATTTTAGCCTATGGTGGTAGAACAGGTGGTGGTAGAGGTGACGCATCCTGTACCTGGAACATCTCTCTTGGTAAATAGGATGGGTTCGTCTGACCTCCATCTGACCTCCAACCCGCAATAATTTGCACTGGTGGTGCTGGCAAGGCCAATGGCACTCTGGGTTCTGGCAATTGTGCTATGGTTTGGAATCTTGGATACTTGCACATGGAAGTGTCATGGTTCCCTCATTTCACGCAATGAGCATAATAGAGTAATAGCCTTACTCTTAATTGAGGGCATTCAGTGTAGTGGTGTGATTCATTCTGCACATACAACACCATACTAGATCTCTTTGAGGGTAGAGATGAGCATGCCCATGACCTGATACTTCTCTTCCATCCTTAACCTTTCGCTTGTCTAGTATGGCATTACTGAGTTTGTCCAGAGTCATGTTCCCAACTTGCTTGCTCCGAGTTCCTGTGTTTTGGTGACTTGAGATTCGCGAAGTTGTTGCTTTGCTAAAGTTGCCTTGATATCTTTAAGTTGTTGCAATTCAAGCATATTGTCTTCATATTCGATTGCCAACTTACAACAGCATGCATCCAGAGAAGCCGGTCGGTGGGCTAATACTAGATAATCATGCATTTTGTGATCTCGGACTCCTCTCCGGAAGCAAGGCAATAACTGATCCATCAGTTAGCATCTCCCATAGTAACATCTTGAATTCAAGTGCTTGAGCCGAGATACATAGTCTCGCATAGACTTATTTTCTTTTTGTTTGA
This sequence comes from Cibotium barometz, assembly GCF_041138505.1. Taxonomy (NCBI): domain Eukaryota; kingdom Viridiplantae; phylum Streptophyta; class Polypodiopsida; order Cyatheales; family Cibotiaceae; genus Cibotium; species Cibotium barometz. The sequence goes on from NC_141056.1 coordinate 14,756,617, forward strand.
TATTATGTAGCTGTGCCACAGGGCTCCATCTGTCACCACTTCGGGCAAAGATTGGCACGAACACATCCTTGAGCTGAGTGAAATTGATCTTATCTTCTAGCTTTAGGGTTCTAAACCATTGATGAGCCTTTCCTTCTAGGGTCAGTGTGATAAGAAGGCATGAATCATGGTTACATCACTCACTAGCCCCCACAGGTTTTGCATGTGGACTCAAAGATCTCAACATGTTGGATCGGGTCCCCATCCCCTAAGAACTTTTGTATCAGCTTGGAAATGATGTGTGGCTTCATTTGGGATGGTCTAGATTCTAGAGCAGTGTTTAGCTCCCTAACCATTCCTCGGTCCATTTTTGTAGCCATACTTAGCAAATTTATCCTTGTGGCCACATTAAGATCTACATTTGGATCCACCATTGGTCTTTGAGGAGCTATTCCCCCCTTACCTAGACCTCGTTCTCTTCCTACATTGGCTCTTCTAGGCATTTCGGGTCTATGGGTAGGGCCGGCCACCTCATTTTGGCTTAGCTCATTATTAGCAGCCTCCATCCCTCTTTGTAGAGTTAAGAGCTCCATGTCCTACAAGAACATGGGATGATTGATCATTTGCTCTATGTCTTTCTTTGTGTACAGGCAGTCCTCGACTTCAACAGTTTCCCTAGGTAGGTTGTCCCCTTATTTTGGGTATCAAATCCCTCTTCTGCTCTTGGCTCTTCATTAATGGGTTCTAAATTTGGGATAGCTCCCTCAGCCCTACCCATTTCTACACTATCGGTGGCATTCTTAAACATTTCTAGTTCCTTTCCACGTGACTGAAATGGATCTACCTTTTCCATTTCCCTTTGTCATTGACTATCGAGCTCTTGTTTCCTTAATCTCAATGCTCGCAGTCGTCACTCTTCTTCAACCCTCTTTAAGTCTAACTCTAATTCCGCTGAGGTTGGAAAAAAGACTTGACCGTTCCTGGCCGCACTTTCCATGTCCCTCCTCATCCTTGGAGTTCCATTGTTAGACAACCTAGAACTCGAAGGCTAGGTTGGTACTTCTAGTCTTACACCTTGTCCAGCGCGCTAGTTGACGGGCCTGCACCCAAAGATTGCGCTTCGTCTTCTGTGCTGGTTTGGAGACCAAAAAATCCCCTGGCTATGTTAAAGATACCACTGGATCTTGTGGGGGAAGATGGTTTTTCTTCCTCTCCAATCCCAAGGAATAATAGCCCTTATTCCATGGACTCTTCACTACTTGTATCAATGGTGGTTAGATTTCTCTGAGAGCTGAAACACTCAATTGAGTGCTCGCAGAGTGGCCTGAACCAACACTCTTTTGATAAGAAGATCCCAGGTGGTTCGATGCACTATCATTGGGAGGAGTAAGGTCATCTCTGGGATGAGTTTGTCAGACCTCAAGTGCATGTGAATATGATTTGATAGGCTAAATCACTACCCATGGTTCACATCATGAACTACTTTCTGCACTTTCACGTGTTCAATGGTTACTGCGAATTTTGGGTCCACGTGCCTTGATCTGAGTTGGTTGGGCTCAACTTAGAAATTTTAAAGCACTTTCCTAACTCAAATTTGACTATCCTTGGTTTGCGAACTAGACCCATTACTGATAGTTCACCACACGGTGAAATCACATAAAACAGTTCACATCATGAAGTAGTAAGCAATGGTTCATGCTGTGAAACAGGGGGTGTTTCACGTTGTGAAGTGTAAAATAGTTCACACCGTGAAAAGGTATACAGTTCACATTGTTGAAATTCATGGATCAAGCTCTCTAATGATAATCAACTATCTAAGTAGATCCTAATCCTAATATAATGACAACACTAATATAAGGTGGATAAAAATGAACAATACTCATGGTGATGAGTGTGTGCTAATTAAGTTTAGACTCAAGTTCAGTTAGGTTACAAGATGGAAACTTGTACTCATAAAAAGACTTGAGATGTTGTGCTTGTATTCCAATGCTTAAAATGTCCTCCTTTTATACAAGGAGAGTACAACAAAGCTATGATAGCTCATGTGGGATAACTTGGCTAGGTGACTTGGCACTCTAGCATCACTCGTTTCAACACCCCCCCTTGATGCTAGATTGGGTATAATTTTTGGGCTTTCACTCTTCCTCTCACTCCCCTTGTGCTAGGCTACTTTGGCCTTTATGCTACTTTGGCATTATAGCTACTTTGGCTATGAATTTCAGCTTGAGTACATCATATGGCCTCAGAGGTTGATTACATCACACTTTTTGTAGAGACAAGAGGGGTGAAAAGTACAATGGTTCTTTCTCTAGAAGAGCACGTCTTCAACTCTGGGAGGACAACTTTGGCCTCCATGTAGTTTGCCTGCTTCTTTTTTTGATAGCAATCTTCTTCTAAGTGACCAATTTTTCCAAAATAGTCACAAACAAGCTTTGGTTTATCTTTATTGTGACATTCATTCTTGGTATGACCAAGTTTTCCACAATGATAGCATCTTGGAAGTTGAGATGTTGATTGATTTGTCCTTTGAAATCTCCCACCCTTCTTTGTCAACACTTTTTAGCAATACAGTAATAGATTCATCTTCCTCAATGACTTTCTTTAATGCACTAAGTTGTTGTTTGTTGATACCTTTGAATTTACTGATGTGTTGTGCCATGGTCTCGATCTCCTTCTTGTCGAGCTTTTAAAATTGCATGAGAAGGTTGATCTTTGAGCTCTTTGAGTCGGTGCATGCCGAAAATCTTGTTAAGTTCCTACCATGCCAACTTGGCATCCTGATGCCAGCAATGTGACTAATCACATCATCATCAAGATTTTGAGCGATGAGGCCCAATGCTTTATTGTTCTGAAGTGGCTCAACCTCCACTTCTTCATCCTCAATAAGGTGCCAAAGCCCCTTACCCATAAGCAAGTACATGGTCTTGCTTTGCCATGTGAAAAAAATCATCACCACCATTAAATCTTGAAACAACTTCAACACGCTCCTCCATACTGAGAAGGTCTTACTAACAAGCTTTTATTTTGCTTTATTAGCAGTGTCTAATCTCATACAAATTTGTAGTGTGAAGGTTGGGAAGGTCTTTGCACATGATAATGATTCACGGCCAATGTCTAGTCCCAGTACAAGGATGATAAATGAAACAAATTCTCTTTAATTGAGTAATGCAAGAGGATGCAGTGAATTTTGATGCAAGAGGATGTTTCCCACTGTGGAATAGTACTCTAATTTACCAATTTTGATTTTGATTCAAATCAAATTTTGCTAACTGCTTGCTAATACCAATGATTAAGTGCTAATCATACTGATTAACAACAACAAAATTTGGAGGGCAAAATTGAGAAAATGAGAAAGCTTTTTGATGGGGCTTTCTTAATGAACCTCTTGCCCTTGATGAGGGTCAAAGGCTCATGCAAAAAAACCCACCTAAAAAATGCCCAAAATGGTTGATTTTCGCTTGTTTTTGGCACCTGCTACTAAAACAGATGCTCCCGGTGCATAGATTAAACACGAGCATAGCTTGGTAAGTACAAAAATATGTATGTATGTATGGGGTCATTGGATTGGTCTTCCAGAATTCCCTACATACATCAATGAATATGAGGTTTATAGTCCCAAATCATAACTTGGATAATAAACATTGAAATTGTAACATACCATTGTATACTTACGTGGTTAATAGTATGGTGCCAATTTGCTTCGTGGCCTTCATGCTCCATCTTGTTAAACAATGTTGTTGGTTTTGTGAGCCTGCATATAGTCGTACTCATCTTGCATGTAGCCAATGGTTGAATACATCTTGTTAAACAATGTTGTTGGTTTCGTGAGCCTGCATATAGTCGTACTCATCTTGCATGTAGCCAATGGTTGAATACATCTCTTTACACACATTTAACATGGATTAGAGATAGCGTTGCAAAACATGTTATGAAGTATATATAAAAAAGAGAGATCTTCACTTACGAAGTATGAACGAAAGCATCTAGCACCACCTCTACTAAGATGAGATGAGCCCACACCTTTGAAGCATGCTCTAGTTTCCTCCTACTATTGCTTGAACTTGTTGGGAGTCTCACATAACTTAGTCTTAGCCTTTTTCCAGTCAATTGAGTCAAGATAAGCTAGCTTTGGTTTTCCCTCTCGAATGTTATCACGAACCTCAGACCAACGAGAGGTCCCTCATACATATAAGCATCCACTTCCTATTAATAAACTAGTCTCTCTCATATGGCACATAGAACTCTCTGTAGAGCTGATAAATGATATAAGCTTTGTCCTCAATGGAATGCTGTGTCCACTTGCATTGTGATCGAATCACATTAAGCAATGGTGATGCATATGCATCATGAACCGGCCGCCGCACCTCTCATCCTCAATGATGGATCCACCAATGAAGAGATTGTATGAGTACACCAACATGTGTGGTATAGCAAGACTGTGAGCATAAGGAGATCAACCATGAGGAGTGTGGTGCTCGGAGTTAGGGCTTGGAGCGGTCAACACCAAAGTGGGTCCCATAGGGGTGGGTACTAGAGTACGATATGAAGTAGGGGTGGTGAGTAGTACACTATAACAACAGAGGGGTGGATGCAGGGCTACGACGTGGTGGTATCTGACCACCATCAGTATACCACCATCACCACCACCACCACTACATCACTGATGGTGGTTGCGAGATGACCATGACCCTCTATGCATTAGGGCTACCCATGGTGGCAGCCCTCTATGCATTTTCATCATATACATATGGCATGCATAAAGGGCAGCCCTAAGGGTAGTCCTAATGCATAAAGGGCAACCCTCCATGCATTAGGGCTACCTGTGGTGGTAAGCATCTAAATATAGAGGACTAGCCCCTTAAGGGTAGTCCTAACGCATAGAGGTCAGCCCTCTATGCATTAGGGCTACCTACGGATGTAGGCCTCTATGCATAGAGGGCTACTTGTAGGCCCTAGATTAAAAAAACCAAAAAGTATGAAAAACATAACTAGATGCTTGAGGATGTGGATGGACAGCATGGATAACCACCTACAAAAAAAAAAGTGTTAGAGGTATTCCATTTTCCATTTAAGAAAAAAACCAAAATAGGAAAGGGAGAGAAAGGGGGGTACTTGACAGCATAGAAACAAAAATAGGAGAGGGAGGAGGGTACCTGACAGCATAGAAACAAAAACAGAAAAGAGAGAGAGGAGGATACTTGACAGCATAGAAACAAAAATAGGAAAGAGAGAGAGGAGGATACTTGACAGCATAGAAACAAAAATAGGAAAGAGAGAGAGGAGGATAGTTGACGGCATAGAAACAAAAATAGGAAAGAGAGAGAGGGGTTTACCTAACAATAGAGAAACCTACAACAAAAAATAAATAAATGCATTAGTATTAAAAAAAAAGAATATGCAACTAGAAAATCAGAAAGAGAAGAAGGAGGTGGAGGGGGTTGTAAGGATGGGAGAGAGAGAGAGAGAGAGAGAGAGAGAGAGAGAGAGAGAGAGAGAGAGAGAGAGAGAGAGAGAGAAGAGACACACTTTTGATGAAAGCTCACAATAGGATGTGGGTATTTCTTCATAATGCCCGCCCGTCTCGATATAAGCATCAATATTCAATTTATTCGAAAGTCGATATATTCCAGGCAAGTGGGCTCTAGAAAAAGTGGTAACTTTTTCAAAAAGGCAAGTGGATTTGAGTAAAAATGGGGGGTGATCTAGGAGAGGAGAGTATCTACTAGCCTTAAAAGGGACCCAAAAGTAGGGTACTCATTAGTCTTGTCTCCCAAAAAATTAGCAACTTAAGCTAATCGTCAGGGTCCTTTTGGTACTCCATATTTCCCCTAATGCTTGTCGAAGCATGTGTCATTGGGTTTTTCTTTAGAGTTGTAATATGTAACTTTCTATGTGGGTGTGCTAGCTCATGCGATGATGCATCCTCGGTCTGTTTCATCACACTAGAATACTCCTTTTTCTAATCTCTATGCCTTGATGGAGGCAACAAGAGATTCACCTTCTTGCAGTGGTTCTCTCTCACAAAAGGCAGGGGAAGAAGAGGAAGCTAATGCAAGAAAACCTACAATCAAACTATCTAGCATGCATAAATCAAAAGCAAGCAAGATTAAATAGCATGCAAGCAATCAAGAAGAGGGAAGAAGGAGAGCTCAAGAAAACTATTTCAAGGAAATGATTGTGTATTTCATATTGTCAAAAATGACTTATATACAAATGACTAGTTTTCACACTAGGTCGGCTAAACTTAAAATAGTCCGGTCTCTATTACTAGTCTTAAGCAACTACATACACTAAGTTTGTAGACTTTCCTTATTTGACATTAAGTATATTGTAAGGCTTCTTTATATGTTCTAATGCTGTCTTACAAAAGTTAAGTACTTGTTCCCATGGGTAAGATGGCAAAGCGCCTTATGGTAGGTCAAGCCTTAGGTTGGGCACGCAAAACCATGTGCATCCATGGAGTGGTTTAACAAGCATGGAGGTAAAGAAAAGGAAGACACTAAATGAACCAGGGAACATGGTTAGAAGTGTAGAAAGAAGGGGGAAGGGGGGCTCGAGGGGTAGGGCAAGAAGGGCAAAGGAAGGAAGAGGGGAAAATGTAGGGGGTAACAACTTGCTAGCCATAGCTTTATTCACAACCTTCTTGAACTCAATTAGCATTTTATTTTTTTAAAAGCAATAACACTTTGGTTTTTTGTTCAAAGATCAATGAGAATAGAAATTTAATCTTTTAGGGTGCTTCCCCTCCGTATAATAAAAGAGTGCTATTTTTTGATATGTCAAATGTTCTTTTACATCAATCGTACATTGCCTGTACTTCTTCATACGCAACAAGGCTTTTCTAGAAGCTTGCCATACTTTGTTTTATAAGAAGATTTGTGTTAAAATTTTGGAGATTCCATTCTTTTCTTTGATGATGGATGAGATTTGTGTTGAAATTTTGGAATGGTGGATGAGGGACAGACACCATGTGATCACATCAAATGATTGTGTGTATGATATACCTTGCAAATAAGGGAAGTGGCCCAATTTGTAATTGCTTTATGAGGTTTCTTGCTACAAGTAATGGTTCAGCTGATGCATTATAGGGGCAAGCCTTTGTGCTTACCTTTTGGATCTTCACTTGCTAAAATCAAAGTTGGTTGGATTTTCCACAGATGGCTATGTAGTGTCATTGTTGGTTCAAAAGAATTGTTTTGTTACTTAATTTCCAAGAGAAGTGCATCACTTGGTGGGGATCACATTTCGCATCATGAGGCACTGGCAACAAAGGATGCAGTAGAGCCTTTTCCTATCATCAAGCTTGTTGAGAAGGGAGCCAAAAAATCTTACAAGTGGATTAACACAGTGAACTCAAAGAGCTTGCTGATGTATTTCATTTACTAGTGCATGAGGTATTAAAGGTTCATTATGTTTGTTGGCTTTCACGCAGTGAGGTAGCTCAAAGTCTTGTTAGAATTATACCCGCTCTTTTGGATATTTGGATGAGTGAGAGAGGTGACTTGTATGGTTACTTCACATCTTTTAAGATACAATTCTTTTTGCATTTTATTGTAGGTGTGTTTCACTACTTGAATATTCTAAACAAAAAGTTTCAATGTGAGCATGTTGATATAACATCCATTGGTACATATCTTGTTTTACGATGGAAATTCTTAGACTAGATTCTTTTTTAGATGAATTTTGGCAAGGAACTAAGTACTATAGATACTTTGCTGCAAAGGCTACAAGTGGATATCTTTATTTATTATCAAGCTGATAATCATACATATGGAGTACATGCTCTCCATATTCATGCTAGGATCCATGTAGCAATCTAAACTCTTAGGAAAGCTACGTAGCAGTTGGTCGACAGTTTATTGGCAACGTGATCTCATGCCTATGTGTTCAACTCCAAGATTTCAGCTCTTTAAGGTAGCAAAGGTCTTTAGTCCAAAGGACTATCCACAAGATCACAAATCTTGTTTTACCATTGGTAAAATATGGATGCAAGTTTTATGGGAGAAATTTATAAACTTAGTGAAGGTGAGTGCTTATAAGTTACAATATGAAGACTTTATGATGAGGTTGAAGCGAGCATGCCTAGGAATGAGTATCCATGTAGCATGGCAGTTTTGTGGTCACAATGAGAAATGGGATCAGATATATGGTGAAATAAAGAAGCTGTGGCGTGCATGTCTATTCATTGTGCAAGTGCGATGGATTGTGAGAGAGGATTCTCCAAGATGAATTGGATCAAATCTGAAGATCGAAACCACTAAGGCTTGGAAACAGTGTGAATATGTTGAACATGCTTAGTCATTGTTTGCAAATATGATGGATTGTGAGAGAGGATTCTCCAAGATGAATCGGATCAAATCTGAAGATCAAAATAGCTAAGGCTTGGAGACATTGAATATGTTTATGTTTATCTCTTAGAATGGCTATAAAAATGTTATGGAGGTGGATTGAGATGCCATATTTCTTTTGTGGGGGGATGACATGAAGAGCCATCAAAATCATGGGGTCATGACCACTTAGAATGTGGTTTCTTTTTTTGTTACCTTGTCTTCATAAAATTTTGGAGATGGTGGTTTTTTCTTTGGAAAAAGAGTTACATTATACATTATCTATGACATAATGGTTGATAAATTCATAATCATGTTTTTTTGTGTGCAATACTTATTAAAACTTCATTTATCTTTATTCATCATACTGTAAGATATTTTTTATTTGCTTTTTACAATAGATTTATCGATGAAAATTATATTTTGTAGGTTGTAAATTTGAAATGAAATGTGTTTCAATAAAACCTTTATATAGAAGGGCATAGGAGAAAAGTGCCCTTCTGTGTGAGAAGCCCAAATTCAGGTAGCCCTTCTCAAAATAATGGGGTAGCAACTTGCAAAAATATACCTAGGGTGCTAGAGCTAGCGAAACCTATTGGCATTGATGGACTTGGTGGAGTGCCTTTAGATAGTAGCACCCTTTATCATCATGTCCACCTTTTTCATAGTATGTATAGTACTTTCTCCATATACCCTTATGTGGTGGAGTCCCTTTAGATAGTAGCAATCTTTGTCATCACGTCACCTGTAATATTTTCTCCTTGGAACTTTTGTGGGCTATGCCCTAATGCACACTACACCCCTCTCTTTTCTTAAGGTTACTCTCACCATGGGTAGAGGTGATGGGCTATGTCCAAGATTAGTCCAAGATACTGGCATGACGGTCCAAGATGCCACAAGTTATGGCTAGTAATCATTACTAAATGCACATTTGGCCAACCGCACCTCTACCAAGTACATGCCCTTTTGGTTGGCCACATCGGACTGGCTATGGCTACCACCAAGGTACTTTTGGTCGGCCCACACTTATGGGTAGCAACCGGGGTGGCTCTACCAGCCACTAGCAAGGTACTTTTGGTCACACCACACTTACGAGTAGCCAGGGTGGCCACACCATCTGAACATTTAAAAAGTTGCTAGGGTGGCTACACCATCTGAACATTTAAAAAGTTGCTAGGGTGGCTACACCATCTGAACATTTAAAAAGTAGCCAAGGTGGCTACACCATCTGAACATTTAAAAAGTAGCCAAGGTGGCTACACCATCTAAACATTAAAAAGATCCTTATGTGGTTCTAGGTGCTTGAATTAATATATAAATAGCCTTTCTGAACTTGCACACTTGGCCTCTTTTTTTTATTTTGAGCACAAACTCCTCCCATTGGTTCATGTTTTCATATCCGTTCGATTAAGGAGCCAATGGAATGACATAATCATGTTTGTTATGTTGAGCTTAGGTATTGATACTTTTTTATCTTAGTATTATGGATATTTGATATAAATATTACATGGTAGGAGTTGTTTTGTTAGTGATAAAGTAGTTCAAGATAATTTTGGTAACTATATGTCATCTTAAAAACTCTTAGCAAATGAAACTATCACATCACATGAGTTCAAGAAAGGAATTGACGATTGACACTCTTGATTAGTTTTGAGAAGTAATGGTGATCATTCACAAAATCAATAGTAACCTTTCTTTTCCTCTAACAGGATCACCATTTTGTAAGGTTGGTCAAGGTAAATGAACAAGTTTTGGATACCCACATTTACTTATTATAATCACACCCTTAGGACTAAGGGGGATCATGGGCAAGGTAGAAAGAAAACTTTCATAACAAAGTTTTTTTTATTAGAATGTAAAAAAAATATGACACTAATCATGTTTCATAATAATTTGTACTAGGAATACCCAGTAAGAATGCATGGACATTGTTATTAACACTACATCAATTAAATATAGACAATTCAAATTACCATTTCCACTTGTCATATTATATATACAAGATTTTATCAAGTGGATTCAATACCTCGTTCATTTAAGGATATGGCTATATAGATCAAGCCCTTGTCTGAGTACTTATCCAAGTAAGGATTTCAAATTTTTAAAAATTGGCCAAGATGTTTGTGCAAAGATTTTACCAAGGCATCTAGATTTGTTCATGAATTAATTGAGTCACTGAGTGAGTACCAGAAATTATTTTAGTTATATTGTTGTAAAAAATGAATGCATATCTTGTGCTTCAATTTCACAAGGTTACTTCATACCATTATTGTAATTTATCCATAGAAGTGGCTTTAATTAGAAAAGTGGCTCAAAGAAAATTAACAAAAGTTTTAAAAATGGATAGGAAAATGTACCTAGCTAGCAAATTTCTATGATTTTAAATTTCTATGAGACTACTACGTATGCTTCATTTGCATGCATAGACACATGATAAAAGTTTTGAAGAAAAATCATGTACCTAGCTAGAAAATTTGTGATTTTTAAATATATCTTTAGTTGATGAAAAATGTATATGCTAAGCCCAAATACATATAGAAGATATTATATTTTCAGCATGCTTTAAATTTATGATTTTTAAATATATCTTTAGTTGATGAAAAATGTATATGCTAAGCCCAAATACATATAGAAGATATTATATTTTCAGCATGCTTTAAATTTATATAAGGTTTTTTCGGAGCATAAATTAGAAATTAGAGCATAGTGTGTGAATAAAAACCATAGAACATAAATACATATAGAAGAATTTATATATTGTATTATCAGCATGCTTTAAATTTATCAAAGGTGTTTTTGAGGCAAAAATTAGAAATTAGGGCATATCTTGTGAATGATCACCATAGAAACTTTTTAATAATCAATATTTTTTATCAAATAAAATCGTGTGGAGGGTTTTTGTTATAAGGAATTTATTTAAAACATTACTACTAAGGAAAATTTATTCCTTAACAAAAGAGTGAAAAAGCCATAAAATTGAAATACTATTAAAAATGAAGGTATGGGTTTTACATAAGTAGATTGAGTGGAAGGTACCTTACCATCCTTGTAGATCTCACTTAGAGAAAAAGAAACTATAGATGGTCATTGATTTGTCTTGTTTTTACTTTTCTTTGGGGCTAGAAAATTTATTTTTATAATTGAGACAAGGAAAATTTTAGGCTACATTAGGTACGCAAACTTGAATATGAGATGCTAATTATCTATATTGAGATGTTCATGACATAATGTGGGTCTAAAACATCTATGCAAGGTATTTCTACTAACATATTAGGCTTATCTCAAAGTACATAGGCCCTAAGGTGTTAAGACTTTGACAACTTGGTTAATATATTCAAATATTTTAGAGCTTGCACATTACGTTGAGTTGGTGAATGATGCAATATACATACTTGGTTTTCGTTTTAAAGTCATGATTTAATCATGATTATTATCTTTTTTGAATACAAAGAGAGTAAAACTTTATTAATTAAAGAGGCTATTTATATCACATTACACTTAAGTCCATGTCAATTCTTTATTCGAAAGCTTTGCATGTTGGCAACTCTAACTAGTAGACTCTTGGTTGCTTTAGCCAAAACATTATTCATATATATATGTATGTATGTATGTGTGTGTGTGTGTGTGTATGTGTGCGTGTGCGTGCGCGTGCATGCATGTGTGTATTTAATTAAATAGTATGCTTCAAAAGTGTTTCATATAGTCATATTATTTATGAATTGTCTACGTACGTTTTTGTTATCATAAGAATTTGAGATCACCATTCCAAGGGTGTGTTTTTAAAGTCATTTTGAGAGAGTGCATTTTCTTTTCAAGGTCTTCAAATTGAACTAGAATTGAGAGATAAGAGTGTTTAGAAACTTACCCAAAATGATATATGATGTGTGGTTTAAAAGACTAAATATGTTGTGTGGGTTTTCTTTTTTTGAAACAAGGAGGATTTAAATGTGTGTGTGTGTGTGTGAAAATCATGAGTGTAGCATTATATGGTAGTGATGTGTGTGAACACACTTAGGACCACCGGGGCACTTTTTCCCTCACTAGGAGGTTTTTTCCCTGTGCATATGTACACCCTCTTATCTACTCATCTTGGGGTGTGTACTTATCTTTTGTATCTGGCATACATTTGTTTATTCTATTCTAGTGAGTTTGTGTGCTCTCAAGCTTCTCTATCTTGTGTGTGTGCATTGTTGCAAACCTAACCCTAATTCCAACAATTGGTATCAGAGATAGCTTCCTTGACACTTGATCTAGTAGTTTGCCTCCCTCTTCACGACCCTGTTCTTCTGTCTCCGATTGAGATAGCCTCTTAGGAGAAGAAGGTATATACTATAGTGTACTGTATACAAAGTATACAATATTTTCGAGGTCCACGGGGGCGGCACGATTCGGGTGTGTTTTGGGCACCGCAAGCTTTCTGTGCAGACGTTCTAGAGAGGCCTTATTTTGGATTGGTTCCACTTGATTTTGGGTGTTTAGGCTGTGTAGCGGCAAAGATTTGGTGTGCGGCAGCATCTAAAGTGTCTTCAACAACATTGACATTATACTTTTGCCAATAACACTCTATTCTCTACTCTGTGTTATTTTTCATACACTTTGTAGGTGATTCAGTCAGTTGGCAGCCATTCAGGGTTGCATTCAATGAATACTCAATACTTGCATTGTGTTGAAAGATTTTGCATTTGGTAGAAAGTCATGTGGCTAGTAGTAGTGATGTATTCAACATGTTGTCTATTGAGGAAAAACTTGATGGGACTAACTACCCATTGTGGTCCTATATGATGAGGCATGTACTGGTTGTTGCTAAAGGCCTTGGAATGAAACTCATCCTGTTTCACAACTACCAATACAACCAGGTGTTGCAGCAGGTACATCAGAAGTAGAATTTGATACAGATGTGGCTCCTCTCCACATGCACCACCAGTACCTCCCACTGGTGCTCAAACGAGATGGGATGGAAGAGATGCACATGCACATGCATCGCTTGCACTTTCTGTGAAAAAAGCGTAACATTATTCCTCATATTCGGTCATGTAAGACTTCAAAACAGGCATGGGATGCACTTGCTACATTATACCAGGTGTGCAATGAAGCACGTGTTGCATATCTGTGCGAAAAGAGTTGGAGTCTGAGCACATGAATGAGGGAGACTGAACGGACATCTTCTTGACCAAGATCAAAGATTTTAAGGAGCAGCTTGCTAGTGTGGATGAGATATATCTTGATAGTACATTGGTGCCTACAGCTCTCAATGCATTGCCAGATTCTTATCAGAGTTTTGCCTCTACCCTTAGACTCATGATGAAGGGAAATCCAAATGCCCTTACATTTGATGAGCTGGTTTCAATACTCTTGCAAGAAGAGCAGTCTAGGCCAAAACAAATCTAACAGTGCGAGTTAGCGAACCAAGCTTTTGTTGCCAATCAGAAAGGCAAAGGTAAAGTTTATTTGCATGGTGGCTATAAGCCAAAATCAGAATCCTCTGGTAAGGATGCAAAGAAATAAGGTGATAAGCCTAAAAAGAAGGGTAAGTGTCACTATTGTAGGAAACCAGGGCACTACATACATGAGTGCAAGAAAGGGCTAGAGAAGGAGAAAAAGAAAGAATCGGGCATGGTTGTGGCTGATGCATCTGCACCAAGTGCAAAGAATAAGGAATGTGCAAGTTTTGCTCAAGATGATTGGGCATGGACTGTACATTGTAGTTATGTCCCTTCTGTTCATGATGTATGCATGTCAGTGGGAGAATCGGATGCTTAGTACTTTGACAGTGGTGCTACTAAACACATTACGTCACAAAAAAAATTGTTCTCATCTCTAGAATTTAATCAATCCCAAGTGCAGGAAGAACCGTCACATGTGAAAATGGTTTCTCATATCCTGTCAAAGGAGTTGGCAGAGTTGTGCTCACTGCTGCAAATGGGGGCGCATTTACTCTTTCTAAAGTTTACATGTGCCATGCATTAAGAAGAACTTGCTGTCAGTTTCAGCCTTGGCCTTGTCAGGCTTGACGGTGAAATTTGTGGATGACAGATGTACATTTCAGGATAGAAATGATGGTTCTTCTATCAAAACCTTAGGTACCTTGTTTCATGGCCTATACAAGATGCATGTATTTGAGAAGTTGCAGCATGATGCTTGTTCAGTCTCTACGAGTCGTGTTATGAGTGATACAGAATTATGGCATGCACGATAGTTGCCAACTCTTGAGACCCCTACTAGACATGTATGTGAGGGGTGTATTCTTGGTAAAATGCATCGGGCATCATTTCCAAAGGATGGATCAGTGAGAGCTGTTAAGAAATTACAGCTTATACATAGTGATGTATGTGGTCCTATGAGGACACCATCTATTAGGGGATATCTCTACTTTGTCACTTTTATTAATGATTACTCCAAATATAGCGAGAAAATTTTAGTATAAATTCGATTTATGGTTATTTTTACCAAATGAAGAAATATGGGTAGAATTGATTTCTATAAATCCCATGAATTCCTTTATTTAAAAGAAGAATATGAAATAAAATTCAATTGAGGAATCGAGAAGCAATATGGAAATAGTCGTTAGAAAAGAATCTTTAATTTAAACCAAGCAAGTGACTGAAGTTTAGAAAAAAGTCCTATTATCGGTATCAATCTAGAAAAAAATTATTAAATAGTAATAACATGTAATAGTGATGTGGTAAGATGTGTATCTGATGTGACAAGATGTGTATCGGATGTGATAAGATGTGTAACGGATGTGATAAGATGTGTATCTGATGTGATAAGATGTGTACGGGATGTGATTGGATGAGATGATACGATAAGATGTGTATGAGATGTGATAGGATGTGATAAGATGCGTATGGGATGTGATAGGATGTGATAAGATGTGTATGGGATGACGTAAGAAGTGTATCTGATGTGATAAGATGTGTATGGGCTGTGATAGGATGAGAATGGTTGTGTTATAAAAGAATAGATGTGAAGGTGTATGTGAATGTATGAATGTGAATGTAGAAATGGATGTATGGAATGTGGATGAGGATGTTTATGAATGTGAATGTGAATAAGAATATGGATGTATAGATCTGGATGTATGGATGTGGATGTGTGGATGTATGGATGTGGATGTGTGGATGTGAATGTGAATGTGAATGTGGATGTGGATGTGCGAATGAGGATGTGGATGTGGATGTGGATGTGCGAATGAGGATGTGGATGTGGATGTGGATGTGCGAATGAGGATGTGGATGTGTGAATGTGAATATGGAATTGGATGTGCGAATGAGGATGTGGATGTGGATTTATGAATGTGGATGTGGATGTGGATGTATGAATGTGAATGTGGATGTATGGATGTGAATGTGGATGTGGATATGGATGTATGAATGTGGATGTGGATATAGATGTGGATGTGGATGTGGATGTGGATGTATGGATGTGAATGTGGATGTGGATATGGATGTACGGATGTGGATGTGGATGTGGAAGTATGGATGTGGATGTATGGATATGAATGTGGATGTGGATTAGAAAGTATGGATGTGGATGTATGGATATGAATGTGGATGTGGATATGGATGTATGAATGTGGATGTGGATGTATGAATGTGAATGTGGATGTATGGATGTGAATGTGGATGTGGATATGGATGTATGAATGTGGATGTGGATGTATGGATATGGATGTATGGATGTGAATGTGGATGTGGATATGGATGTACGAATGTGGATGTGTGAATGTGAATGTGAATTTGGATGTGCAAATGAGGATGTGGATGTGGATGTATGAATGTGGATGTGGATGTAGGGATGTGGATGTATGGATGCGGATGTGGATGTGGATGTATAGATGTGGATATGCATGTGGATGTACGAATGTGGAGGTGTAGGTGGAATAATGAATGCGAATGTGTATGTGAAAAGATGTGACATCGATATGAGTGAATGGATGAGATGTGATGGCATGTGAATCAGGACATGAATGAATGATATGTGATGTGAATGAATCTAATGTGATGAGATGGCAAATGATGTGATTGGATGAGAATGGGTACACATATGAATTGAATGTGGAATAAGTAATGTGGACTGATGAGGGATAATGTGGAAAGACGAGAGTTAATTTAAAAAAAACTGTATTTGTGACCTGTTTGTAAATGACTGTTTTATGTCAAGAATGCTAGGGAAGCATTTTTGATCGTCTTGTGAATAAGGTCGTGGAGACCTAACTGAGTTGCAACAGCAAGCAGCTGACGCGGAGAGTCAACGGCGGAGGACGTCTCGTGTAGCAAGGTCGGCCGAGGTCTTGACCAGCCTCGGTTCGATTTAAATGGTGAGCTTCCGGTACAGTGGATGAAGCACCAAGGAAGCGGCCTATGAGTGAAGCGCTAAGTGGCCTGTGACGAAGGATCCTAGAGGGTGCTGACCATACGGTGCTCGGGCTCTGGGTGTCGTATGCGGTCTCACAATTAAGCAGATTTATGCATAGCTCAGGTACGAAGCATTGGCAAGCTGTTAAGCGGGCTTTTTGCTATTTACAGGGCACTCAATATTTACAGGGCACTCGATATTTTGGATTGTTTTATCCAAAAGGGGGTGAGTCACCGCATGCTTTTAGTAATTCAAATTGGGCTGGATGTTATGACACACACACGAGTGTCCACCACTAGTGGGTTTTGCTTTCGCCTTGGTGATTCATGTATATCATGGCTCAGCAAGAAGCAGCCTACAGTGGCCACTTCTAGCTGTGAACCTGAGTACAAGAAGGCAACTTTTACAGCTACAATTGAATGTGTGTGGCTCAGACGTCTTATGGTGGCTGATTTGGGTGTTGGACAGTCGTCTAGCACTACGATTTTCACTGACAGCCAGAGCACATTAGCAGTTGCAAGAAACCCAGTGTTTCATGCTCGCACTAAGCACATTGAGGTGCATTACCACTATATCAGGGAAAGACTCTCTCTGCAGTAAAGATCGGCTTGGTCTATGTGCCTACACGTCAAAACATGGCAGATTTATTCACGAAGGCTCTTCTTCGTGAAAAGTTTGAAGCTTTTTGTAAAGCTTTGGGCTTACTGCCTTTTTAGGATTGATCGGCCAATGTTCACATCATCACTCCAAGGGGGATTTGTAGCATTATATGGTAGTGATGTGTGTGAACACACTTAGGACCGCCGAGGCACTTTTTCCCTCACTAGGAGGTTTTTTTCCCTATGCATATGTACACCCTCTTATCTACTCATCTTGGGGTGTGTACTCATCTTTTGTATCTGGCACACATTTGTTTATTCTAATCTAGTGAGTTTGTGTGCTCTCAAGCTTCTCTATCTTGTGTGTGTGCATTGTTGCAACCCTAACCCTAATTCCAACAACAACGAGTGTGTGTATGGTGTCGCATGCACAAGAGTTCGCTACTTGCTCGTCGACACTGTTTGAACTCTGATCATTTATTTGTCATTGTCAGTTCATTGCTTGCTTGTTTATTGGTGTTTAACCTTCACTTCAGTGGTCGGGAAATACATTTTATTGAGTTGGAGTGAAAACCTTCTTATTATAATTTGAAGAGGAAATCGACCATTTTGAGAAGGCATTTCTCTACTATAAGTTTTACAAAATATAACTAAAAGTGGAAAATTTTTAGGAGGATTCTTCTCCTTCTCTTACAAATTTGAGGAAAGCTTTGCACAAATTTGAACAAGTTCTTGGCTAAGTCGAATCTATCTTTTCCTGAACCCTACTGCACTTGTCTGCTCACCGTTTGAGTGGTGGATATGTGTGTCAGTTCATTGCTCGCTCATTGGCGGTTTCTGACCTAGTAGCTATGGTAAGTCCTAATTCTACTAATAACTGCTAATAGTTGAAGTAATATCTCCTAATAGTTGTGCATAGGCTTTTAATATGCATGTTACGCTTATAGCTACCAATAGCTGTTCTAATAGCTATGTAATAGATGGTAATAGCTGTCAATAGCTGTGCTAATAGTTGTGGTAACTCAAAAGGATGGTTGTCTTTAAGTCCTAAACTCTAAACCTATGCTAATAGCTGTTAATAGCTATGTTAGTAGCTATGTTAGTAGCTAATAGCTGTTAATAGTTATGTTAGTAGCTTTTAATAACTATGCTAATAGCTTTTAATAGCTTTGCTTATAACTTTCAATATTTGTTGTTAAGTCCTAAATTCTAAACATGTGTTAATAGTTGTTAATAGTTGTTAATAGTTGTTAATAGCTGTGCTAATATTTTCTAATAGTTGTTTTAATAGTTATGCTAATAGTTGTGTTAATAATTGTAGTAATGAATATGGCACTTGTGTTTAAAGTTGTAATAATAGTTGATAATGTTCTTTACTATTTTTTTAGCACCTTCACCTACGAGGGTATCACTTGAAAGTGGCCCAACCAGGTCTGTTTACAGCCCACTCAAGAGCACACTTGAACCAGCAACCAATGTCAGTGACCCTTGGGATGTTGCCATTGAAGGCTCTGCCATGGTTCAAAATGTTATCAAAAATGTTGGTCTTGATAGCATGGGTAACAAATGGTGGAACCTAACAGTTTTGTTGCTGGCAGCAGCCAATAGCTGTGTGATGTCTACATGCTGATGGATGTGTTAGTTGTTAATAGTTTTAGATTTTTTTATAGTTGTTAATTATTTCCTACTGTTTTGGCAGCATCTTCACCCAAGAGTTCACTTGATCTTGGTACAGACTGACAGATACCAAGTAATGTGGATGAAGCATGTGGAGACACCTTGCAGGACTTCTTGAAGAAGGCAAAGCGACAGAAAGGCGATGAAGGAAAGTAAGTGCCAAAAACGAGGGTCACGTGTGCATCTCAGGGTGCACATGATCCTGAGCATGTTGGCCATGCAGACGGTGATTCATCATTTCAAAGTATGCTTATGAAAACATTCACTGATGCATTGGTTTGTTGCCATTTTGATAGTTCATGTGAGATCCCCCTCCAGGGGCGCTTACGGGGCGGAAGCAGCGTCGGCCTCCCGCGCGGGGAACCACACTCGTGGCCTCGCCCATCGATGTCTGCACGAGAGTCTAGCCCGACGGTTCCTCCGAAACCGAGCCCGGAGAAACTCCCCTCACCCGGAAGGCACGGGTGATTCCGCCATGGGAAAATCTTCTAACGGGGGAATTAAGCTAACGGGTCAAAGTTTTAACTAGCCTTCCGGGCGATTCCGCCATGGGAAAATCTTATAACGGGGGAATTAATCTAACGGGTCAAAGTTTTAACTACTCAAACTGATGTGACCGAACCTGAAGTCACATGGTCAGATCAAGAAGAGACTTGCACTTGGTCCATATAATCATTGCTTTTTTCCTCCTTTTAACGAGGCACAGTCCGCTGATCCTTTCCCACAAAACAAGGTCTTCTCAGGACTTAATCTAACTAACATAACTAATCGCATCTAGTTGTTTCACAGGAATCCTCCGATCCAGCCCATGGGTTAGCCAACCACCCGACCACTGTATTGGTTGGATTCCTTTATAAAGGTTTGATTGTGTTTTGCCCGGGTACCGAGGAAAAGAGTTCTCATGCCCCCTAGCTGGCGATTCATGCAAAAATTAAGGTAGGCATACCACGTACACACCCAATATGAAATTGCCATTTATAACAGATTCGGCTTGCTTTAAAACAATCCTTCAATAGAAATCATAATATTACTAATCATCATCCTCCAAAGTTTTGAGTCCTTTGTGTTACAAAATATGTCATCTAGACTCTCCGTTTGTTGAAGACCAGCTGGCCAACCAACGAGATCCAATATCAAAATTTGATTCCAAAAATCTTTCTCTTTAGTCCATCTGAATATTCCTCGACACATGCAACCGCGAGCCCGTGCATCACCTGGTCAGAACCCTCTAGGATCCTCCTTAGGTGTCCTAACACTTCACTCAAGGAACGCTTCGTCGGTCCTCGCCCATCGTACACCGGAAGCGCACTATTTTAACTGTACCGAGGCTGGTCAAGACCTCGGCACGCTTTGCCGCGAGCGACATCCCTCGACGACTCCTCGCTAGCTGTTGCAACAAAACGAACATCCTCTTAGTAAAACACATGCCAAATGCTTCCTCCAGCATTCTGGCATAAAACAGTCCTTTAAATAAAAACAGAGGTTCCAATGCAAGTAAAATTCTTAGTTTGAGATTGGTTCCACAAAACCCTTTTTTCCATAATTCCTAGTTTCATAATGAGGATCCTTGATCTCTCATCAGGGTAATCTACCCACCATTTGATTGATTGTCCAACTGGATTCTTGGTGATTTCGGTCAAAGAAAAACTAGTTCAGTTCAACGGTAGTCTATTCTTTGTATTTAGGAACTGGAATCGGTCACACGAAGTTTTTGCTTGATTTAGATCGAGAGATGGACAAGTAGGTTTACTGTCCGTCCCTCTTGTAGTCTAACCAATTTCTTTCGGTTTAGTTCTAACAAGGATTCCCTTTAGATAAATATCTAATTTTGGGTAAATACCAATTTAGTGATTTAACCACATATAATATCTAAAGATATTCTTTCTACCAATTTAGTGATTTAACCACATATAATATCTAAAGATATTCTTTCTACCATTTAATTTCTCAACCTTAATTCCCTAGGTAGAATTATGGTGGAAATTCATCTTTTGACACTAAAAATTAATTTAAATTCTTCCTTTCTTAAATATCATAAAAATTCTTCTTTTAACTAAATACCAATATATATTTTTTAATAAACTTGAAATCCCTCTTTTTCTCATTTCATGGGTGCAATCTAAATATCATGGAAATTTCTCTTTTACCATAAATTAAATCTATCTAAAATTTCTCTTTAAATTAAATAAAAATATTCAATATTCCAATTATACCAAGAATTCTCTTTTTCCATTTAAATGATTGAATTTCAAATATGTTGGGAATTCCTCTTTTATCATTTAAATTTTTCCTATGCATAAAAATAAATTTAACTAAAATTTCTCTCAAAATTGAATAAAAATGTCCATTAATCCAAATATGATAAAAATTTCACTTTTTATATTTAAATGATTTAATTCCAATTATGATGGGAATTCCTCTTTTATCATTTAAATTTTTCATGTATAAAAAGAAATTTAACTAAATTTTCTCTTAAAAGTTAAATAAAAATATCCATTAATTCCATTATACTAAAAATTCCACTTTTCTCATTTAAATGATTGAATTCTAAATATGGTGGAAATTTCTCTTTTATCATTTAAATTTATTTATGCATAAAAATAAATTTAACTAAAATTCTTCTTTAATTTTAAATAAAATATCCATAATTTTAGTATTCCAAATTTTTCTCTTTCTCCATTGGAATACATGGATTTCCATTGTCATGGGAAATTCTCTTTAATCATAAAAATGAAATTACTAGAAATTCCTCTTTTTTCCTAATTAACTATTTATGCATAAACATTAAAAATCAAAATTTTCATGGTTATGATGAGAATTATTCAATTAACCTAGGATGACTAATCTTAGAATATGGTAGGAAGTCCTCTTTTCATATTATGCATGATAATAATTTATGTGTTATTTTTCTAAAAATTTTGCCATAGCTCTGCTACTATTTTTGATAATTTTCAAAAAATTTGAAAAGCATAAGGTTTAGTTAATACAATATGATAGAATAACTATCATTTGGATCAATGTCCAATTAATGGATTTAATCCCTAAGTTTATCATAATTTAAGTAATATAAAAACATTAAAAAGTCACTTCTTTGGCCTCAAATTTGACAAGCAAAGAGTTGCTCCATGAGAAGCATCATTTGAATATAGAATTGGTCATAGGAATGACCATTCTTTGGGGGAGAGAGAGATATGCTTAAAAAATATTTTAATTTAAACATAAATGTAAACTTTATGTTATTAATCACTAAAATTCATTAGAGAGCTTTATTTACATTGAAGAACCATTCAATTGAATACTTCTCAAGCTTGAGGGGGGTTAAGAAGTGAAAAACATTTAGAAGAAGAAGAAAAAATCATAAAGTCACACTTTACCTCTTGTTTTGCTTGATTCTTTAGTCTTAGGAGAGGCCCCCAACCAATCAATTGGTTAGTATGTTGAGGAAAGCTCCAAAGAAGGTTGAAGAGAGAGAAGCTCCAATCTCTCCAATTTGTAGAGGATTTTTAGAGGATAATAGAAAATATGCTTATTTTAGAGTAATATTAGCATGGTCTAGTTCACAGATGAGAATACAAAAGAATGAGGGTCTATTTATAGGTGAGGGAGGCCACTAACTGAGTCCAACTAATTGAGTCCAACTAAGTTCTAAAATTTTTCAGCTTCAGTTTGGCTGAATTTGGTCAAGATTTGAACCAGTTTGGCTCCCTTTTTTATTTGGTTTGATCCAGGAGAGAGGAGAGATAAAAATATCTTAATATTTTTGAATTTGAAACTCCTTCACATGTGTGAAATAGGTGCCTCCTTGAAGGCTCCCCCTTTCCTTACCAAGGTATCAAAAATGAATGATTACTCTAAAATATCTCATTTTTTTAGTAATATATCATAGTTTTTTACTATAATAAACCTTGTACTCGGTCAACTCTTCATCTTATGTGGGCATTTACTCATTTTTGGGTATTTTCTTTTATTCATTAGATTTATCTCATCCCAACACTTGGATTAATCTTATTGGTCCATAGGAACCTTAATTGGACCATAATCCAAATTTTTTAGAAAATCTTAACCCTTAGGCTGTCGTCTTTTAAATCATTTTTAATTGATTCCTAATGCACCTTGGAAAATTTATTTACCATCTGGCCTTGAGTCGAAGAAATCATTTGCTCATTCATCAAGCATGTGACTCGGGCTGGATATATATTTCTTAAGCAAACTGACATGGATTACATCATGTACCTTGAGATGGGGAGGCAGAAGAAGTTTGTAGGCTTGATCGCCCACTTTATTTATAATAGCATATGGCCCGTAGTATCTGGGAGAGAGCTTCTTGTACTTACCTAAAGATAAGGAACTTCTCTTTGGTCACACTCGAATGAAGACCATATCTGATTCTTCAAACTCTCTCTCTGATCTCTTTTTATCTCCATACTGCTTTTGCCTATCTTGGGCTACCTTCATATCTTTACGGATTGATTACATCTGCTGGTCCATGTCATCAAGCATTTGTTTGGACATCTCGACTCTGATCAATGGTTCAGACCAAGTCAACGGTGTTATGCAATCTTGCCCATACAAAGCTTGGAAAGGACTCATCCCAATGCTTCAATGATAAGAAGCATTGTAAGCAAATTCAACCAGATGCAAATTCAACCAGATGCAAATGGCTTAACCACTTCTTGGGTTCCCTGCCCGCAGCATGACCGAAGGATATCTTCTATTACCTGATTTACTCTTTCAATCTGACCATCTGTTTCGGGGTGATAGGCTGTGCTAAGATCTAAGAAAGTTCCTACTGCTTCGAAGAATGCAGTCCAGAATTTCAATGTGAATTTGGGATCTCTATCACTTACTATCCTCCTGGGTAAGCCATGCAATCTGAAGATCTCTTTAAGAAAAACTCAGGCAACATCCATTGCAGTGTATGTTTCTTTCACTGGAATCAGATGGGCAACTTTGGTTAGCCTGTCAACTACCATAAAAATGGAGTTGTAACCTGATTGCACTGAATGTAATCCAGTGACAAAGTCCATACTGATACATTCCCACTTCATCTGTGGAATGTCTAGAGGCTGCAGTTTACCTGGCATCTTGACTCTCTCTGCCTTGACCCTTTGACACATTAAGCATTTCCGCACACGATCAAGTACATCCTTTTTGAGTCCTGGCCAAAAGAAGCTTTTCTTCACAGACATATAGGTTTTTATAAACCCTGGATATCTAGCTATCAGGCTATCATGGGCTTGTCTCAGAATTCTTCCCTTTATTCTCTCATCATTGGGGATACAGAGCCGATTATTATAATACATGCATCCTTCATCCAATTTGTACCCAAGAACTCGACTCATTTCCTGATTGAGGAGTCTTGCTTTCTTACATCAGAAGGGTAGCAATAGGGGCAAAGAATTTGTCCTACATGATTCTCTCCTTTGCTTCACTGATCAATGGATTTGACACCACTGTAATTGCAAGCAAGGAGGCTTTTCTGCTGAATGCATCTGCCACCACATTTTCTTCCCGACCGATACTTAATTTCAAAATCAAATTCCTATAGGGTCTGCATCCATCTCCTTTGACGCATATTGAGATCCCTTTGGGTAAAGATCCACTTCAGACTTTGATGATTTGTCATATCAAGGTGAACCTTTGTCCCAAAAGATAATGTCTCCACAACTTCAGAGCATAAACTAGTGAGAGTAACTCCAAGTCATGGGACATCATAATTTCTCTCATGTGTTCTAAGTTTTCTAGATTCATAGGCCACTGCATGACCTTCCTGCATAAGAGCACCGCCTATGGCATCAGTAAACTACCTCAAAGGGATTTGGTAAAATCTGGCAATTTAAGGACAGGGTTGGTTACTAAGGCTGTCTTCAGCTTATCAAAGGCACTCTGACACATTGCAGTCCACTAAAAAAGTGTACTCTTCTTGAGAAGGTTAGTTAAGGGGGATGCTATCTGAGCATACCTAGGTATAAACATCCTATACCATCCGGTTAATCCTAAATCCTCTGACTTCCTTTACTGTCTTGGGTTCCGGCCATTCTATGATTGCTTGGATCTTTGTGGGGTTAGGAGAAATCCTATCCTTTGATACTATGAATCCCAAGTATTCCACCTGGTCAACAGAGAAAGAACACTTGCTCTTTTTTGCAAAGAGTTGGTGTTTCCTTAGGATTTCCAGGACCTTATGCACATGATGATCTTCATGATCTACAGCATTCTTTGAGTATACCAAGATATCATCAAAGAAGACAAGAACAAAATCATACAAGTATTCTCTGAGAATATCCTGCATAAGACGATTAAATGTCGCCGGGGCATTAGTCAATCCAAACGGCATGACTGTGAACTCATAATGCCCATAGCGAGTATTGAATGCTATTTTTGGGATGTCCTGCTCCTTGTTTCTGATGTAGTAGTACCCGAATTTGAGATACATCTTTGTGAACATTTGGGTCCCACTTAACCGATCTAGAAGTTCATCAATCTTAGGAATAGGATACTTATTCTTAATTGTTGATCGATTCAATCCTCTGTAGTCAATAGAGAGTCTTAACGTTCCATCTTTCTTCTTTTGAAAGAGAACGGGTGCACCCCAAGGTGAGACACTAGGTCTGACGAATCCCTGCTCTAGCAGTTATCTTAACTATTCCTTAAGTTCTATGGCTTCAGGGACTGGCATTTTGTATGCACGCTGGGCCACTGGCTGAGCTCCGAGGTTTAACTCGATCTCATGATCTACTTCACGAGACGGAGGCATCTCAATCAGCTCTTTAGGAAACACATCTGTATACTCACTTAACCACTCTGGTTCTTTAGCCTTGCATTTTATGTTAACGACATAAACAGCTTGCCTCTTTCTGAGCCCTTTTAATAATTTGGAAGCCTTGACTAATTGTAGCACTGGGGATCCGAAAATTCTAGTTCCTTGAACTTTATTCCCGTGAAGGTCAAGGAAAGAGATGGTTCCTTTGTGATGACAATGAATATCAGCTTGATTCTTATGGAGCCAATCCATTCCAAGGATTCCATCATAGACTCCCAAGGATAGGACTCTGAATTGGCACTCTGCTACGTTCCCATCTAGACTAAACTGAATAAGGTCTGTCTCAAGGTGTGTGAAAAGAATCCTTCCACGGGCCAATTCCACTTGTGCATAGGTTTCCCTGATTTTTTATTTAGGACTAATTTATGTAGACATCCTGGGGAAATAAAAGAATGAGTACTGCCTGAATCAATCAAAAGCTTAATTGCTTACCCTGGTACTCTGCTGGAGTTTGGAGAACTGAGAATTGGCGGTTATTCCCCTGATGCTCTATTGCTGCATAGATCTGCCCTTTCTCTTCCTCCACTTCATCAGTTATAGTGACAGCTCTGGCTGCTACAGTCTGGGGGGGTGGAACTCTCTCTCTCTCTGGTTGTTCCAATTCTGGGAGGGAGTTCAGGTGACTGCTTTGCATGGAGGCTGCAAGCTGAGCTGGCACTCTTCTGGGGTCACCCTGATTTTGGCGTGGGGGACCGTGATTGGACTGATATGAAGGAGTCTGTCTCTGAATTCTGGGTCCCTGGCTTCCTTGGCCCACAGAAGGAGATGGGCAATCCTTGATATTTCTTTATTTATACAAAAGTTGCAATATGTACATAGAGCAACTCGGCTCTCTAGAAGTCAAAATCTTCTCGGGGAGACGCATAAAGACGACGGTATTGGGCTATAGCCATGCCCTAATACAAACGTTCCCTTACTGCCAAGGGAGCTACTATCTTCTCCTTAAGAATAAAGCGACTAAGGAGTCTGTTGATTTGGCATGAAAGTCTGAAATTTCGAGGCATTGAGTGATACAAAATAACACCATGTATCACTTTCAGCTTCATCAAAATCATGGCTAAAGAGAGATTCTGCCTCAGCATCGCATGCTGGTCGCAAGAGGCGTGGACATACTGCCCTACAAACCACTTGTGCTGTCGTCTCTCCGCTGGGTTAAGAAAATATAGATCCTCGAAAAGGCCTGCGAGTCTGGCTCGGCTCGTTTGAGTTGTAGCGGAAGAGATGAGATGCTCGAAGGCGAACACAGTCATGTCTTATGACTAGGTGAGGTCAGGAACACCAGATAAGTGTGGAACTTCCATCTATCACATCAAATTCTTTGATAAAATCTTCATTAATGAGGCTTACGGAATGAAAATACAATATGTAAATGCTCTTTCGGAGTTTTTATTACAAATTTCTGATAAGAATTCATTTGTCCTTATTAGCTTTCAACAAAGCTATGATACCAGCTGCTGTGAGATCCCCCCTCCAGGGGCGCCAGCGTCGGCCTCTCACGAGGGGTGAGGATCCACACTCGTCGGGGCCTCGCCCGCGGATGTCCGGACGAGAGTCTAGCCCGGTGGTTCCTCCGAAACCGAGCCCGGAGAAACTCCCCTCGCCCGGAAAAGACACAGGTGATTCTGCCATGGAAAATCTTCTAACGAGGGAATTAATCTAGCGGGTCAAAGTTTTAACTATTCAAACTAATCTGACCGAACCTGAAGTCACATGGTCACATCAAGAAGAGACTTACACTTGGTCCATAGAATCACCACTTTTTTCCTCCTTTAACGAGGCACAGTCGCCCGCCACGCTGATCCTTTCCCACAGAACAAGGTCTTCTTTGGACTTAATCTAACTAACGTAACTAATCGCATCTAGTTGTTTCACACCGATCCAACCTAACCCCAGCCCATGGGTTAGCCACCCGACCAATGTATTGGTGGGATTCCTTTATAATTAAAGATTTGATTGTGTTTTGCCCAGGTACCGAGGAAAAGAGTTCCCAGGCCCCCTATACCACGTACACACCCAATATGAAATTGCCATTTATAACAAATTCGGTTGGGTTTAAAAACAATCCTTCAATAGAAATCATAATATTACTGATCATCATCCTCCAAAGTTCTGAGTCCTTTGTGTTACAAAATATGTCATCTTGACTCTCCGTTGAAGATCAACTGGCCAACCAACGAGATCCAATATCAAAATTTGATTCCAAAAATCTTTCTCTTTAGTCCATCCGAATCTTCCTCAATGCACACATGGGTGTCCTAGTAGCAACCACGAGCCCATGCATCACCTAGTCAGAACCCTCTAGGATCCTCCTTAGGTGTCCTAGCACTTCACTCAAGGACCGCTTCATCGGTCCTCGCCCATTGTACCGGAAGCGCACCATTTTAACCGCCGTACCGAGGCTAGTCAAGACCTCGGCAGGCTTTGCCCGCGACGTCCCTCGACGACTCCCCGCACGCCAGCTGTTGCAACGAACTTCCTCTTAGTAAAACACATGCCAAATGCTTCCTCCAGCATTCTGGCGTAAAACAGTCCTTTAAATAAAAACAGAGGTTCCAATACAAGTAAAAAAACCCAGTTTGAGATTGGTTCCACAAAACCCTTTTTTCCATAATTCCTAGTTTCATAATGAGGATCCTTGATCTCTCATCAGGGTAATCTGCCCACCATTTGACTGTCCAACTAGATTCTTGGTGATTTCGGTCAAAGGAAAACTAGTTTAACGGTAGTCTATTCTTGGTATTTAGGAACTGAAATCGATCACGAAGTTTTTGCTTAATTTAGATCGAGAGATGGACAAGTAGGTTTACTGTCCGTTCCTCTCGTAGTCTAACCAATTTCATTCGATTTAGTTCTAACAAGGATTCCCTTCAGATAAATGCATAAACATTAAAAATCAATTTTTCCATGGTTATGATAAGAATCATTCAATTAACCTAGGATGACTAATCCTAGAATATGGTAGGAAGTCCTCTTTTCATATTATGCATGATAATAATTTGTGTGTTATTTTTCTAAAAATTTTGCCATAGCTCCGCTACTATTACTAATAATTTTCAATAAATTTGAAAAGCATAAGGTTTAGTTAATACAATATGATAAAATAACTATCATTTGGATCAATGTCCAATTTATGGATTTAATCCCTAAGTTTATCATAATTTAAGTAATATAAAAACATTAAAAAGCCACGCCTTTGGCCTCAAATTTGACAAGCATAGAGTTTACTTTTAGAATTAAGAATTGCTCCATGAGAAGCATCATTTGAATATAGAATTGGTCATAGGAATGACCATTCTTTGGGGGAGAGAGAGAGATATGCTTAAAAAACATTTTAATTTAAGCATAAATTACAAGGGACTGAAGTAAAGGCTTATTCAATATTCAGGCGGAGGAGGATTCTTACAGTTTAGCTTGTGTAATGTAAAATATTGTGCTTGGTGCCAAGTTTCTTGCCTAAAATGCCATGCTGTCTATGTGCAGGAAGTTTTTGTCAATGAAGCATGTGAGGACACCTTACAAGAAAGCTTGACACAGGCAAAGCGAAAGAAACCAAGTCGTGAGAAAGCATCATCTAAGAGGCTCAAGAAAGCTCCTAAGGAAAGACCTGTGTGTGTGGAAAGTATGAAGAATACTATTGCTGAAGTGACAGAGACCATTGCTGGTGCTGACACTGCTCCTGAGAATGATGCTCCTAAAAGCTATACTGATGACGGTGATTTATTATCCCAAAATACACCTATGTAACTCTGTTTCGGCCAAGAGCCAAGGAAACATTGAATAATATATTGGTCTTTTAACATTTGATGATTCTGAGTGCAACCATCAAGTTTTTCAATTTGTGCATACATCACGTTTTGTCTTTCTTAGTGGCCATGTCCATTCCATTTGTTCGCTGATGAAAATACCGCAAAATCTCTTTGGAAATTTATGCTCTTCTTTTGCCATCAACGGTCTCTACATGGTCCCAGTTTCTTGCTTCCTCTAACCAAAGAAAGAGAGTATTCAGTCGTCTCTGTGTGTGTGTGGGAGGGGGGAGAGAGAGAGAGAGAGAGAGAGAGAGAGAGAGAGAGAGAGAGAGAGAGAGAGAGAAACACAAAGACAAACAAATAATGATAGTATTCAGTCGTCTCTATGTGTGTGTGTGTGTGTGTGAGAGAGAGAGAGAGAGAGAGAGAGAGAGAGAGAGAGAGAGAGAGAGAGAGAGAGAAATGCAAGCTTTGTTTATGTGTGGGCACACGAGCGTGAGAGAGAGAGAGGGAGAGAGAGAAATAGAAAGAAACTCCAGCCCGCGACATGGGAGAAGGGAATCATGAATTGTAAAATGTAAAAGTTAAAATTGTGAGGTCTTTTTTGTAGAGTAAAATGGATTTCTTGAAATCTAGCTTTACACCTTTCAAAGAGCTAGTTCACTACCCAAATAGCATTGTCCGGGACACAACTTTTTGGTACACATATTCATGCTTCCACCCTTATATCAATTGGAATTGAATGTCTATCATTTTTGCCATGTTTTTGTTGCTCCGACTCAAAATGTGATGCAAGCTCGAGTAGAATGACTGTCTCTGATGTTCAAGCGATTATGGATCATGAGAAAGCCGATCAATTGGAAATGTGAATTGAATAAGGCAATTACATATTTGGGAAGATGGAAATTCCTTGGCTGGGATGGTTTGACAGTAGATTTTTTTACAATTCTAGGATCAACTTGCAGACTGTCTTTTACTCATGATGAATCAATCTTGGATAGGAGGCATTATGCCCTCATCGTGGTAAGAGAGACTTGTAAAACTCGTGCCTAAAAGAAATCTCTGTACAAACCTATCAGATTGGCAACCTATCACATTAATGCCAGTAATCTACAAGATTATCACCAAAATGCTTACTCATAGATTGTCAAAAGTTCTGCATAAAGGCCTGCACCCGACACAATATGGATTTGTTCCTCGACGACAAATCATAGACAGTATTTGTAATCCTTATGTGGGTATTAAATATGCCAAATGCACTAACCAAGAAGTGCTCTTACTACAAGTTGATATAGCCAAGGCTTTTGACACAATTCAGTGGGATTACATTTATATGGTTATGCCCAATACACTAACCAAGAAGTGCTCTTACTACAAGTTGATATAGCCAAGGCTTTTGACACAATGGGATTACATTTATATAGTTATGTAAAAGCTTGGTTTTGGCACTAAAATGCAAAATGTTATTTATTGGCTATACAAGGATAGCAGAGCTCATTGTATCCTAGGAAAAGGATTGTCTTCTCAATGGGTATTGGGTTGCTCAATCAAGCAAGGATGCCCTTGAGTGCATTGATATATGCTTTTGCTACTCATCCTCAAATTGTTTATATGGATGTGCTCTATGAACAAGATCATCTTCATGATCTGAAATTGCCTAATAGAGGCAAATCTCAATGCTCAAGCCTAAGCTGATGACTCTTTCTTTTTTCCAAAAAACAGGAGAGAGGCTGTGCAATGTCTCATGCAAGCATCACATTTGTTTGGAGAAGCAACAATGCTTTTTATCAACTTTTAGAAGTCTACTTTATTGCCTCTCAAACAAGTAAATTGGCATGCTTTCTTGTAGCCGAGAATTATATGCCAACCACATGAGATAGTGTGCTATTTGCGTCACATGAGATAGTGTGCTATTCCATTGGGCTAGAATATTTCTTTTGAAGATGCCAAGCATTGGGTTATGCAAAAACTTCATGTAGAGCTGGATTACTAGCATTTATCTACATGACCTTTGCTTGTTTGTCTCAATCAATTCTTATGGCATACATACAATTTTTCCTCCCACTCTTGGTGTGGAACAAAAACACAGCTTAATTCTTTTTTGTCTCAAATGATGGAAACCTTTTGGAAGACTTCTAACAAAAGAAAAGACAAGTTTGACAAAATTTGATTGTATTTACCCCCCCCAAAATGCATGGTGGGCTGAATATTCTCAATATTCATTATCATGTCTTGACCAAAACAGCCACTATGCTTCCCACATACTTTGCATAGAACCAATGGACTTTGATCTTTGATGTGTTGAAACTTCAAAGTTAACTCTTTTGGCTCTCTCCATGGGAGATTCTAGTAAGTCATGTGACTAGCAAAGTTGTTAGATGCCCTTATTCTACTCAGCTGATAAAGATTGGCAAAAGATTCTACACCATCTTTCATCGATCGGGCAGACCCCTAGAGATAGGAAATTCTATTGCAAGAAAGTCTACATTGGAGTTGAGCATTTGATTGTCCACTTGCTTTGCGCTCTCCGAGAAAGGCGATAAGAGGGCAAAAGGGAGGTGGTGACCACGAGCATGTAATAGGGTATAACCCCATTGCCAAGGTGGTGATGGTGAGGAGAGGCAATAAGAGCAACAGGCTGCAATGCTATGAACTTCAGGTGGCCACCTGATTGTGAACAAGAGGAGGGAAGATGAGCGTGAGCAGGGAGGTAAAGAGAGTAAATCAAAGATAGGAAGCCATGAAATCCATGGGCGAGGTAAGACCAAAATAAGGTCTCTTATATACGCATATGGGGAAGAATGAGCGTGAGCAGGGAGGTAAAGAGAGTAAATCAAAGGTAGGAAGCCATGAAATCCATGGGTGAGGTAAGACCAAAATAAGGTTCTCTTATATACGCATATGGTGAGGACGGTGCATAGGATTGTTGAATATATAATTTCTTAAAGGTTGGTGTAGGCGAGTAAAACTTATAAGAGAGCACCATGTGCAGTGAAGTCAGTCATGGCTGGAGGAGAAATCTATTTGCTCTCATTCTGCTCTGGTCCACAGCATATCTAACATGAGTGAAGCTCTGGACTGTATCTGATGTTTCTAGGACAATCAAAGCAATGCAAATCCCCGTGTAATTTCAGAAGTGGGTCCAATGAACAAATAGCAAGCTTATAAGAATATAACACGTACACAAGAAAATTGCGATAAGTCTAACCCTGTCCCAACTTGCAACAAGAAGGAAATTAAGTAAATGTTGCCTCTGCAAGGTTAACAATAGTCTTATGGGGTAGTGACTCTTGAGGTATCAAACTTATGGCCGGAATCTGGATTTAGGGCAACAGTCAGACAGACATGGCAACATTTAAATTAAAATTTCGGGAACATTATCACTGCAACAGTCAGAGAGACATGGCTCACTCTAGAAGAGAAGGAAGCGTTCTGGAAGGTAAATTAATATGCACAACTTGGTCAAAGCACACTGGAATGACCCCACTTTCCCACATATAACACCAATACTCAAACTTGGAAACAGGAGAGCCAGGACACAATTAATATGCACAACTTGGTCAAAGCACAATAGAATGACCCCACTTTCCCACATATGACACCGATACTCAGGATAGCCAGATATGCACATGTGAATATCAAAAATAGATTGTCTGTCTGTCAATGATTCAACACACAATGTGTCACCATGGGCCATTCATATGAATCCATCGGTACCAATGAGCAATCTCGTGCTCACCAACCATTGTATTTCAACCCATTGCATACTTCTGAGTCCAATTTCTTGCAGTCGTTTCGTACTTTGCCCTGTCAGTTTTATACATGTGAGCTATCTCAGGTACAAGAGGATCATCTGGGTTTGGGTCAGTGAGTAAGGAGCAGATGGAAAGCAAAACCTGCAACAGTAGCATAACAAAAACCAAGTTTACAGATCAACTTTCATGCTATAATGGACAACAGTTCACATGGTCACTTGATGAGAGCATACCTTTGAAATGGTTAGAGCAGGACTCCACTGCTCCTTCAAGATATCTAAGCATATGCTTCCATTGCTATTTATATTTGGGTGGAAAACTTTTGTGCGAAAAGATACCTGCATACATTCAGTGGAAAAAGAACTAGAGCACATGAGCAAACCCTGCCCAATGATTATCTGCCAAATACATAACAAAAAGCATGTAAAACTACAAATATAGGCACCAAAATGCCCACACAAACATGACTCGTCGAATACCTTGGGAGGTTTGAAAGGGTAATCCGGAGGAAAATGAATGGTAACCAAAAACACGCCTCCAGTATAGGGACTGTCTGGAGGGCCCATGATAGTTGCTTGCCAATGGAACATATCCTCAGCAACAGGGCCTGCCACAATGAAACCATAATTAGCTGGCATCTCAGCCATTGTACATAAATGGTACCAACATGATAAATCAAGTTGGTGTGAAGGCGAACACCACCACCATAAAGGAAACCAACATGATAAATCAAGCATGAAAAAGGCATGAAACATAGGCATTTAATTATAAACAGATCATACGCACTGCCATGGGTGTTAAGCATCATACATGACAGTATTATGGCCCTGATAAGAAGACCTACTGTACTAAAGCCCTAACTTCCCAAAGACATGAAATTTTCCATGCAATTGGTGTTGTTGCCATCATCTAAGACCTACGGAGAACACTAGGCGAATATAACAATCATTTCACTGAACTGTTGAGAAAAGACACATCCAACCCCAAGTCAACTAAATCAGGCCATAACAAGGCATGAAGATCTTGCCCTGACTTGCTGAGGTCAGCCCTGACGAGCAAGCCATAATAACACATGATGATTATACCCTACCTAACTACCAGCCCTTTAGATCTTACAAACCCTGGCATGGTGACCCTACCCTAGCCACGACCAGGCCATCAGACATAGCACTACAGCAGATCTTCCTCTCATTTCATTTACATCCATACAGACAGTGAAAAGAAAAGCCTGAGCCTTACCTGCGCTACATGATGTGGGAGGGTCCTTCTGCAGATCCTTCAACTCCTTGAGAATCCTCTTAGAGGCCATGCAGGTGCAATGGCGATGGAGATCAGAAGGAGAATCGATGAAAAGGAGGACAGATCTGTTTGGTGATGATGCTTCGGTGAACCTCGCAAGAGGCGAGCTGCTGCAGGAGAAGCACAAAGGAGAGATGAAGTAAACGCGTCGTGGGACAGAGAATGTGGGTTGGTTTTGGAAGGTAAGCAAATTATACTACGCGTTGTGGGTGGGGCAACCTTAGGTACAAGAAAAATTCGATTTGATTTTCGTTATGGGGGGGGTCAACCTTAGGTGCAAGAATATAAATATTGATTTTAGTCTATTTTATTTTATTAGGCTAATGAATTTTGATCTTATTTTATTATTAGGCTAAGTTCTTAAACTCCAAGCTCAACTTGTAGGTGACTTGTTCCACTTTGCCACTCAACCTTCTTGGATCACGTGTTCCCAATTTGCAATCATTCTCGATTAGATCACTCATTATGTTAATCTCAAGAATCCCTAAATACAATATTCTTTTTCACATCTTTGGTTGTTCTCAAGAATGTCAAAAAAGAAGAAATGAAAACATTGGACCTTTCGTGTTCTCACCACTTCCTTCAAAGCTGACGAGAGGCCGAAGCAATATATGTGTTTTTAATATTTTGCATTGGAATTTTCAACTTTCCCTTGTAATTTTTACAAGTAAATGACCATCAAATTTCCCCAAAATAGACATGGCAACTATTAAAAACCAACCCTACCTAACACCCCCCCTCTCCCCCTAAATTTCCTAAATGAACTATTACTAACTTGCTTAACAATTTCTTTTGATTTCAATAATCCCTCATGAAAATCAAAGACCTCACCCCTAATCTCAATCATGCTTGAGTGGGATGTCTTCGCATCTTTAAATTCAAGAATCTCCACGTTGTGTACATGTTTATTAAGGAAGCTAGCATGAATTTTCCCATCTACAACAAGGCAGCTAGGTGCCATGTTGAAAAACATGGTAAAAATACTTGTTGATTGAAAGAATACATTAGAGAAGAAAGCAAGCATGTCATGTACCATCTAATAGCTAGTTCCGTGAGGAATAACAAAATGACATAACAAGAAGGTCAAAAGAGGTTTGTATAATATAAGTGAAGTAGTTTGATTGATTTACTCAACTTGAAAGTGAGTAAAACCTTTTCTCAAGGAGGAAAAAATAAAATAATTATTGAACAAAATAGCTCAAAAAAGGTAAACATTTAAAAGAAGTGCTTCCAAAATGTAAACATTTTAAAGAAGTGATTCAAAAAGGTATTCATAACATATGGAAGGTTTTAGACTTCCATGGTTTTTTTGTATGGCCCTTTAGTCAATCTAGCCTTTTAATCTAAGAATTAATATATGTAGTGCTTTCTTTGTAAATATCTCATTCTTTCACTTTGTGGAATTATGATGGTGCACAAAGAATAGTGAAGGAGAGTAGGTATGGAAAGACAATGAATTATACACAAACCAAAACTTTAAAGTCTTAACTTATTTGTAAATACATAAATCAAAACTTTAAATTCCTAACTTATTTGTAAAGAGGATCATAAATTTGCAAGGCAAAACATGGAGTCGGTCTATAGTGAAGAAGCCAATTTAAAGACATGTAAAAGATACAAATTCATGATTTACCTAATGACACTAATATTACATATTAAACTAGGGTATTTTTATATGAGTTTAGCAAAATGCTACTATAGTGGAGAAACCAATTTAAAGACACCTAAAAGATACACATTCATGATTTACCTAATGACACTATTATTACATATTAAACTAGGGTATTTTTATATGAGTTTGGCAAAATACTATGTAGTGTTTAGAAGTTCAAAAGTGCTTTCATGTATCTCAATTATAATGCAATTGTTAGGGGATAAGAAAAACATATTTATATGATCTTTAGGGGTTGATCGATATGTAGCCACAAGGTTTTTTTTCTTTTGTCCAGCAAATGGATATTGAGTATTTTGACCTTAGATAAAATGTGGCTCTAACATGGACTAACATGCATGGTAATTTGTAAATGATTTTAGAAATAATAATAAAGCAAGCCCTTCTACCTTTAATTGAAAAGGGAGAATAGGTGGAAAATAATCTTTCGTGCTAGTATGGAAATTTTATTGACAAAAGCTTTAAAAAAAGGGGGCTCACATTTGAAGCCCCTTTGAGTATGAGAGTCTTTCATAAGAAGACTAAGTCATTGTAGATTCAAACAAAATAAATTTAAAAGAAATGCAATTACAAAGCCTAAATAAAATGATGATCTTACATTACACACAGCCCCCTAAGTCTAATGAGAAAAAACTAAGCTCCTTGAGTACCTCATATGATATGAAATCATTGTGTAGTAGTATGTTAAAAATTATTTCTAGTTCTAGCAACTTAAGATAACTTTGAAATTGTTAAAACTAAGGCATCTTTGTCGGCAGCGGGCAGGAAGGGCATATGTACCACATCGAGGAGCGGCATGAAGGTCATGGGCTGCACTAGATGTGCTTTATGACTTAACAATTTGAAATATTTTTTCCTTAGAAACACCTTGGCTATTAAATATTACAATAGAATAAACATGAAATATATGAAGCCAAATCATGTACGGGTGAGAAAAGAGAGACCCCCTCACCCCTCCTCGGACCCAAACCCTACACCAAATCTAATGAGGTGACATATAAGCACATGTGCTTACTACATATTTTATATGCCACATTATATAATCTAGTTCTTTATGCTAGTATATCTATACTCATATTATTATTATACCCCCAAACCCTACACCAAATCTAATGAGGTGGCATATAAGCACATGTGCTTACTACATATTTTATATGCCACATTATATAATCTAGTTCTTTATGCTAGTATATCTATACTCATATAATTATTATACCTCAACATATTCAAGAAAATATATGTGGATGATGCATGGTAGTAATTTTGAAGGTTTATAAGAGGTCTTAATGACATTACTAAAAGACCCTTTTTTCAGAGCTTTTGCACACAAAGATAGATGATGGGGGCAATGATATTATGATGGGTTACCACAAAAAAGATTTTTAGTTCGAGAAGCTTAACTCAAATGCATTTCTAAGTTTAAAGCGCAACCTAAACCTCGATGATGTCCATGATAAAATGTGAGAGTTCTTCAGCTCTGGTGTGGCTCTGCTGCCATGACTTCCCTCTTTTTGAACACTAATTGAGCTTAGTCTCCCTTCTTCATTCACATTGGATGAAGACACGTTGGATGTCTATACTATAAAATCAAACGTTTCATTAATATAATTTAAAGCTTTCTCCAAAAAAAAAAAAAGATATTCTGATGGGTTTACATGTGGGTTTTCTTTAGGCATGAAAACTATTTTTTTTCAGGCATGCATCCACACCACACCGTGCACACCACAACTATGACATATAGAAAAGATCAAAGAGAAAATGTACTAGGAAATAGAGTATATTACCTCAAATGTATATTCTAATGCAATACGAAGGAAGAAAAACAACATAAGAAACCTTAACATGTATAAATGAGGAGGAATTTAGGAAAGTGACCACAAAAAAGGGTGGAAAAGAGAGTTCAAAAGCAATGGCACAAACACTAAGGTTTATGGAGGAATGTTTTAACTTCTAGATAAAGATTAAAATGCATTTCTCATTCAATGGAAGTCAAAAGAAGAAAAGATGTGCACTTTTGACTAAAAGCTTAGCAGAGCCACAAAGATCTCCACAATTTGATGGATATATAGAAGATTATGAGAGGTAATCACTTGTAAAGAATACGTAAGATACCACCAAGTAATGTTTCTCTAAAGAATGTGACAAAAACCACCCTCACAAATCCTTAGGGAGGTTTCAAGGAAATTTCAATTGGTCTCACAAATGCATCATATTTTACTCCATACTTTAGGATATTTAACCAAAGTAAGGCTATTAGATTAAATGCCAATTGATCTCACCACTAGTATAATAGAGGCCTGACCATTTTTAAGTATGGTTGACCTATTGTTCACTTGTATATAAGTATTTTTTGACAATGAGTAATACACAATCATTCCCTTGTAATAGTTTACTTGTAAGCTCTCCTTCTTTTCTCTTCTTTCTTGCTTGTATGCTTTTATGTTCTTACTTGCTTGTGATGGATGCTTGTTTGGATAGGTGTGATTGTAGGTCTTCCTCTTGTATTAGCTTCTTCATTTCTCACCTTTTGTGAGAGAGAACCATCGCAAAGGACCATCTCTTGTTTTACCACTACCTAGGCATTGGGAGCTCTCCCTTTACCCCTTTAGCAAAGGAGCATTCGAGTGTGACAACGGAGTGAGGACATGATGGACGAGCTAGCATATCCACATGGGAATTTGTGTTTGCGGCTCAAAGGCAAGACCCAATGACACATGCTTCGACAAGGCTAAGGTAAGCCCTTGACTTGAAAATATTTGGTGCCACTACTGGCTGCTAGGGATTAGCCCTTTGTGCTGAGCTTTTGATCAGCGCCTCGGACACCTTTCTTCTTGTCTCCAAACCACATTTGTCATAAAGAGCAAGCCAAAAATTATCATCTACCTTGTTCCATGCCTTAATGTGTTCGACCCACTCATTGTGAAAGAACCTAATCTTTTGCAAAAGTTATTTGTAGTCTAAAATCTAAGCCCAAATTGTGGTCAAGGGCAAGAACCTTGGCTTCTTCATCTGTCAATCCACCATACACCCAACAAAGAGTAGCTTTAAATGTTTCAATGTGTTCATACTCTCTACTAAGTTCTTTCTTGGCAATCAATGAGTGAGTGCCACTAAGAACCCAATATTTATAAGACTTTGCTCTTGATTTTTTCCATGCTTGCTTATTCGGACACATTTCTCGAAGAAGAGGTAAAACCATGGTTGAAGGTTTTTCTTTCATTTTTTGTTTTAGATTATGCACGTGGTTTTCTTGCACACTGTAGACCTCAAGAGGTCTTCTACCAGTTTGAGGATCAATGGGTGGTCGAACAATCACACTAATTGGCAAGAGAAGGTGAGGGATCTACCTTGTTTTGTTCATTGACCTTTTCCCACAGTTTGTTGTAAGAACTTAAGAATTCCAAAAACCAACTTGAACAACATGGCTTCCAGATGGGGATTCCAGAATCCCAACAAGTGGAAGTCTAGAAGCCTAATTTGAACCACTAGCAAGATTCTAGAATTCCAACTTGAACGAAAAATGGAAATCCAAAAATCCAACTTACAAATGGGTAACCAAAAGACCAACGTGCCACAAATGGGATTCTAGAATCCCAACTTGAACCACAAATTAGATTCTGGAAACCCAACAAAGATGCAAACAAAAAGAAAAACATGATTTTTTTAATTGAACACACTAAGCCCTGACAACTAAAGACACAATCCATGGCCTGCAAACATTTAAGTGTTCAAAACAAATAAAAAGACATAAAGGATGTTTTTTAACAAAAAATAAGAAGGAAAAGTAAAATTTAATGTAGATTTTTGTTTAAAAAGAAGCAATTAAAGAAAAAAATCTCTCGAGTTTTTAATAGAAATTAACAAGAAAAAGTGAAGTTTTATGTAGATTTTTTTAATAAAACATGTAATTAAAGAATAAAATCTCTTGAGCTTGTTACAAAAGTTCTCGCAAAAGTTTTGAAATTTTAGCAAAAAAAATAGTTTTTGAAAGAGAAAATAAGACAAATTGATGGTCTTTAAGAAAAGTTAAGATTTTTTTTAAGAAAATGAGAAAAAACATACACTAACCTTTCATTGTTGCCCCCGCCACACACTCATTGCTTTTTAAGAAAATGAGAAAAAACACATACACTAACCTTTCTTTGTTGCCGTCGCACACTCATTGCAACCAAGCCATGCATCTACACATTTCCTTCTCTTCCTTCTTCTTCTTCTCCTTATCCTTCCTCGCACCCTAGTCTTTCTTCTCTTTTGCTTCTTCTCTTTACTTCATTCCCATGACGAAAAGCTTCAAAACAAGACTGAAAGAGAGGGTGCAAGGTAGCAACCAGGATTTGAGCTAAATTTTAGCTTCTAAACCGTAGCTCTATTGGTAATTCTAACTGCACGACGGTTAGCTTCAAGATGGAGGTAAAACTCAAGACACCTATTGAAAGCACTCTTAGGCCACCGAATATCACTATGTGATATTCTCAAACCTAATGTTAACCTATGACGGACATTGAGACGTATTATGTTTTACGTCATTAATTTAAATATTCTGAGTCATGGGCCGGGCTTGTCGGCACCATATGTTAAGGATGAAGGGATTGGGTGATCGCCGATGAGAGGCGTACCTTGAATATCAGTAGGATAAGGGTTAGGGTCGGCCGGCCATGTATGGGCGCCCAAGTGTGAACGGCCAAGTCACCTATAAGAGTCAAATGTAACCCTAAAATCCTCATTCTCATGTGTTGTGAATACAAGAGTGCTCTTGCCTTATCTCTTTGGTTTCCTTCTCCTGTGTGTGAGAGAGAGAGAGAGAGAGTGAGAGAGCGATCGAGCATTGTGTAGCGGCACGGCGGCGGAGAGGCGGTAGAGTGGCGACGGCAGCTCCTTCCTCACGGCTACGACGCGGGAATCCTTCAAGGCGGCGGTTGAGCGGTGAGTGACACACCCTTTGCATTCTGTTTGAGCTTCCTTCCCTGGTTGTATGCTTGCAGCCATTCGTGGCTCGCATACGGTGTCCGGCAAGTCCCCAGCTACGACCTGTGCGGCAAAAGCGCACATTTTTGGCGCCGCTGCCGGGGAGTTGCCCTGCACCAAGCTCCAGTTTGCAGCTCGGGCTGCTGCGTGAAGTTTAATTTACACTGTAGGAAAGGCGTCTGTGTTGCTGTTGAGGTGTTTCTGTGGTTTTCAATCTCTATTTCTGTAATTTGTCTTCTGCATTTCTGTTATTTTTTCGCGTCGCGTGTGGGCGTGTGATCTGTTATCTGGTTTTCTGCGTGTGAGGGGGGATTTCTGAATCCCCAGACCTGTGCTATGTGCAAACTGCGCCACGGCCAAGGCTGAACCCAAAGAAACCCTAGAAAACTTATCTTTAAAAAAAAAACAGAAAATAAAAAACTAAAAAATTATAAAAAATTAAAAATTAAATTTTATTTTTAAAGAAAGAACCAAACGTGTGGAGAGGAAAGGTTTTTTAATTGGAGAAAATTTTTTTGAAAAGAAAGAACCCCAAACGACCCAGACCTCGGCCCCGGCCTCGGTCTTTTGATATATATATATAGGAGAGTGAGCCTCCATAGCTTTCTTTCAAGTGAGAGCTTATGGGAAGTTGTGTCCTATATGTAGCCCACTCCCCAAGGAGTAAAGTGAGCATGTGGGATAAAGCCCTCACCCTTTCCTCCACAAGCAAATAGGCTTTTGCTCCTTCCCCCCAAGGGAAACGGACTGTTTTGAGGACTACAGGAGCTCTAGATAGGCGAACACGGTGCTGTAAAGCACACTAGGACCCTTTGAACGATACGCTCGTTTCGAGCTATCACACGTCCTAGTCCAAGTTCGACCGTAAGTAAGGGGGTCAAAAACGAGTTAAAAACAATCTAAAAACAATCTAAAAACGGGGTGCGAAACACCTAAGAAACCACTTGTGTGAGTTTCAAGGGTAGTTACTAACGCACGTAGGGTACCCACGTCACATGCATCTACGTTCTGGTCGGGTGCTAGAGCCTGAACCACTAGAAAGCATTTCAGTCTACGCAGGCTCACACCATCCCTCCACGTTGGCATCTTGGCCTTCGGCTGGAACCCAAGGGAGTGCAACCCAAGATCCACGAATAGTGGATAGTGACTCATCCTCTGACTCAGAAGCCATGGAAGGGCACCCTACCAAGAACCCTGAGGAGACAAGCCAAAACATGCCAGTGTGGGCCCCACAACTCGGATCTAGCATGTTTAGTCGTCTA
The DNA here is from genome assembly GCF_041138505.1 of Cibotium barometz. Classification (NCBI taxonomy): domain Eukaryota; kingdom Viridiplantae; phylum Streptophyta; class Polypodiopsida; order Cyatheales; family Cibotiaceae; genus Cibotium; species Cibotium barometz. Next base: position 14,799,079 of record NC_141056.1, read on the forward strand.
ATAGAGACCCTTAGTAGAGCTACACGCTCTGAGCATGCGACAAGCGAAGTAAATGAAGAAGGAGGGGTAGTGGATTCGCCATTCACATCTCATGTAGACCCTACCCTCCCAAAGAGTGTCCATGTGGATATTCTACCCACTTCGTTTAATGAGGGCCCTACTGAGCTACCACATTCCGATGCTCTTCCTAAAGTAGAGGTCCCTAGAAGCCAATCCATAAGAAGTGACATTGCGTCCACTTCAAGAGAACCGTTTGGCACACCAAGTCTAGATGGGATATTTCTCAATGAAAATTGGGAATATGATCTACACACAGAGACTCTAACTGACCTATACACAGGTTACACATACCATGTAGGTTGGTTAGAAGTCCTACGATCTACATCTAGCGCCACTAATCTAGAGGAGCAACAACACATGATATGTGAGGTGATTCATAGAATTATCCAAATTGAGAGGCAAAATAGGGGCGTGAACTTAGTTTCCACTGGCCCTATGAGATTTTTGGATACGGGCAAGGCAAAACAACCAACCCTATCACAATTGGCTCGGTGAGTCCCATAGACCCTTCGTATGTTGTTTCGCCTGGAGTCTCAATGCAGGTTGAGCCCACGAGCAGTAACTTTAGCTTTCCAACCTTGGCTCAACTTTCCATTAGGGAATCCGCAATGCCTACCCCAATGATGAGCATAGCTGAAAGTGCACCTGTTACCGCTGTAGTTAGTACGACACCGCTACCTAGTGGAACAGTACCTACAGCAGTGCGTGCCAGTGCCTATCAACCATATGTACCTATCGCTACTCATGCTCATGTAGCTCCTACGCCTCTTAGTATGCCAATGGCGTATGCTCCACGACCACCTTATCATAACCATTATCCAAGGGGAGCTAGGCCTAGTCACATATCATATCCTACGTCGTTTGCCAACATACTCAGACCAACGCCAACTCCTATCAGCCAGGCTATCCCAGAAGTGCCTCCACCAACTATGCCTGCTCACTTAGGTGATCTCGCAGCATTTGCTCAGACGATCGGACGATCCATTGCAGAAAACATGCGGGGTATGCCTGAGAGAGAACAAGGCAGTACAAGTGGCTAAGCTCACTCAAAACTTCAGTGGTAACGAGGATGTTAGGAAGCACATTGAAGTCTTTGAACACGTGTGTGATTCCTTGGAAGAGCACAATGAGCTGCACAAGTGTAAAGCCTTAGGCTTAACCTTGAGTGGGAAGGCCGGAGATTGGTATCGAACCTTAAGGGTTGAAGAGCGCACTCACTACCCCACTCTCAAGAGATTGTTCTTGAAAAAATACATACGCGAGGGTGTGCTTTGGTGGGGGGTAGCATCTCAACTCCAAAAAGCTGAACGTGAGGAAGGGGAGTCAGTGAGAGACTTTATAAGTCGATTGAAGCATCTAAATTCTCGCTGCACTCCTGATGAACGCTTCAATAACAACCAACTCCTCGATAGATTCATCCGAGGATTGCGCCACGAGGACATTTACAATGGCCTAGTCATTAGAGGTCTTACAACGTGGGAAGCAGTCACTGCCAATGCAATCCAGTTAGAAGACAACTTGATGATTGCAAGTAAAAAGGTGTCTTCAGAAACAAATCCGTTAGTTTGCAAGTATCTGGGCACGAGCCAATGTGACGGTAAAACCTATTGCCAAGGAGCCCAAGATATCTGAAATGTCTGTGACCGACCTTACTAAGGCTCTCCAAGAATACTTTAGGGGTAATCGAGCTCCTCAGAATAGCCATATGTACCCAAGGAGAGAGCAACAATGGTGTTCGGTGTGCTTAGGACCACATAGCACGAGTGAATGTCCCACATTCAGAGTCAAATTCAATGGGAATTGCAATGCATGTGGTAAGTATGGCCATCAATCTAAAGATTGCCTAGTACTTAAGCGAATGTTGGCAAATCAGGCACCACTAGCCTGGTCAAACACACCTCAAGTACCCGCGCTAATGCCTGCACAACCTGTCGAGCAACCATCACAGCACATAGTTCCAAGGAATCCGAATGTAGTCCAGTCTGTGCCGTTACCACCGCCAAGTGCTAGGACCACAACCTCCACATCCAAGGATTACTCCTATAAACCAGATGGGTTGTGAGTCACATAGTGCATGTGGGGATTATGAAGAGGAGATAGACCCTACTGCTCCATACGGGATTGATACGTTTGAAATGATTCCCCAGTACTACATGGAGGATCATTTCGGGCAAGTCAAGCCTGTATATCAAGCGGCTGCTCTTGCCACAAGAGGGCAAAACCTTAATACCTTGGCAAGGAGACCACCACATCGTGTAGCGGAGTGCCCTAATAGGCTACAGAAGATCGCTACTCAAATGCAACCAAATGCAACCATATCAAGGGAGCACATCGAGAATGCCGGTACTTACATGTAATCGTTGTGGCATAGATCATTTGATCGCTCAATGTCCACATAATCCTAATGCACCCAAGATTACGCCATTGAATCTGGTTGAGGTCACCAACCAAGCACGAGGAACCACACTCGTTGTACCCGCGAATGTAGTTACACGGTCAATGCTTCAAAATCAAAACTACATTCTTGAAGAGAGGGATACTGCATCAATCGCTCAGACAAAGAAAACGAAAACACGGTGAAAGAGATCGCTTAATGCCACGAGCTCCAAGCCCAGTTCAAAGACTAACATAGGGACAGGAGACGACCCCGTGTATATGAATGATCCTGAAGATGATTTTGATTCAATAGAAACCATGGGGACCAAAGCCACTACCTTAAGGGAGGAACCCACTCGGGAGCTCAACGAAGGAGAATCAAGTGAGTACATAAATAAGGGGAAACAGAAGGAAACTTCCTCGGCCCCACAACCAAGTCAGTTTATGCCCTCTCGACCACCCAAACTGACTAAGACTCCCCAAGACAAGCCACGTGGGCCAAAAACCCTCAAGAAAAAGATTGGAACTTACCCAAATCCAGTTGAGGAGATTGAACAAGTGCAACACTTAAGGGGTTTGGTGGAAGAAACACAAAGAGAACTAGAGCCAAACCCGAGAAAAATCAAAATTCCAGACACAGTGTTTCCTACGCAAGTTCAGCCTCACCGGAACCATAAACCGTTAGCTATACCTAGTATCATTCGGGAAGAAAGTGAGGATAGGACATCCGGAAGTGGGCAAACACCCTTCTTTCTGGAAAGAATGTTTAGTGAGGGAATGCCTGACCCCATCGAAGAGGAAGTGATTCCATCTTCACCAGTCCCTAGTCAAGGGGCGATGTCTCGAAAAGTACCGTTGAATGTGTCCAAGCTAATGGATTTCATGTCCTCCGAGATCAGAACCACGATCATATCCAAATTATACGGAGATCCTGAGCTATTCTTAGCTCTTCGGGCATTTCTCAATGGAGAACTAAAGGTGGGGTTACCACAATTTGCAAATATGGATAGACCCGACACGCTTCAAGATGAAGGGGAGCATTGGGATCTACAACCCAACTTTGATGAAGATTCGGTCGTGGAAATACCTGTGAACAAGTTGGGACAGTACTTTGAAGGTGACGAATCTAATGCCACCCTCCCCATTACTACCAAGGGATTAACTCTAAAGGGAATCCTTGATGGTAGTGCTGGAGTGAGCATTGTGACTAAAAACTGTTGGGAATCTATGGGAAGGCCTCACCTTGAAGTCACAAACATAGTGGTTAAGATGGCAAATGGAACTATTGCTAAACCTATTGGAATGTTAAGGGACCTTAAGATCAAGGTCCTGGGATACAAGGTAAAACATACCTTCATTGTAATGGATTTCTCCAAGCATCCTATGTCATATCAAATGATCTTAGGACGTCCTTTCATGAGGGAAGCACAAATGGTACATGACTGGTCGAAAAACCATGTCTACCTACAATTCCAGGACTCTGTCATTCGAGTTGATCTTGAGAATGGTCGTGCACATCCTTTAGGAAGCAAGGTTATCATCGATAATCGATCGGATACCACTGTTCATTCCGCCCCATTAAGGTATTGCTATACATGCAAAAAAGAGACTGATGATGGGAAAGATTCTCCTTACATGGATGTCCTACCGGGTATGACTGAGTCGGATAACGTGGATTGGGTACACCTAGCGGCAACCATAGACACATGGGGAAATAGAGGCACAAGTTGGGTAACACCTGCTGAGGGGCAAGATATGCCACCGTTAGTGCCAATAAACATGATAGGTGTTATGCACTTGACTCCTGACGGCGAGAACGTGGCAAACTCCACCGACACTGAAAGTAGCGAAGACTCTGACCAATGCAACTCTAAGTATGAATCTCAAGAAGAAATTGACCCTGAGCCTGATGGGGAAAATGAATCAAATATTCACCCAAATGTGGAAGCAAGGTGCTCAAGGCCTAGGACAGTGGCCTCCTGCAGTTCATCCGAAAGTGAAGATCAACCAAGTGAGTCCGAATCAGATAGAAACAAAAATCAAAAACTTGGTAAGAAGAAAACGAGACATAAGCGCCAATGCTATCGAGCTAATGTACGAACTGCAATAAATAAGGAGAGATCCACTGCAGAATGGCTTAGTTATGTAGGAGCCATTGACGCTCATTGGAAGATAGCGGATAATTGGGGACAATACCTCCAAAGTGTCATGTGGTGTATTCCACAACCTCATGACGTCGCCCAATTAGAAATCGAAGAGAAGCCAAAACTAAGTCGTACTGCAAGAAGGCGGCAAAACCAAGAGTTGGCTCAACAACAAAAGGAGGCGGAATTAAAAGGAAAAAACCGGGCACAACAAGAACCAGTAGACTTACACCCCGCACCCGAGCATTTCAAATCATTCACCCCACAGGGGAACGTAAAGTAGTCTACACAAAAGCCCTACCAATGGGAGTAGCGGTGTCTACGATGGCCCTGCGGTAGTCAAGGAGATAGACTTAGCAGATCCGGGTGAGGAGTCTAAACCAGTTTTTATTGCTCAAGACCTCACCAAGGCGGAAGAAGCTGCACTTACGAAGCTTCTTAAAGAATTCAAGGACATATTTGCTTGGACATATCATGATATGAAGGGTGTTCCACCCTCGGTGGTGCAACACACGATTCCAATGATTAGCACTGGTAAACCAGTCCAGCAACGTCCCTACCCAATGAATCCTAAGTACGCAAAGATTGTACAAGAGGAAATTGAAAAGCTGGTAAAATGTGGATTCATATACCCAATTGAGCACTCAGAATGGGTTTCTCCGATAGTCATCGTGCCAAAGAAGAATTGGAAACTCAGAGTGTGCGTTGATCTCAAAAAGGTTAATGCAGCCACCAGAAGGGATCATTACCCCTTGCCATATTCTGAACATGTGCTTGAAAGAGTGGCAGGCAAGGAGGCATATAGCTTTTTAGATGGGTACTCGGGTTACAATCAGATCACAATTGCAGTCGAGGACCAAGCTAAAACAGCATTTATCACGGAGTTTGGAGTGTTTGCCTTTCGCGTCATGGCCTTTGGCTTGACCAATGCACCTGCAACATTCCAACGATTGATAAACACGGCCTTTAAGGAATATCTAAGGGACTTCTGTGAAGCTTTCTTAGATGATCTTTGTGTTCATTCCTCTTGGGACGAGCACTTGATGTGTTTACGAAAAATATTTGAAAGGTGTAGATTATATCGCATCTCATTGAATCCTTTCAAATGCCAATTCTAGGTTAAACACGGAGTTATCTTAGGGCATATAGTGTCCAAAAATGGGATTTCCACTGACAAGAGTAAAATCAAGGTCATTCTGGAATTACCCCCACCCACCAACTACAAGGGAGTCCAATGGTTTATGGGCCATGTTGGTTATTATCGAAGGTTTATTCTCTTCTTCGCCGAGATAGCTCGACCATTGTATAAGCTTCTCATCGAGTTTATTTGGACCGAAGAATGTGACTGTGCCTATGAGCTATTAAAGAAGGCCTTGGCGAGTGCTCCAATCTTGAGAATGCCTAACTGGGATTTACTCTTCCATGTGCATATTGATGCATCAAACTTTGCTATTGGGTGTGTGTTAACTCAACCTGGAGAACACAAACTAGACTACCCCATTAGCTTTGCCAGTCGCCAGTTGAACGATGCTGAGATGAACTACACCACTACGGAGCGAGAAGGGTTGGCAATGATATATGCAGTAAGGAAATTTTGTTATTACCTCCTTGCCACCAAGTTTGTTTTCTATGTGGATCATCAAGCATTATTGTATCTGGTAAACAAACCATGCTCCACAGGAAGAATCACACGATGGCTATTGATTCTTCTTGAGTTTGATTTCACTGTTGTTGTGAGACCTGGAAAAAAACATGTTATGGCTGATCATTTGTCTCGCATACCTAATGGTGAGGCTCCTACGGGGGTTGATGATGACTTACCGGACACTTCCCTGTTCATGGTGGAGACAATGCCTGAATGGAGTGAGAAGATTGTTAACTTTTTGGTTAATGGCTTCCCACCCAAGGAGCTTCGTAAAGATCTAGCTCGAAAGCTAATAAAAGAATGCGAACCCTATTGCCTGATAGCCGGGACTCTTTATAAAAGAGGAAAGGATGACGTTCTTAGGCATTGTGCCCGAGAGGATGAGTATCTATACATTTTGCAAGAGGCACATATGGGTGTAGCCGGTGGTCACTTCTCAGGAGACTTAACTGCGCGAAAGATCTTACAATCAGGGTATTGGTGGCCCACTATGTTCCAGGATGCATCACTCTTTGTGAAGGGTTGTGATGAATGCCAATGATATAAGAAACCCCAACGGAAAGATCAGATGCCCCTACATCCAATCAAAGTAAACCAACCATTTGAAAAGTGGGGTTTAGACTTTGTAGGTCCAATTAGCCAGCGGCACGCAACAACAATCTCGCTATATTATTGTGGCCACTGACTATATGACCAAATGGGCTGAAGCGAAAGCGACACGTAAGGCAGATGCAAGGACAACAGCCAAGTTCCTCTTTGAAAATATAATCACACGATTCGGTTGTCCTTTTGAACTTGTGAGCGACAATGGGACGCATTTTATAAATGAAGTGATTAAGGAACTCACAACAAATTTCATGATATCCCATCATAAATCTACTCCTTACTATCCGCAAGCGAATGGCCAAGCTGAGAGTACCAACAAGACCTTAATCTCTGTTTTGACAAAGACAGTGGAAGCTCATCGCACGGATTGGGATCTAAAGCTTACGACAGCTTTATGGGCCTATCGTACTACGTACAAAGTGGCTATTAATTGCACACCATTCAAAATGGTATATGGCCAAGAAGCAGTCATGCCGTGGGAATTTGTCATTCCTAGTCTTCGTGTTGCTACTCAAGAGGGTTGGGATGGTAATCCCTTAGTAGAGCGTCTATATATCCTTGAGCGGCTAAACGAAGAAAGACAATTGGCTGTATACAATGCCCTTGTGGAGAAGGATAGAAGGAAAAAATGGTTTGATCGCCATCTAAAGGACAAGGACATCAAGGTTGGGGATAAAGTCCTGATGTATGGAGTGCGAAACAAAAAGAAGAAGCTCAAATATGCTGGTAAGGGACCATATAGAGTATGTGAAATTACCCCGCAAGGTACCATCAGAGTGGAGACTCTCGACGGAGTTGAAACCATTGGATTCCTTAATGGGAGTAAATTCAAACGATACTATGACCCCCTGAGCCAGGAGGAGTTACATGCAATCCATCAAAAGAAGGTAGCTAAAGAACAAGCTGAGCTTAAAAAGATACAAGCGAGAGTCAAAGCCAAAGAACGTCAACAGCGTGCTAGGAGACAACGAGAAGCCAACTTGGGAATTACGCAAGTATTTTTCGAGGAAGCAGAAGAGGATGCACTGGAATCTGACCCACCTCTAAGATACCCAATTGAGTTACAGAGTCCTTACGGGGAGGTGCTGTATAATGCATTATTGGATACAGGAGCTCAACACAATTTGCTATCATATGGTGTGTGGTGTCAACTGGGAAAACCACCTTTATCCAAGAGTTCTATCCAAGTTCAAGGAATCAACAAGAAGAAAACCCCTGTCTCAGGAATTCTGCACACTCCGGTTGCCTATGACAAGGGAACCATAATTCAAAGCTTTTTGGTTATGCCTGCTGGTACCATGGAAGGGACTGTAATCTTAGGGCGCAAATGGATGATGGCCACCAAGTGCAATATCGATTGGGCAACCAGACAAGTCACAACGCAAGAACCAACACTAGGTCTGACCGCTCAAAATCCCGCACCTAAGTCATCCACTCAAATATTAGATAACGAAAAATCACAGAGTCCAGTGGCAAAACCATCTTCGATTGTTGGCCACCCCTCTAACGCTTCAACGCCAAGAGTGGAAACAGGCAAAGTGGTCCCTAAAGCTTCGCTTATTATGCCAAAGAGTACATACAAATGGGTCCCCAAAGCTTCGTTAACAGCTACTTCCCCTGCTCAATCTCGTTCAGCCACCAAGAAGCCTCGTAAAAGGAAAGCAGCTACCCACCCGAGAAAGGGCAATGTAACATCGCGATGGATCCCTAAAAATTTATTAGTAGCCCAAGGGTACTACGAGGGAAATGACCAGATTTGGGTCCCTAAACATAAGCTGAATCCCTCTACATCACCTGTAAAACCTTGCAAACCAATTGTTGCCACCCCAACAATAATTCAAGATCGTGGTAAGGGAAAGGTAACAGAGTGCTCCGCACCACTTCTTCCAGAGTTAGTTTGGATTCCGAAACAGTATCGATCATCACCACCTAGCTCAGGAAGGGGGGAGCCACATGAAGCTTCTAGCTCCTCATGCCAGGCACACACTCATATAGAAGTTTCTACATGCTCTACACCTACTCTTGTCAACACCCAACAAACACCGATGACTCTACGTCTCCCCTTGTAATAGTATCGTCGGAAACCATTTCCTCCATTCGTCAATGGGAGCGTACACTACCATCTCTGCAATTGAATGTAGCCACAAGGGTCATAAAAAGCTATCTGCCCACATCACAACCTATGACCCGCTGGACAAATTGGTTCCAAGAGGCTGCAACATCATTACAAATAATATGATCTACCCAAGGAACGGGGAAGCATGTACTCACGCTCGACATTCTAATGCTTCCTCCTTATAACCTTCTCCCCTGACCATGTAATTGCCAAATTCAAGGGGATGTATATATATAGCTTCATACATTTTTTTTAAAAAACAAAGAAAAGAAAAACAAAAAATAGTAAAAAGAGCAAGAGCACAAAACAAGAGAAATATCCGTATACAATCAAGAACTAGATTGACCTGTCTAAACCTACTGATGCTATATCTGTGTTTGCAGATATGGCAGATGCCCGATCATCATACACTTCATCCACTCCTACCTTTGGTGAGAGGTATCATCTGTACCTTTCTCAGATATTCCACATGTGCTATCCTGTAATTGAAACTGAATGGGATCATATAGATGTACTAGCCAGAGAGGAAAATATTGAGGAATTAGAATGGCTAATTCGCCTATTGACCATGACTGACCCCTACTCCGTAGAGGACATATCCCCGATAGCCCAATGCTTTCCTTTTCCACAAGATGACTATCCTCGCATGGTTACATTTTTTATGAGTTTATGTGGATGGGAAAATGAAAAGGACATATCTGATAATGATGAATGGACGGATGAAACTCATGGCACTACTGAGGTTGACTTTATTTGTTTGGATGATGTGGATAGAGGCTTAGCCTTAGGGCTAGAGCCAGGACTCTACAACATCCTCTTACCGTATCCTCAGTAGTAGTGTGGTAACTGGTAGGTAGGTTAGTGTTTTCAAGTTTTTTCTAGTTTGGATTCTTTAAACGAGTCTTTGATTTTCCACACTGATGTGCCTCTCGAGATATAGTGCTTGTTAGTTGATTGTACAGGTTAAAAAGTTTGAGGTGGGTTCGCTTTCAAGTCTTGAGACTGCCGCAACGTTCATCAAAATATATCTACATCAAATTGCAAGCTGTCTCGTCAAATCAAGGAGATCTCCAATTATAGGTGTAATTCTTCCATACCCACTCTCTTTCGTTTTTACTGTTCAATTAATTTCATAAACTATAAGGCATGACCACATGGAAATTGTCAATGTACTACTTAGTTTTTGAAGTTGCTTGCATGCTAGTGTAAATCATTAATGAGCTTAACTTTATTGGAAATATTCCTAGGCAGCATGACGTCTTTAGTTAACCTTGGAATACGATTGTCTTAGGTCTAGGGTCAAACCATCTTAATGTTTGACACCTGGCCATGTGTGTGTTGACCTCTAGGACATAGCTATTACCCCTTTGTCGAAAGGATGCAAGACAAATTATAGTTCAGGAGCGAAGATCAAAAGAAATAGATTATTTATAAAAAAAAAGCCTACAATAAATGGCAATACAAGTCTATGATGTGCTTTAATGTTGGCCTATCGCCTTATTGATACTTGGTAGGCGAGGAGTATTCTACTCTAGACCGATGCCTTGGTTGGTAGGGGGTAGCCTTGCCTAAAGTGAGCTAATAGATTCCTGGATAATGCCTTGTGTTAAACATGGTACCAGGATCGATGTTAGTTTTGCCTTAGGAAGGTCGCCATTGTGTGTAAAAATTTTCACGTGCATTAAAAAAAATAAAGGCAAAAGGCTCCTGTAACTCTGATATTTCTTGTGTCCCTAGGCTTGTGGTATTACTTGTTCTTAGAGTAGACACAGTGTGGTCATCTGTTTATTTATTAAGCTTGGTTATTTTCCTTGACTTAGGCCAATTATAAACCTTGATTAATCTTTGACACCTTGCTTACTCTTGATTTACTTTCAATAATTTTAAACTCATGTTAATTTGCTACACTAGCTCATTCATGTGACCCTTAAACTAAGTTCTCATAGCAACATCCATTGTGGTCTAACATGCTTGAATTTATACACTTTATATCTTTTGAATTCCAGCATACTTTCACTCTACTTCCCTGTTTTGCAGACGGTCTACCACAACAACCCTCTCGAGCTTACCATACCATAGCTTCCGAGGACGGAATCTACATTAGGAAGGGGGACATGTTAACCTATGAGACGGACATTGAGACGTATTATGTTTTAAGTCATTAATTTAAATATTCTGAGTCATGGGCCGGGCTTGTCGGCACTATATGTTAAGGATGAAGGGATTGGGTGATCGCCGATGAGAGGCGCACCTTGAATATCAGTAGGATAAGGGTTAGGGTCGGCCGGCCATGTATGGGCGCCCAAGTGTGAACGGCCAAGTCACCTATAAGAGTCAAATGTAACCCTAAAATCCTCATTCTCATGTGTTGTGAATACAAGAGTGCTCTTGCCTTATCTCTTTGGTTTCCTTCTCCTGTGTGTGTGAGAGAGAGAGAGAGTGAGAGAGCGATCGAGCATTGTGTAGCGGCACGGCGGCGGAGAGGCGGTAGAGTGGCGACGGCGGCTCCTTCCTCACGGCTACGACGCGGGAATCCTTCAAGGCGGCGGTTGAGCGGTGAGTGACACACCCTTTGCATTCTGTTTGAGCTTCCTTCCCTGGTTGTATGCTTGCAGCCATTCGTGGCTCGCATACGGTGTCCGGCAAGTCCCCAGCTACGACCTGTGCGGCAAAAGCGCACACCTAAAACCTGAAAAATTATGTGCGTGCGATAACAAAAAACGAAACCTACAGAGGAAGCTAAAATCTTTTCTTTTTATACCACTATTGTGTGTGTGTGTGTGTGTGTGTGTGTGTGTGTGTGTGTGTGTGTGTGTGTGTTACTCTTCTTCTTCTCTTTCCTCCCTTTCCTTTCTTAGGTAGGGTGTTGGATAAATAAAATCTTTAAAACAAGACTAAAAGAGATGATGTCGAGTAGTAACCAAAACTGGGTTGAATTTTAGCTTCTAAATCATAGCTTCGTTGGTAATTCTGACAATATGGAAAACGGGGCTAAAACTCCAAGATGCTTACTAAAAGCACTCTTAGGCTGCCGAATATCACCATGTGATGTTCTCAAAGAAACTTGTAACTTGAAAAACTATGCGCGCGTGGAAATGAAAAACGAAACCTAAAGAGGAGTCTAAATCCCTGCTTTTCTTCTTCCTCCTCAAGCTTTTTAGGTGATTTTTTAAGCTTTTGTGTTCTTTTGGGATTCTAGAATCTATGGTCTCCCACATCTTAGATTCTAGAATCTAAATGACATAACACTAACACACTAGCAAACTAAAATGGGATTCTAGAATCCGAAAACTCCAAACAACTTTTGTTGCTTGAAGCGACCTCTCGATGGGATTCTAGAATCTTATTTGTCTCTTAACCTACATATTTGGATATGCAAATAGGATTCCAGAATCCCAAAAATCCCAGAATCTTATTTGTCTCTTAACCTACATATTTGGATATGCAAATAGGATTCCAGAATCCCAAAAATCCCAACGCTTTAAAACATAAGAGTCCTTGATGTAAAATTTGAGTGAAAAAACTAGAACTTAGAAACTAGTAAGCCAAAATTTGGAATATAAAATTCCATATCTAGATTTTAGAATCCTAATCTTGGATTTCAGAATTCCAGAATTACCTAACACACTCAATGACATCGGAAGCAATTTTTTTAATAAAGTTTTTTAAAAGTCTAAGTCTCTAACCTGGCGAATGGATTCTAGAATCCAAACTAGAGACTCACACCTCTATTTTTTTAAAAGGCAATTTTTAAACCAATTTTTTTATAAAATCTAAAATCTATCTAATTTTCACAAGTGTTTTCTGCTTAAAAACATCAAATTTACAAACTACACATTTTCTTCTTGGGTTGAATTTTTTTTGTGGAAAGAGGAAAATCTTTTAATTTAAAAAATAATCAGTTTTTCAAATGCATTGCAACTCGAATCCAGTTGTGCCTATAATAACTTTCATGCTTAATCCTTGTTGCAAAAGGTTAATTTTAACAAATAAAAGCAAACATTAAAATTTTAAAATAATTAATTGTACCAATGCAACCAATTGCTAAGAAAAGGAAATGTGAAGCTAACCTTAAAAGGAGAAATCTACACAAATTTGCATGAAATATGGATGGTAGCACAAAACTAACAATCGAGTGCTCAAGAGCTCCAAACTCCACTTGTGAGCCCTTTTAAATCCCTATTTTTTTTTAATAATTAACGTTTTAAACTCTTTAAAATAAGATTTTTTATATTTTTTGATGATATTTCTCAAAAAAAGGTTACCTCCCTTTTCACAAGGCATAACCTTGCCATTTTTGCTAAAACACTTTTGCAAAATGGAGCTCCTAAGCTGTCCAAGCCACTCACAACCTTTTTCATTTTCATTTTCTCAATCAACCTCCTTGGGCGTGGATTTTGAAGCTCTTGATCAAATTCCAACTTCTAGAAGGGTTTCTTTTAATGTGCCTAATCAGGATCAAGCACAACCGAACAACATAATGATGAGCAGAGCCCTTGAAACTAGAGGACCTGGGAATTTGCATGGTGCAAGGGAAAAAAGGTTATTATCAAGGATATCCATTTGCACAACATGTTGAGAACATTGTTGTGCTAGGATTGTTTGAGAAAGTTGGGTTTTCAAATAATTTAACAAGAGCGACAAAATTTCTTTAGCATAAAGAGAAGACAACAAAATATTTTCTTAAGGTATTGTGTGAAAACCTCCACCTCTTCAAACTCAATTTATGCAGTTTCAAATTTTATAGTGTGTAGAGGTTTTCTTAAAGTATTCAGCATTTGCAATCAAAGAGTTAAAAGTGTCATCTCAAGTACAACACTTGAGGGTTTTCCTTTGGCTTTCAATACTCATGAAACACCACAATTTGTTTTCTAAGGCAGTGGCTAGAAAACTTTGTATTATTTAATGGTGGTGAAGTGCTCCCAAACTCTAGCTTCACTCATTTGCTAGATAATTTTACCAAAAGAGAAGTGTACAATCTTTATGTGGAGTCAATGAGGGACAGAGTGAACCATACTCTTTCACTTCCCTCATTCCTCAAGATATGGAAACAATATTTTTTGCATGTGAAAAGTCCCAAGAAGAGTAGGATGGGTGTTTGTCAAATTTGTGTAGAGTTGAAAGCAAAGCGGATACATCAAAGAGTGCACAAGAAGAAGGTAAGTTTACATAATTAAATTTGGAGCTTTGTTTTGTGTTGTAATGAATCATGGTTTTCTTTTGCACTTCTTTCCAAGCTAATTAAACCTTTGAATATTTATTGCAATGCCCATTCTACAAGCTTTAAAGATTCATAGAGAACAACAAAGCATAGAGCGTCAAAAATTAGCAAAATATAGGAAAAACTGCTTAGAGAAAAAGGAGAAGTACTCGGGCTTGGTCATTGATTGAATGGATCAAAAGAAAACCATGTTGCCTCACTTCATACATTCACACAAAAATTTGAAGGAAGAAAATTTTATCCAACTTCATGTGATTACAGCATTAGTCTTCAATGGCATCATGTCATTTAAATTCTTCATAAATTTTCCCAACATTCACAATGATCTGAACTTGGCAGTTATAATTATTCAAAAGATCATTGGAGAGTGGCATGGTAATCTACCGTCTATTCTCTACTTACAACTAGATAACACTAGAGAAAACAAAAATTAAGTGTTAATTGCATACTTGAACATGTTAGTGCATAAGAAGATCTTCAAGAAGATTAAGCTTGGGTTCTTGTTGGTGGGACACACATGATCAGATCAACCAAATGTTCAGTAGATTTCTTTGTCAAATTGGCAAAGAAAAGTGCTTTTGATCTTCTTCAAATTTGCTCTATGTAATAGGATGCATACATTCCACATCATCCAAGCATAGAAATTATAGAGGAAACATATGATTTTAGATCTTTTGCAGCAAGAGATGGTACAAATGCATCTTCGTTTGTATAACTCAATGATCACATCATTTTCAGCATCAATTTAAAATTGAGCAAAGGGAAGAAGAAACCCTCATGTGGTGTAAAAATTACTCAAACTCTGATGCATGGCTCCAAGAGGAAGGTCTCAAGTTTATATTGTTTATTCCACAACATGGAATTTCTCGGGCAAATTACATGTTGATCTCTTCCATGAGACACTAAAGTTGAGAAGGAGAATCACTTGATTGATTTTCTTTAGTGCTTGACTAAAATTAAGGAGAGAATATATAATGCACATGTGTATTTTCCAGCAAATCCACTAGAATGGTGGGAACTATTTTTTGAAGCAAGAGAAAATAACGCAACTAGTTGTTCCATTTGTATGCTGTGAAAGTGGACTTCCTGCAAAAACCAATACAGTTGCAACTAGTGGTTCTAATGATTTGGCAAAATTATAGAGGAGTTGTTAGCAATGGTTTATGGAGAAAAAAGGAAAATGTATGTAGGACCTAGAAAGACTAAAAAATGCCGACAGTACGAGAAAGAAATGTGGGGAGGAAATGTAAACAAGCTGAGTGAAGGAACAATGATTGCCATGCTTGCCACCAACGATGAGAACAATCAACCATTCTGGTTAGCAAAAGTCACAAAAGTTTTTTAGGAGTGCAATGTTTTGATTGTTATGGAAGTGCATTGGTACTTGAACAACAGGAGAAGATCACTCAAAGGAAAGTACGATCTAGAGATGTTGAAACAAAGCAAAAAGGGACAGAAAAGTGGTAGTTATCAATGTGTGGACACATTCAATCTGCAGGATGTAGAAATCCTTGTGTATGGATTTAATTTGAAAAAATATGGTCACTTGCATCAAAAAACCATTGAGATTTTAAAGCAAAAGGTAAAAGATCTCTCCTAGTTCTAAGGAAGAGAATATGATTTGTCCGTGTACTAAATTTTTTCTTTTATTTTTATTGACATGGAGTAGAAAGTTGTTTTTCTTGCATAAAGTTGGTCATTTTTTACAATTTTGTTGATTAACTGTGATGAAATATGCTCAAAAACTTAAAAAAATAGTGTTTTTTTAAAAACAATTATAGACCAATTTATCTTTTTTTCTCATTTTTTTAAAAATAAGCCATTTTTAGTTTTTTAAAGAAAATAGGCTTGAGTACACATTTGCGCGATTTAGCATGACTCGATGTTGAGCCTAGACATTTGAACCTGTAGACATGAGCCTAGAAGTAGGTATATCTAATATATCATTACAGCCAAAAAAACTCATACAAACACACCTACCCACGTCCTTAGAAGATATTCTTGTAATACAATCTTGTATTGGGAAATTTTTGTCATTAGTAATTATTGGGAAATTAAGTACATTTATTACCTAATAAGTACCAACTATAGCCATATTTGCTAGTGATGTGTGTGAACACACTAGGACTAGCCGGGAACTTTTTCCCTCTTTAAGAGGTTTTTTCCCCCGTGCTAGTATACATCCATCTTGGCATGTACTTATCATCTTTGTACAACACACATTCATTATATATCTATCATCTTATCGTGTGCTCCCTTCTTAAGCTTCTCCATTGTGTGTGTGTGTGTGTGTGTGTGTGTGTGTGTGTGTGTGTGTGCACGCGCGCGTGCATGCATTCATGTAACCCTATTTCCAACATTTGGTATCAGAGCATACGCTCCTCTCCCTTGTGTTGTTGCCTACCCTTCACCCCGAGTCACCTGTCTTCTTGAATCAGATCAAGGAGCCCTTTTGGGAGAAGAAAGAGGACCGTGAAGTGCATAGTGCTTTATACTGAAGTTTTTCGGTCAAATTTTCATTTCGGGCACATTTTGGGGGCCGTTCGTGTGGTTTTCGGTTTTCTACAAACATTTTTCATTTTTATGTAGAGATTTTTAGTGACTGGATTTACACTATTCTTCATTGGATTTTGGAGTAGTTTTGTAAGATCTACAGATGGGTGTGCAGATACACAAGAAAGCATCAACATAGACACTCACTACATTGGATCTTTTCTATACGGGCTTCACTTTAGCGACATAGATCTATGCATCTTACACGAGTACAATTTCTACTCACTATACTCTACATTTCTTTCATACACCTAGCAGGTCTCCATTGTCAGCGGCCTTATTAGCAGCTACCTTGGTTGTATTAAAGGAGCACTTAGCACTTTGTAGGTTGTGTGATTACTTGCTTGGGTATTATTAGAAATGGTAAACAATGATGTATTTCGGTTGTTATCCACCGAGGATAAGCTTATCATCTACCCATGTGGAATGTTGTGGTCGCTACTGAGAAATGTCTTGGTTCCTCTAATGAACATGATGCAGAAGGCGCATCTACAGATACGGACTCAGTTTCACATGGCACATTACCACAACATAGCATATGTCCTACACAAGAACAAATAAAGTGGAATGGAAGAGATGCGTAGGCACATGCACTGCTTGATTTGTCAGTCAAGAGGAGTATCATTTCTCACATTCGATCATGCAGGATTGCTAAACATGCTTGGGATGCACTTGCATCATTGTACCAGGTGCGTAATGAAGTACATATTGCTTATATACGCAAGTAATTAGAGCTAGAGCATATGGATAAGGGAGACTCCATGGATAGTTTCCTTACAAAAATCAAGGATTTTAAGGAGTAGTTGGCTAGTGTTGATGAAGTATATTCTAATAGTGCCTATTGTTTTGAATGCGTTACCGAACTCGTATCAAGGTTTTGGTTCTACCATCAGACTCATGATGAAACGTAATCCAAAAGCCTTAAATTTTGAGGAGTTGGTTTATGTGCTCTTGTAATTAAGAAGAGTAATCCAGGCAAAACAAATATGTCATGCATACATGAGATCGTGCTTTTACTGCCAATCAACAAAGAGGCAAAGGTAAATCCTTTCCTTATGGTAGTTACAAGCCAAAATTAGAATCATTGGGCAAGCCTGGAGATAAGGAAGGCAACAAGCTAAAGAAAAAAGGCAAATGTAACTATTGCAGGAAACCTGGTCACTACATTAATGAGTTCAGGAAATGGCTAGCGAAGGAGAAAAAGAAAGACTCAGGTATGGCTATAGCTGATGCTCACGCGTGAGCATCTAATACAAAAAAAAAAGAATCTGCAACAAACCATGCACATGATGATTGAGCTTTCATTATGCAGTGCAAATTTGACCCTTTGCATAGTACATGTTTGGTATTTTGAGTGCTCGTAAGCACATTACTTCTCATCGCAGTTTGTTTTCATCACTTGAATCTTCTCCACAGGGAAACACTATTACTTGTGAAAACAACTCCTCATATCATGTAAAAGGCATTGGTAAAATTGTTCTCACTGCTACAAATGGTGGAATAATCACACTTTTAGATGTATTATATGTACCATGGATCAAGAAGAACTTGTTATCTATTTTTGCCATTACTAAGTTTGGCTTAGTGGTTGAGTTTGTGGATGACAGATGTACAAATGTTTCTTCTGGTACTTTGTCTCATGGCCTTTATAGGCTAGATGCATAGGAAAGACAAAGGCATGTTGTATGTATAATTTCTTCTACAAAGATAATGGGTGATGCTAAGTTGTGGCATGCACGCTTTGGTCACTTGAACTTTGGCAATTTGCTATGTTTACATAAACATGACTTGGTGTCTGAGCTGCCACATCTTGAAGCCCCTATCAAACATATTTGTGAGGGTTGTATTTTTGGAAAAATGCAGCAAGCATCATTTCCCAAGATGGTTCAATTAGAGCTATCCAAAAATTGTAGCTTATACACAGTGATGTATGTGGTCTTAGGACACCATCTATTAGGGGCTACCTCTTTTTTGTCACATTCATTGATAATTATTCTAGACATACTTAGCTATATCCACTGAAAAAGAAATCAAAGGTTTTTATGTGCTTTAGGCACTTTACTGCTATGGTTTTAAATGCTTCTACATGTAAGATTAGTACCATAGGGGCTACCTCTTTTTTGTCACATTCATTGATAATTATTCTAGACATACTTAGCTATATCCACTGAAAAAGAAATCAAAGGTTTTTATGTGCTTTAGGCACTTTACTGCTATGGTTTTAAATGCTTCTACATGTAAGATTAGTACCATGTGTATTGATCGAGGGGGGGACTATATATCTAAGGATTTTCATGCATACATGGTTGATTAAGGGATAAAACACCAATGTATTGTGCCCTGTATACCTCAGCAAAACAATGTAGCTAAACATAAAAATAGGTCTCTCATGGAGATGGCACGTTGTATGGTCAAAAGTTAGGAGTTACCTCATGGTTTTTGGCTAGAAGCAGTCATGTGTGCAATATATATTTTGAACAATTACGCCTTTTCAAGATTGGAATGGCAAAAAGCCCTTTGTGGCTCACTCATGCATTTTTTTTCTTTCTTATGCACGTGTGCTTGAGAAACTTCGCATAGCAAGCTTGATGATAAGGCTATTAAATGTATTTTTGTGGGGTACACAGCTCAAAAAGTAAAGGTTACTATCTCTATCATTTTGCTACCAACAAGTAGATTCTTGTGAGTAAAGATGTTGTATTTGTGGAAGATGCAATTTAGGCCTTGCTATATCATGTAAAAAGCAACAAAATGTATGTTCGCATGACATATTCGACACTCTCATTCCATTGTTCAATGCAGGACACATTAATATAGAGAATTTGGGTAATCAAAGGAATGCTGGAAATCAGCCCATGCATGTTACAAATCAGCAAGTTTTTCAGCCCACAGATTAGCCTATTGATGAGGTAAATGTGGATGATGCAGTTGATGAGGAAATAAGGAAAATTTAGGAGTTCAAAAGTATGCCAAAATGGGGTACAAACACTATGTGACAACAAATTGGCCACTCCTTTGTCGAGGAGAACATGTGCAAGTTCCCATCATGCATCTCATGTTGATGTAAGTTATGATCTCATTGCTAGTTTATGTGATGAAGAGGAACCTATCTCCTTTGATGAAGCAAAGGAATCTGAAAATTGGACAAGTGCTATGCAATGATTTAATACTAAAAAATGATACATGGGATTTGGTAGAAGGCCATTAGTACGAAATGGGTTTAGAAGCTCAAACGTAGAGTAGATGGCAGTGTTGAGCGATACAAAGCTAGGCTTGCTTACAAAGGGTTATGCGCAAGAGAAAGGAATTGGCTATGGTGAAACCTTTGCACCCACATGTTGTATGACTACCATGTAGAGTATCATTGCATTAGCACATAAAGGTTGGAATGTACGTCAGTTGGATATCACAACTACTTTCTTGAATGGAGATTTTCATGGAGGAGGTCTATGTACCTCTGCCTCATGGTTTTGTTCAAAAAAGTTAGGAATCAAAAGTATGCAGATTAAAGAAAGCTTTATATGGTCTTAAGCAAGCTCCGAGAGCATGCTACAAAAACATACATGCATACTTGGTTGCATATGGTTTTTGCAATAGCCTAACTAAAAATATCCTCTATATTAAGAGGACTAAGGATGTTTTATTGGTCATCGTGTTATACGTTGATGAGATGCTGCTCACACGCCCTAATGATGATCATATTTCAACTTTTATATAGCTAATTTAGAGAAGTCTTTTGAGCTATCAGATCTTGGACCGTTACACTATTATTTAGGCAGCACAATGATGACATTATTACGCTGCATTGTTGAAAAGGTTCAATCTTGAAGACTGTAAACCTATGGAGCTACACTTATGGAGCCAGGTTTACAACTAAGTCTTAAAGATACAAGTGACTCTTTTAATTTTGGCTTGTATCATGGATGCCTTATCTTTTTGTGTAACACCAAGCTTGACATTCAGTATGTGGTCTCAATATTAAGCAGATTTATGCATAGCCCAGGCACAAAGCATTGGCAGTCTGTCAAACGGGTGTTCCATCACCTAAAGGGCACTAAGCACTTTGGGTTATTTTATCCCAAGGGGGAAAAATAATAGCTGCATGCATTTACAAACTCAGACTCAGCTGGATGTTATGACACATGAGCGTCCATGTGTGGTTTTTTCTTTCACCTTGGTGATTCATGTATATCATGGCTCAGTAAGAAGCAACCCACTGTGGCCACTTCTAGCTGTGAAGCTAAGTACAGGGCAGAGTTTACAACTATAGTTGAGTGTATTTGGCTTAGGTGCCTTATTTTTGCTAATTTGGGTACTGGTGAGTCCTCAAGCACTACCATCTTCACTGACAGTCAGAGCACTATGGCAATTGCAACGAGTCTAGTTTTTCATGCTCGCTCAAAGCACATTGAGGTGCATTATCATTATGTCAGGGAAAGATACTCTGCAGGGAAAATCAGCTTGGCTTATATATATCAACACAGGACAACTTGGCAATATTATTTACAAAGGCTCTCCCACGAGAGAAGTTTGAAGCTTTTTGCAAAGCTTTAAACTTACTTCCCTTTTGGGACTAGTATGGGCTCCCTATCATCACAGTCCAACGAGCCTAGCACATCTCTGTACTTCTAGTTCTAGCTCACCCCATGTTCACATCATCACTTCAGGTAGGATTTATAGCCATATTTGGTAGTGATGTGTTTGAACACACTAGAACTAGCTAGGACACTTTTTCCCTCTTAATACGTTTTTTCCCCTTGTGCTAGTATACACCCATCTTGGGGTATGCTTATCATCTTTGTACAACACACATTCATTATGTATCATCATCTCATTGTGTGATCCCTTGATCTTCTCCACTGTGTGTGTGTGTGTGTGTGTGCATTCCTACAATCCTATTTCCAACACAAACCAACCTTGTTGGGTCTATTTTCGTGTCCCAAATAGGCCTATTTCACACCAAGGAAGTACGTGTACAAAAAGGGTGTGAGCCTACATATGTGAACTTGGACACATGAACCTACATATGTGATTTTTGTGTGAGAGGGCATAGAAGTAGGATTGATGAGATTTATGAATCTCTTTGTACATAAATAAACTTGATATAATGAAATATATGGTGTTTTTTCTTGTTTGTTAATGTCTTTTGTGCAAATTTTAAGTGTGTAACGTTAAAAGGTGTGGTAATCACTCAAAGTTTGACATTCGTGTAAGAGGAAGAGATTCTTGAGGTTGTGTTTCAACATTTGTCCAATAATAGACCTCTAGTAACTACCTTTTATCAGAGCTATAAAGAGTATTATTTTGGCTTGTCGTATTTAGCCTCCTTTCATGTGGAGGCATATTTGGGACCAAAGTGAAGTAAAGTTCAGTATAGAAATTGACATTGATTATTTACCCTATTATGTCTCAAACTTATGTCTAGCCATGGTATTAGAAAGGATAAATTTAGTAAAGGAATATATAATTTAAGGTAAAAGCTAGTACACCTAAGAGGAATATTTTTCTAGGTTGAATCATCTAAGTATGTACCTCCCTCAATAGAAGTTTGTAATTGTGGGACCGAATAGATAATTTCATTTATTTAGAGGTTAAGAAATTCCCCAATGATGTAATAAAGATGTTATTTTCTTTATTAAGTTTTCAAATTCTCCAAGATTAAAATGATTGTACAAATTATGAGAAAAAATATTTTTTCTTTAGAGCAACCATGAGTTGATCTATGAAATTTGCCCATAATGTGGTACCTTGTTGGAGAATTATATTCGCGAAGCCTTGCATAAATCATAACCTACCCCCATTGTTTTAGTTAATTCATAGTAAAGGAAATAATATTGCGCTGTTTCATAGCGAAGGGAACAATCTTGTTGAAGCTAGTATGGGATTGGATTGATGTTATGGATACACAACAATTTTTTACCAATGATTATGCATCAAACCAGAAATTATGCATACATAATCAAAATTGACACTTTTGTGCATGTGGAAAACTTACATATAACAAGTACAGGGTCTGAAATGGCCTCAAATCTAAATTTTAAAATCACTAAAAGGACCATAAAACCTCTTCAACATAGTATAATGTTTCTCTACTTCACCATGAAGGGTGGCTCAAGATGTGACAATGCATCTTGCTATTATGCATGCCTACTACTCTTCGCTAGCAACTACTCGCAAATATTTTCTTCTAAATCAAGGGGAAAGAGATGGACTTACCCTTACCATGTACCACTTTCTTTGCTTACCTCTTGAGCTCTTCAAAACCAATAATCTAATACCATGAGAAGAATGGGGAGAGGGTGAGCTTCAGCTACTTTGTGCAAGAAAACGGGGGATTGTTTTTTGCGAGCTTTTTTTTGCCGAGCTTTTTTGGAGCAACAAGGAGTCCGATCTTTGCAAAGGACCATGAACTTACTATGAGCTTTGTAAAGGACCAAGAACTTACTTACCTATAAATAACAAGCTTTGAAAGATCAACAATATAAATTTCAGTCTTTTAAAGATCTAGTCCATAAAAATATTAATTACAAAGTCTTTTGATCCACATCATACTTATTGATATAATAACATATATTCATATACCTATCTAAATTCATGCACCTCATACATATACACATACAAAATATATATATACATACATACATGCAAGAGCTACCTACATACTAACATATATACATACATACATACATACTTTCTTACTTACTTAAATATAAAAAACAATCCTTTAAAGATAAAAAATGTATATATCGATCTTTAAAGTTCCAAACCATGAAAATCTTGATTACAAAGTCTTTTGATCCACATCATACTTATTGATATAATTATATATGTACATATATCTACCTAAATTCATACACCTCGTACATATACATATACATACATACATACAAGAGCTACTTACGTAGCACTAACATATATACATACATTACATACATACTTTCTTACTTACTTACTTAAATATATAACACAATCTTTTTTAAAGATCAAAAATGTATATATCGATCTTTAAACTTCCAAACCATGACAATCTCGATTACAAAGTCGTTTGATCCACAAATTATAGCATTCTTCTACGTGTCATCCCGACCTAATGAGAAATCTCCCAGACATGCTTTGGCTACCTCCATGTCATTCTCTATCCCCATATAGTGCCTTTTTAACTCTTGGCATGCACATCCCAAGCCTCCACATCCCACAAAAATGTCCAAGACACCATCTCCTTCACTTGAGAAGGTCTCCACTAGCCACCTACAATGAAATGCAATCATAAACGTGCATCTAAGTATTTTGAAAAAGTAGCTATGAAAATGAACAGAATGAAAATTGTCTCACCTAAAGAACATAGGAGATCTTTCTACCACCTCGAATGTAGCACTCCAAGACCATCGTGCGTTGGAATGGATGCTTCTTATTCTTCTCAAAAATGAAATTTCGTTGAGCATTGAATAACTTCTTTGAAACATTTTTCCCAGCCTCACGATCAATAATAGGGACATGGCAATTTACTCGATAGAACATACTAAGTGCCAATGTATCCACCTACCATAACGAGAAAACATTATGTTTGGATATCCATACCACATAACATGTATACATAAAGGAAAATATTTGAGAGAGTATGACTTACCCGTTCTCCATTCTCATACAAATAACTTGATTCCACATGAACAGACATTGTTCGATGCATGACCAATCCAACTTTCTTTCCCATGGAATATATTTTAGGAAGTTGATCCATTAGACTCAAAGACACAAACCAACCCTCATCAGCCACAAACAAACCAACAAAACTGAGTGTGGCACATATCAATGATGAAGAAACTTGATTCCATGAGGGACACCCATCTGTATCTACATCATCAACAACCTGTAAACCTATAGGAAAGTCAGCCCATACGAGGCGAGCCACTTTATCTGAGGGAGCACCTCTATGAGATAGAGCCTTGGGAATCTTCATCAAGAACTCTTCCACACTACATAAAAGATTTATGATGTTTGGTTTTGGTAAAGTATAACTTGGAAAACTAATGATATGGTAAAATTATTCTTTTTACCTATCTGAGCCCTCCGAAAGAGTGTGGACGTCTACCAGCAATATGTGTGAAGAACATCTCTCACCTGCAAGTAAACAAGACAAAAAATGAGATGCATTTCGAAAGCACACACTTCTCAAAATAAATTTACGATGGAAAGTACTCTTACTAGTCATGTCCATGATGTCACGTTTTCCTAACACCTCCCCCTCTTGAAGAGGCTCTGGAGGGTCTCTCTCTTGATCTTCATTTGTGGGGTCTCCCTCTTGAACATCATGCATAATGTCAAGACGTCTCTTTGTTCGCCTCTCACGTTGTTGCACTTGAGACGATGTAGATGTATGCTCTTGGTGTGTTTGTGGCACTCGTGAGTGACAGTGGTGTGGATGGTTTTGGGGCCACGCACGAGGATCCAACTACTAGAGATTGGGTCAAGTTTGTTGGCTTGCGGGGAAGGTATTCTAGAGTCTTCTTGAGTTGGGGGCTCTCTTTCCATTTATATGGAATTGGTCACTCTATACTATCATAAAGAGGACTAGATATCATAAATCATCTTGTGTTTGAAAGCATAGAGTGGTCAATCCCATTTATATGGGATTGGCCACTCTGTACTATCTAATGAAGGCAATGGAAAGTCTGCCTTTGATAGTACTTAGACCTAGAGGAACTATGTAAGTGTGTGTGAAAAAAAATATTCTATTACCCAAGAAGTGTTCTAGGATTGCTAGGAAACAACCCTCACCCTATGATGGCATGGAAATCCTAGAAGATCCTTGTTAAGCTCTTCAATGGTTGTTCCTCTATGTAACCTGATGAGAGTATGTCTGTACAAAGAAAGCCACCAAACAAAAGTAGTGAGAACAACTTAGGTATAACAAAATGCTTTAAACACAACCACATTATTAGAAAAATACTTACAATTACAAGGAACTTTGTTCTCACCATTTGGGGAGGAAGGTAAATGTCCGAAGCCATGTACACACCTTGAACCATTGCCATCACACTTTCATTTCTAGTTTTCTTAAAAGCTAGTAATCTTCCCTTCCAATGAAGGTCCAAAACACCACATGCTTTGACCATGTGTGGCCCTCTTGAACTTGTCTATAAAAAACCCAATCATTAACCTTAGATATCTCTCCAACCCACACACCTTGCTCATCCCCCTAGAGTTGTGAAGAAGATAGTCAAAGGTGGAGTCATTAAGTCTCCTACTAGAGTTTGCCATGGCTGAGAATTCTTAGAGGAGGATAAAGTGACTGGAGTGGACGTAGAGGAGGAATAGAGATCTTAGATATAAAAGGATTAGAGAAGAGATTAGAAAGCATGCAAATAGATTTAGAGGTAGTAGAGAGTTTAGATAGATACGAAAGCTTTCAAAGAGGGTTAGAAACTTGTAGCAAGATTAAGAAGAGAGATTAGAAGCTTGCAACAAGATTAGAGAGATGTTAGAAGGTTGTAATAAGATTAGAGAGAGGTTAGAAGGTTGTAATAAGATTACAAAGGTTAAAAGGTTAGAGAAGATTGGAGAGAGGTTAAAAGTTTAGAGAATAATTAGAGAGGAGATTAGAGAGCTCTAGAAGGACTAAAGGAAAGATTTGTATGTGTAACTAATTAGAGAGCATAAATAGGGCCTAGAGAGCATAAAAAGGGCCTAGAGAGCAGAAACAAGGCCTAGAGAGCTTGAAAAAACCTTTTTCACTATAGAATAATATGGTAGTGCATTTTTGGAGGTAAAATGGCTTTTCTAGAGGAAAACTAAATTTTGATTTTTAGGGTTACTTTTTGGCCGAGCAAATATCGTGTGGTCCAAGGGAGGTGAAAAAGATGGATATGACTCCTAAGGGCACTAGTGGTGGGGATACTAGAGTAAAAAGGTGGATGTGACCCCTAAGGGCACTAGTTTAAAAAGAAATGTGATTGGGGTTACTAGGGGAACAAAGCTAGAGTAGAGCAATAAATACCTCTCCTTTAAGCCCTAAAGCTAGTAGATAGAATTTGCACCCCCCCTTCCATCGGTCCAAACTTGATTAAAAGGTCAATAAAATTAATATTAAAGTACTCTTTTTAAAGTCCATATTTTTCCTAATGGCTAAGGTAAGCTCTTGACTTGAACATTTTTGACACCGCATGTTGAGGAGGGCTTGTCATGCATATCGGGTCTTTATACACACTACCTTACATTTCAAGCTATTGGGATCACCCAATATTACCTAGTGTTTATTATTAGAAGTCACACTCCAAAAAACATACGGTTTTGAAGCCATTGGATGTGTGTGTTCGTGTGTTTGATTTTGATTTGAAGTTCATTTTGCATTAGGGCATTCTATTTTCAAGTATTGGTAGGATAAAACCCTAGTTTTTTTGTGATTTGCATGGAATTGAAACCCAAGAGACTTATATTTCATTGCAAATCAACTTAGCAATTGTGAATAGGAGTGGGATCCAATACGAAAACATGAGCATTGAGCTCCATTAGGTTGAACTAGTGGGATTGTCAGTTTTTGTTCATGTATTTTATAATTTGTTTATACATTGTTGTAACTGTAGATTAGAAGCATGCCACACCATCAAAAAATACTTAATTAGTTGCATCACAACAATTAACTAGAATTACGACTAATAATCACACACCATCAAGTCCAAAAAATCTCAAAAACCACCAAAAACTAGGCCAAACTAGCTCTCGGGTAGGAGAGGTGAGTCCACAATCTTACGTAAAAAGACGTAACCCTAGACATAAGAGCCTACAAACTTATACAAGGGAAGTACGTGGGTCAAGTTCATACAAAAAGAAGACATGAGCCTACATATGTGAACCTACATCCGTGAGCTTGTAGAGGTGAGTCTAGAGGCATGATCCTGGATACGTGAGCTTGCATATGTAAACCTCTATACGTGAGCTTGTAAACGTAAATCAGATACACAAGCTTAGAGACGTCAGTCTAGAGGCGTGAACCTAGACACATGAGTATAACAATAGCAGCAAATACACATGTGCATGTACACACACACACACACACACACACACACACATATATATTCAAAGAAAAAATTATTTGAAACCATTATTAGACCTACACAACACTAGATATCTTTGATGGAAACCTGATCTAGACTAATTATTGGAAATGAAAATACAATCAATTGTTGGAACGCATCAAACCACACTTCCTCAAACCCACTACTACATAGACCTTCCAAAGAAACTCAAGCAATACCCTAAATCTGTGTTGGAGAAAGAGTGAACAAAACAAGCCCAAGAGATTGAGGAAGGTGGTGCAAGCTGAACTAGACCAGTACACGTGAGCAAGTAGTTGAGTCAAACCATCAACCGCATGAGATGATCCTAGACCTCAGTGCTTGCCAAAGGCATTGAGACTGAAACCGTAACCATTCTTAAGAGGCTGCAAAAGGAGCCTATGTCTTTGGAACCAATCTAACCAAATTTCACATTGCTAGATGTAGCGAAGGAGGACTCAATGGGAGGTGAAAGTTGGTCTTCCATGGGTCATCATAATCACCATAATATTTTCTTTGATGTGATAGTAGGTGGCGACTTTATTTCGACCCCGTAAAAAATCAAAAAGATCGCTCCTAGGAAAGGTTTAGTGCATATCCCCTACACATTAGCACGTCTAAGGCCACCTCCTACAGTGAGTACGAGCTAAGAGATCAAGAACATCATAAGAGGGACATAGCAGATGTCATAGCCTTCTTATCCTCGGAAGTCCGAGTCCTGATAAGTTCTCTTTTACAAGGAAATTCTCAACTTTGGGGTGGAGAGACTTTCCTAACTGGCTGAATGGAAATTTAACATCCCACACATTCAAACTTGACCTTTCATTTCGAAAGGAAAAACAATTTGCACAATCTTGGATGGTGGTGCTCATGTCAGCATAATCACTAAGGATTGTTGGGAGGCCTGGGGAAGCCCATCACTCATAGGAACGAGCCTATTTCAAGCTTGCCGACAGTAAGGACACCCCTAAACCTTTGGGCATGATTTAGGATGTAAAGATTAAGACCTTTGGCCTAAGCTTCTACCAGGCCCATGTGCAGTGGCCCTTCCCATCCTTGTTCCCATTGAAGAAGTGCGGCTCATGGTGCCAAACCCCAAAGAGAACCATGCACACATTTTTGTGACACCACCGAGCAACCCTTGGGCTTAAAAAGATCACGACCGTAGAACACCTATGTGCACCATGCTGCAACACTAACTCACAAGATGGAACTAGAAAGACACAAGCATGCCAGCCCCTATAATGGTTCAAGCCTCTACCGTTGGATAGGCAACAACTCTCTGTCCCTCTACATGCACAATAATCCTCGAACCCTAGCCCATGTGTGCATATGTAACGTAGCCCGCCCTCCGCCCAAATGTTCAGCGTCATGACCTTCACCGAGAATGATTAAAAATCCTAAAAATCCTAAAAACTGAAAAAAAATAAAAACAAACATTTACACCACATGCACACACATTTGTACCTTGTGCACACCCATTTGCACATGTTTGTACCCACTCTTATACACATCACATTTTCACCCATGCACGTGCACACACCATTTTATTCACACACTTTCATGCATGCATAAGTGCACCAAGATTTACATCTGCATGAACATGTGCATGCATCTACACATGCATATTCACTTACAGTCGCTCACACATGCACACACTCACACCCTGCACATGCACATTCACTCACATCCACACCTATACAGTCATCCATGTGCATCCTCTCACCTGCACACATACGTGTGTGCATGCACTTATATTTACACATGCACATATTCACTCGTACGCACATGTGAACATCTATTTGGACGCGTACCCTCTCTACACATTTTCACATATGTGAACCTTATACACTCGCACCCACATGAGCACCCCCCATGCACACACTCGTGTACATGCACCACATCCCACACACCTTCTCCTACGTGCCCAACCACTTCCATTCGCAAACCCTCGCATGCATGCATGCACGCACCCACACCCCTGTGCATACACCCACATTCCTATTTGCACATGCACACACCTTTGCACATCATCCTACATGATCATGCCCTTACACCTCCCACCCATACACCACAACCCCATAGCACCACCCCCATGCACACCCTCTTACCCTTTCCCATGCAATCATGCACATGCATCTACAAGCACATAGCACATACACACACCACTCACTCACATGTGCACCCACCATACATACACACATGCAACCCTCCCGCTATAAATTACCCCTCCTTAGGTCCTTTTGATTTTTCTCCCCCTTAGATTCTTTAAAACTCCCCCCCTCTAGAAGAAAATTTCCACACACAAAAATACCCCCACAAAAATCTTTTAAAAAATGGTTCATGTTGCCATCTTATCAATAGACTTGCCACCTTGCCATATCGTCACGTAAGCTCACCTTGCCATGTCATTACCAGGAAAAAAGTCTTGTAAAAAATGGCTCATGTCACCATATCATCACGTAGGCTTATGTTGCCACATCATCACGTCGCCACATCGTTACCTAGGGAAAAAATCTATTAAAAAAAGGCTCACATCATCATGTAGGCTCACATTGCTACATCACCCAAGAAAAAAAACTTTTAAAAAAAGACTCACGTTGCCATGTTGTCACTAAAAAAACTTACTGGAAAAAAAAACTCTCAAATAATACATTTTTATAATAACCATAATAATATGAGCAAGTGAAAAGAAGAGTAGAAGAGAGAAAGAGAAAAAGAGAGAGAGAGAAAGAGGGCGAGAGAGGGCACATGAAAACCTCCACGTAACCAGGGTAAAGAGCCACCAACACAACCGAAGCTGCCAAATTCACTCAACCACACTCTGCATCTCCGTCCACGGCACAACACTTGCCTTCATGAGTGCTACTCTTGAAGCAAGGTAGAGATGCCCCAAAAGTGTCATAGCAAAGCTACATGCCCAAGGTCGGCATTGTCCGACACTCTAAATTTCACCTCCAAGACAAGGAAGGTGAATAATGCTTCCCTTCTTTCTGCCGACATCACCGTGCTTCAAGCAAGTGGACCAAATGGCCACGAACATTTCAAAAGATACCCAAGAAACACCCAGAATCCGGATTCCTATGGCCATCTCCGGCAAGCCACCCATAGTTCGCCCATATACATACCTACTAGATTGGATATCCTAAATTATTCCATTCTCATGGAATAGGACAACCCAACCTCATTCCTAGCTGCCTTATTGGCCAGTCTCGTTACACATCACTACTAATTCCCTATCTCAAACCATGTGTACGAGTTGAAGAAAGCTGACAACAAAGTGTCGAAGAAACAGAGTGTTAGAGTTTTCACTAGAAGAAGCCCACCTTTTGCCCAATCCCCATGCACACCACCTGCAATATATACACAAGCTTTGTAAATTATAGACACATAAGCCTTGTTCATACATGAACCTGCAATGAGACTTATCATCGAAAACCCTCCATGCACATTTTTGGACAAGGGGACCATGGCGGGCGCACGTCTCTGACAACCCATCACCTACCTTCCTACAATCAGTAAGCACCTTCCGTGGCCTCGTCTTTGACCACATCACCCCTTGATCCACACCGCCTCTATCCTAGAGACTCAACAATGCCACATCCCTCTTACCACACAAAGGCCACCTAGCTCCCTTATAGCTATGGGCACAACCATGTGCAAATCTTTTACCATGTGTCAACCACTCCATATGACACCCCATATAACAAGGAATGTCAAGTAAATGTCGAGGAAAGCAACAAAGAGAGTCGAAGAAAGAAGTTGAGTTGGAGAACTCTTCATCCTTGGACAAGTGTACATACACAGACACACCTTTCGCCCATTGTCCATGCTCATTCACTTACATATTTGACTATGGTCACCATAAATTTTTAACTTCTCGCATCTCACATCATGCACAAACACATTCACGTCAACACTAATACTCCAAGTCCATCTCTGGATGGGAAAACCATGGGTGGATGCAAGCTGACCCATGGTACGACCCATCACATATAGAACCCTTGACTTTGTAGCACCTCCAAAGCGATTTAAACTCGATACCAACACCACCTCACCCTAGCTGACGTATTCATCATGTAAAAGTCTAATTTATAGACCTCACACTATGAGATCTAGGCATACTACCATGTTGGGACAAGACGTCCCAAAATTCCATCTATCTATGCCAATCATTCTATGGAGTCCTAGCACTCATTTCACCAATCACAAGATGCAAACCACTTCTACCAACTACCTCATGATGACGAATCCACACCACTGTCACAACTAACAAAGGCTTAGCATGAGGAACTTTACATTGCCTATCAATTTCCTTGCCACCTTAATAAGCTACCTCCCATCACATCCAAAGCTTCTCATCACTTTGCCCTACATCTAGTTGCAAATCGGTCCCAAACTATAACACTTAACATCAGCCACCACCTTTATGGCGTATCTTGGACCATCCACTTTCTGATAGCAACTTCACTACTGACTTAGGTGATACAAGAATGTGGTCACCGTTAGGAAGGAGGCTATGTTAACCACTCCATTGGGTTAACATAGTTTGGCCCGCCTAACATACTGTAAAGTGCTTTGCCATCTTTCCCACGTAAATGAGCACTAAACTTTTGTAAGACAACACTAGAACATATAAAGCAACCTCACCATGCGCTTAATGTTGAATAGGAAAAGCATACATAGTTGCTCAAGACTAGTAAAATAGAAGTCGGACTATTTTAAAGTTTGACTGGTTTAGTGTGAAAACTTGTCATTTTTGAGAATAAGCAATACACCATCATTCCCTTTTGTAATAGTTTTCTTGTGAGCTCTTCTTCTTCCCTCTTCTTACATGCTATTGAATCTTGCTTGCTTGATGGATAGGTTTCATTGTGCAAGTTTTTTCTTCTTACATTAGCTTCCTCTTTCTTCTTGGGTCTTTTGTAAGAGAGAACCATTGTTGCCTCTATTAAGGTATAGGAGCTCTTTCTTCACCTCTCAAAACATGGGAAGTTACAAATTACAGCTCCTCCGCATTTTTGTTTTCTTGTTTTTTGTTTGTCTTTGCTCTTCATGGCTGCTACAGTCCTTTGCAAGCAGATCAGGGACCTGCTATAGGCAACCCCAGTGAGCCAACATGGACGGATCAGCAAACATCCAGTTCTGTGGCCATGGCTACACTCTGATTCGATTTGATTTGTCAGCCCTCTTGGAGTCGTTGGCGCCACGGTTTCTCTTCGGAGTCCGACCCTTTGGCTAGAGTAGCAGGTTATCTTGTCAAGGAATATCTAGCTACTCCTGCGATGATCAGGCTCACCGTTGGACATGTCCTCCAGTCTGACCCTTTGCCTAGAGTAGCAGGTTCATTCCTCGATTGCACGGCTCCTCCTTTCTTCGGCCGATGGAGTTCTCAAGCTTCCCACGTCAATGCTTCATCTACTGCCTGCTCGTTCTTGTGGTGCAACCTTTTCACGCGGAGCATGCACCCCCTGACACAGCTTCACCACCCATCAACCTCATCCTCCTTCCCACCGTCCTCAGCTGCTGCTGAGCTGCTTCCCAGGACCAAGACCAAGACCTGATATTGATAACGATGCCACACAGGACCAATATCAGGCCCCAGGACTGCACCTGGGGGAGTAAATAAGGGGGATTTCCCGCTAATTCTCTGTTGATTTATTTCGTCGCAATCTAGTAGAAGAGACTCCCGCCCTCAAGACACACTCTTTCCAGGTATGGACGACCTTTGTGGATCCTCAGAATGCCGGAGAGTCCTTTCTTCGGATTTGTCCCAATCTAGAAGAGACTCCACCCTCAAGACACTCTTTCCAGGTACGGACGACTTTTGTGGATCCTCAGAATGCCGGAGAGTCCTTTCTTCAGATTTGTTGCAATCTAGTAGAAGAGACTCAGCCCTCAAGACACACTCTCTCGGTATGGATGACCTTTGTGGATCCTTAGAATGCCAGAGAGTCCTTTCTTCGGATTTGTCACAATCTAAAAGAGACTCCACCCTCAAGACACTCTTTCCAGGTATGGACAACTTTTGTGGATCCTCAGAATGCCGTAGAGCCCTTTCTTCAGATTTGTCGCAATCTAGTAGAAGAGACTCCGCCCTCAAGACACTCTCTCTGGGTGTGGACGACCTTTGTGGATCCTCAAAATGCCAGAGTCCTTTCTCCAGATTTAACGCAAACTAGTAGAAGAGACTCCACCCACAAGACACTCTTTTTCCAGGTATGGACGACCTTTGTGGATCCTCAGAATGCCGGAGAGTCCTTTCTTCAGATTTGTCGCAATCTAGTAGAAGAGACTCCGCCCTCAAGACACTCTTTCCAAGTATGGACAACCTTTGTGGATCCTCAGAATGCCAGGGTCTCCTTTCTTCAGATGGATGCTAGCCCCACTCTTTGGACGGTGGGAGGCAAGCATCAACACTCAAAGTAGACCCCTGGTGTGGATCTCTATATTTGTATTAGCACTGTAGCCTTCCGATGAGAGCAGCCAACCATGGAGGAAGCACCCCTCTATGTTCTGTTTCTTTTACCATTGAAAAGAAATGCCTCCTAACCAAGTCTAGTAGAAGGATCTGCCTTTGGAAAAAACAGTGAGTTTATATCTTATTATCATTTCTGGAATAATTTATGTATGGTGCAAATATGAACAAGCTGAGAGCCCAGAGCCCATGGTCGAGCCACAAGTTCCAAGTAAAGTGCATTTGAAAAAAGGCACCTTAAAAATCATATTAGAAAATATCAAATCTTCCAATTTTCAGCATTAATCACATGTCTCGCCTCATTAATGTTTTATAATTAGATCATGTTTGGCACCCTATCAGCAGCAAATGATGCTCAAGATCCTCACATGAAGTGTTAAGCACTTAAATGTTATAAGTGTATCCCGATTCATGCAAATAAAATTGGAGTGTTTTTTCTCTACTCTCTCCCTATGCAAAGTGTGTGCCTCATGTGTTCATGCTGAGTAAGGGTACATGTTACTGAAAGCTTATGATATCAAAAACAGGCTAACAAAGGAAGACCATTCTCGAGTAAAATCCAATGACTTAAATATTCTTTGCCCAACAATGTAAGCCATGTAAGCCTTGGCATAATTTAATTACAGGTCCATGTAACACACAGATTTCCCTAAGTCTTGCCTTCACTTCGTCCTTTCAAAGTGATGGTGACCTAGCTACTTTAAAAGTGGTCCCAAAACCATGGAGTCCCACAAGTCCCGGATGCTTCAATTGTACATGAGCACTTGATATACACAACATTAAGATACAAAATTGTGAAAAAGGCTATTTTACCCAAAACCAAAATTGCTGACTCAGACTTGTTCAGAGTATGCCAAAACATCTGCAAACTAAACATATATACGCCAGGCACCCGCTAGCTAACGTTGCTGCATCTGCGGCTGCATTTGGCTATTGCCGTTCTTCCCGACAATCTCGTCAAGAAAATGAAAATATGTCACAATTGCAGAGCTTCCTTAGATGAGTAGAGAGCCTCAACTCGAGCTACATACTAGATTGGCTGTCCCTTATAAAATCAAGGAAGTTTCCATCATCAGACCCTGAAGTTTTCTGAGAAGAATCACTCCAGAACTTCTTCTTTCCAAGCCAGTCTAAAGTCTCTTGAGAATTTATAAAAGATTCCTGCATCGATAGGTGACCAGGTCAGAAACAGAAAAAAGGGAAGATAAGCTTCGCATTCACATGCACAATTTACCATAAGCATATTCGCCATCCGGAAACTTTGAGTATCTATGTGGCCACTTACCAATAAGAACTCTGGTGGTGTGTCAAGAATAATGTTGTCAAGAGCAGAATCCACTTTGTGTCCTGCTTCCTCTACATTGTTGCTGTCCAATTTACAGCCAGTTTCACCAGCCTCACTCTTGATGCTCTGTGCTGCCACATCATAATTGCTCTTCGGCTTTAAGGACATCTGGAGATTCTCATTGCCAAGGAATTTCAACACCTCAGAATCAAGTACATCTGAGACTTGATGACCCTCCAAACCGCGCATGTCAGATAAATGGTGGTCAACTAGAGCTGTGTGGATGCCAGCAGTTGTAGATCTACTGATAGGCTCAGGTTCACGTTCCTTTTGTGAATCACTCCTTTCCACAGAACAGCATGTATCTCTCTCTCCAAGCTCAGGGCTACCTCGAGCTGAATCATAGGCAGCTCTCTATCATGAAAACAAAATACACACAAGCGGATGTTAAATATGCATTTCCAGGTGTTACCATAAGAAATTTTATGAGTATGTGTGTATACCCTCATAGGAATAGAATATATCACAGTAACAATATACGATTTGAAAAATGTGCAAACACATATGGATGATGGCATGTAGTCTATCCAAAGAGGCATGCAGCCTTGTGCATTACCGAGGCAGGAACTGAACAGTCATATGAGACAACATTCATCAAGTCATGGAGTATAAGGACCAAAGCTGCATGGCACTTTCTGGAAAGTTGCTTGAGATAGAGCCACAAACAGAACCTCAATTTTTTTTGCATCTTTTTTCCCAAAAGTCTGGCAGAGTCCAGGGGAGGATGGTCTCTCCCCTGCTTTTTTTCATTACTTTTTGGGATGAGATTGGGGCAGAGATCACAGCGGCTCTCCAAGAGCTGTGGGACACAAGTTCTATGCCTTCTTCTCTCATTGAGGGGCTTATCTTCCTTATCCCTAAGAGTGGGGATAAGACCTTGATTGGAAAGTGGAGACCTATCACTTTACTTGGGTCTGCATATAAGATTCTTGCTAAGGCAGTGAGCATTAGATTGCAGACAATTTTGTAGGATGTCATTCATGATACTCAGAATAGATTCTTACATGGAAGGAGCATCTTTGATAACATTTTCTCATTTTGGGAGGCCGTGGAATGGGCCAAAACAAGTAATCAACCTGTAGCCATTCTTCTTTTGGATTTTGAAAAGGCTTATGATAGAGTGGATTGGGACTTCCTTGAGGGTACTCTTAGCTATATGGGTTTCTCTCAAAGATGGATCAGGGGAGTTCCGTGCATGTATTGTGATACCACAATGATCTCGATTCAACTTGCTTGTGGCTAGATCAATCGGTTTCGGGTCAAATAGAAACGACGCCACATTGCAGTGTCCTTCCTTGATGAGATAAGAGGAGAGCGGTTTCAGATCTCTCGCTTGAAAAGAACAACTATCAAGCTTGGAGATTCGAAATCAAAATATTCCTTCACTCATATGATCTTTGGGATATACTCAAAGGAGCGCCAAACATGCCTCTAGAACAACTAGAGGGCAATAGGAGAAAACTGAAGAAAGAGATGATCAAGTTCGTGAGACTCAACAAAGCTTACGAAGACAGCATGAAATTGATGTGAAAGCATGGCAATTAAAAAAGAAGAAGGTGATGAGTATTATTTCTCAGACAATGAGTCAAGCAATAATTCCACACATCAATTATTGTGAATTGGCTATTGATATGTAAGAGACACTCTCAAGCATGTTTGAGAGTGTGTCAAAGTCTTGCAAGATATAACTCAAAGGAGACTTGCATACGATTGAGAAGAAGAACTTATCGGTGTTTGACTATGTTGCAAAGATCAGAGATATATGTGATCAATTGACCATGATTGGTGAGCCACTAAAAGACAAAGAGATGGTAGAGATACACATTAGCGTCTTGGAAGAGACTTCAAGATGTTCAAAACATCTATCTTGTCTCGAGATAGGTTGCCGAACTTTGAGGAACTTGTGGCAAAGATGATTCTTGAAGAACAGATACTTGGGGGAAGCTCATTAAATGCAAATCAAAGGGATGAAAATGCTCTATATACTCATGATGGAAAAGCCAGAGGAAGAGGCCGAGACCGAGGCCAAAGACGTCAAGGCCAAAGAGGTGGCAACTTCAAAAGAGACTGCAGTAGAAATAGCCATCAGGACTCCACAAATACGAGGAGTCAAAGGAACACTCAAAGACTGAGGTGAAAGACAATCCTCAAATTGAGAAGGCTATAATGGCAAAAGAAGACAAAACAACAAAGATGCTTGCAACTATTGTAGCAAGTTAGGACATTGGGCTCGAGATTGCTATTCGAAGCAAAGAGACATTACGAATAACACTTTGAAGTGAGGAAATTATTCCTCGACAAAAGGAGAGACAAAAGAAGAAGAGAACATAACTTGTTTGCTATGCTCATCGGTCAATGGTAGGAAAAACACAAATGGTACATAGATTCTACATGTACAAATCACATGATTGCAAGAGAAGACTTGTTTGCATCATAGCAATAAGTCACTAAGAAGACGAATGTAACCACTAGAGATGATACACCACATCTTGCTACTCACATTGGGAGTATACCTTTAGAAATTCCAGAAGGAGGAGTTCAACATTTAAGCAATGTTCTTGATGTTCCAAGCATTACAAAGAATTGGTGTCAGTTAGACAAATTGTGGAGCAAAATATGAAAGTAAAAATGAATCCAGATGGGTATGTTGTGCAAGAAGAATGGAAGCATGTTTATTTTGGATGCAACCCGCACGTCAACAGCATGTGCATATACGAGAAGCTCATCTATGACAAAAGTTGAGCTTTGGCACAAAAGACTTAGTCACATAAGTATCTCTCGATTGAAGGAGATTACCAAACCTTTAGGTTTGGTAAAGGGATTGCCAACTCTCGAAGAACAAGCATTGTCCGAATTATGTGAACCATAAAGTCATCGAGGAAGCCTTTCAACAAAGAAGGATTTATTCATCAAAATCCATCGGAGCTTTTACACACGGATCCGTGGGGATCAACACAAACACAACGCATTGGAGGAGCAAGATATTATATAACCTTCATTGATGACTATTGAAGGAAAGTTTGGATATCTTTAAGTTGCAACGATTCAAAGAAAAACTGGAAAAGCAAGGTGGTTTCGAGATCAAAATCTTGAGAAG
This sequence comes from Cibotium barometz, assembly GCF_041138505.1. Taxonomy (NCBI): domain Eukaryota; kingdom Viridiplantae; phylum Streptophyta; class Polypodiopsida; order Cyatheales; family Cibotiaceae; genus Cibotium; species Cibotium barometz. Next base: position 14,837,771 of record NC_141056.1, read on the forward strand.
TAGAGGAGAGTATAAGTCATAGGAATTCAACAAATACTTGGACCAACTAGGTGTCAAAAGGCAATTGACACCACAAAGGAATGGAGTGGCAAAAAGGGAGAATCGGCACATCGCCAAGATGGTAAGATCCATGTTATATGAGATTAACATGCCAGACTACCATTGTACGATCGATCTCCAACATCAACTGATCCAAACATAACTTAGAAGAGAAGTTCACAAGACAAAAGCCTAATGTGGCAAACCTAAAGATCTTTTTTTTCCCCGGAAAAAAGATCCTTCTATTAGTTGCTGAAAAAACAACCATGAAGGGCTATATACAAACTCACCTCATGTACAAGGATCAAGTAATCAAAGGAGGAAAAAGAGACGCTTCTTCTCCCGTTAGCCACTCTATGAGGAGAAGGCTATCTCATATAGGGGAAGGGGGGAGGACAACCACACCAGTGGTCTGTAATGCCAAGTAGGGTCACCACCTCTATCAATGAGAAACAAGCCAGACCGCCAAAGCCTCATGAAAGCTTCCCGCCGCATCCGCATGCGGTCAGATCCACCCTACAACTTCTCCCATTGATCGTGGAAGGTATGTATGATATCGAGCCAAACTCTCCTAATAGACTCTGTTGGCGAAGTGTGGGTGCTCTCAATAGGTTCGCTACATCGCGCCAGCCATATATGCCAGGCTACAATGCCGCTACAAATCTCTCATCTCTGGCATGAACCTGATCGCCAGTGGACTATAGGTGGGACAGTGACTAGTACTGCTGAAATGCAGTGGTCAGAGACCTGAAGAGCTAGCCCCCACCATCCTCCTTGTAGGCCTTGAGCACCCCAACCTCTGTGACCCAAGCGAGACAAGTGCCCCAAGTAATGATCCGGGTCGAGGCCCTATCCATAGTGAAGATGCGGAGGATCTCGCCACCAAACCTGCTAAGCCTTCGGGCAATCCCAAAGACAATGTCGCTGAGACTACCGCCGCATCTTGTTAGCACTTTCATCCCCAGTTTCTGCTCTTTATTGTGCCCATTTGGTCCCCTTTTGTATGGCCCTTGCTTGTGGACTGGCCACCCCTTTTTTAGTATTTTTCTGGGATTTTTCCCAGCCATTCTGGCATTTTTCTAGTGAGCCATGTCCAACAGCTCCAGTCGGCCTGTTTCTGTGCTCCAGTCGGCCAGCTCTTCCCCACTATAAATAGTGGGTGCTGGCCTCTCATTTTTCATAGAGTCTTGTACTTATTTGCTCCCTCACTTATGAGACTATCAATGTCTCTTGCTTGGGAGTTTTGGTTCAGTATATTCAGCATAGTTTGCTCCATATCTCTCTCTCTCTTGCACTCTCTGTTCAGCACATTCTAGTGCCACTCTGCTTCCGCTCTGTGCACTCTTTCATGGTTCATCGCTTCAGGTTTAGCAACCTTTCTGCTGCCCCAGATTCAGCCCTGTTTTCAGCACCTTCTCCTCTGCGTTTTCTTCCAGATCCATAGCTTTTGCTGCTGCGTTTTCTGGACAGCACTCTGCTGGTCGGTTTTTCTTCAGATTGGCTTCACCGATTCAGCCGTCTGGCTCTTGGAGATCAGCGTTTCATTGCCCACTTGGAGATTGGACTGCAGGCGGCCTGTTTTCTACAGGACAGCACTTGTTCATTGCTGCGTTTTCCTCTCCAGTGGTCCTTTCCCTTTGCAGAGGGGGCTTGTGGTGTTGCAGGCTTTGGTGGCACACTTGGTACCTGTGGAGGACACCTTTTCTTCAGAGATTGTGCATTTCTTGAGATTGAGCCCAAGCTCTTGTGATGGCTGCTCCCACTTCTCTTCATATGTTTGCTGAGTCTGCCAAGTTGGATGGTTCCAACTACACCCTATGGAAGGTGAAGGTGAAATCGGCCTTGCGTGGCATGGATCTCTGGGATTGGCTTGTTACACCAACCAATGCCACCCCTCCCACCCTTGCTTCCGATGGTGTGACTCAGGCACAGATTGATATTTGGCAGTCGAATGATCGACGTGTTTTCTCCTTCCTGATGTTGAACTGTCAGGATGTTGTTCTCTCTCATGTGCGTACAGCAGATGCTGCACATGAAGTTTGGAAGGCTTTTGCAGATCTCTATGAGATTAAGTCTCCGGGTCGGATTTTGGCATTGGAAAAGCAACTTATGAACTTATCAATTTCTGCATTTCCATCTTTATCTGCTTTCATCTCGAAGATGAAAGATCTCCGGGACGAGCTTGCTGTTTGTGGCAAGGACATCTCCACAGAGGATATGGCTATTCAGCTGCTCTCCAAACTTCCAGAGAGGTTTGATGCATACTTTCAGTCTCTGGTTTCTTCTCCTCGTCCTGTTCCAGTTACTTGGGAGGAAGTTCTCCCCTCCATTATGCAGATAGAGTCTCGCTTTGAGGAGCGGACTGGCACCTCCGGTGGCGTTGATGGAGCTTTGGCAACACGAGATAAAGGAAAGTCTCAACAAAAGAAAGGTAAAGGGGGTTCTGACAAGAACTCCAAGGATTCCGATAAGGATAAAGACAACAAATCTTCAAAGAATAAGGACATTGAATGTCACTATTGTGGCAAGAAGGGTCACAAGTCACCCCAATGTCACAAGAAGAAGCGTGATGAAGCAGCAAAGAACTCTTCCTCAACGGCGGTGTCTCAACCCAAGAAGGATGATGGAATTCTTCTCTTAGCAGGTACTCGGAGTATACTTGCTCTTGTGACTTCTCAGTCACGGTCTTGGATTGTTGATAGCGGTGCTACTGCTCATATGACACCCCATCGAGATTGGTTCGAGGACTTCACTGCCAGATCAGGCGAGATCACTCTGGGTGATTCTTCTTCTGTGCCAGTGCATGGTCATGGCACTATCCCCATCTTCCGTTCTGAAGAGGACAAGAGGTACTTCTCTGACGTTCTGTATATTCCAGATTTGGCTTTTAACCTTTTGTCAGTGAGTGCTCTTACAGCTCAGGGTGCGGAGGTGATCTTTTCTCGTTATGAGATTACCATTCGTGATAAAGCGACTGGTAGCATCTTGGCTCAGGGAGTCCAAGATAGTGGCCTCTACAAATTGACCGCTCTGCTTTCTTCTGGTGCTTCTTCTGCTCTTTGGCATGCTCGGTTTGGCCATTTGAGCTATCAGCTTCTGCAGCAAGCTTCGAAGGATGGGTTGGTTGATGGATTACCAACCATCAAGGCTCCGTCTTCTCCTTGTTCCTCTTGTTTACAGGGGAAGCAGCACCGAGCCGCCTTTCCGAAGGAGGCGACACACAGATCTTCAACATCACTTGCTCTCATTCATGCAGATTTATGTGGTCCTATGAGTACCGCGTCTTTGAGTAAGGCGTTGTACATGCTCGTGATGGTGGATGATTTTACCAGATATACTTGGGTTTTCTTTCTGAAGACCAAGGATGAGACTTTTCATCACTTCTGTGATTGGAAAGCCGAGGCGGAAAAAGAGACCGGTCACTCGGTCAAGGCTCTCAGGACCGATGGAGGGGGTGAGTTTACATCCCAGGAGTTTAAGCAATATTGCAAGACACATGGCATTCGGAGACAGCTTACTACAGCATATACTCCATCTCAGAATGGAGTTGCCGAGAGGAAGAATAGGACCATTATGGAGATGGCCCGTGCTATGCTTGAGCATTCTTCATTACCTCGACGTTTCTGGGCTGAGGCGGCTTCCACTGCTGTCTACATTCAGAATAGGTCTCCTACTACTGCTCTTCCCGACAAAACTCCATATGAGGCTTTCCATGGTGAGAAGCCCTCCGTTGTTCATTTCCAGATTTTTGGATGTACCGCGTATGTTCATGTGCCTAAGGAGCACCGCTCCAAGTTGGACTCGAAGTCTCAGCGCATGACTTTTCTCGGATACAGCACTGTGTCCAAGGCATATCGTCTTTATGATCCTCAAGCCGGTAAAGTTGTTGTGAGCTGTGATGTGGTGTTCGACGAGACTCCTACATCTTCAGAGGGGGGTGGTGAGCTGCTTCTTCCTGCACCTCCTTCTCCTCCTCCTACTCCTCCTCCTGCTCCCGCTGTTACTGTTACACCTCCAGCTGAGGATTCTCAGTCAGATGATGATGACCCTGCTCCTCCTCCGACGAGTTCGAGCAGATCTGTACCTGGTTGGTATTATCAGACAGTTCGTGACTCTGGGTTACGTGAGCTTCCTTCTGCTCCTCCGCCTGGTTCTCTTCGGCGTTCTTCCAAAGTTACAGGGAAACAAATTCATGAGGGCAACATGTTTGTTAATTATGCTCTTATGTCTACAATCATTAATGGTCCTTCTGATCCCACTTCTGTAGACGAGGCTCTTTCACATGAGTCTTGGCGTTATGCTATGCAGACAGAGCTGGATGCTATCGAACGGAATGGCACTTGGATTTTGGTGCCTCGGCCTCTGCAGCGTAAGGTGATTGGTGTGCGTTGGATTTTCAAATCGAAGTTCCGAGCTGATGGCAGCTTGGACAAGCACAAGGCGAGGTTGGTTGCCAAGGGTTATGCTCAGCGCCCTGGTGTCGACTTCGATGAGACCTTCGCTCCAACGGCCCGGATGACTACCATTCGTACCGTTCTTGCACTTGTAGGACATCATAGATGGCCCGTTTTCCAGATGGACGTCAAGTCGGCTTTCTTGAATGGAGAGCTTACACAGGAGGTTTATGTTGATCAGCCGCCAGGATTTGTTGTTCCGGGCAAACAGGATCATGTGTACCGGCTGAAGAAGGCTTTATATGGTCTAAAGCAAGCTCCGCGGACTTGGTACCAGCGGATTGATGAGTTATTTCAGAAGCTCTGCCTGCGCCGCTCTCATGCAGATTCGATCCTTTATATCCTCCTTAAGAGGGGGTTGATTGTTATCATTGTGGTCTATGTTGATGACCTCATCTTTACAGGTTCTTATTCTGTGCGGATCCGTTCTGTTATGGATGCTTTGGAGACAGAGTTTGAGATGACGGATCTGGGCCTCTTGCACTATTTTCTTGGCTTTGAGATTTGGCAGACCTCGAAGGGCATTTTCTTCTCTCAACAGAAGTACAATCGGGAGATTCTCGACAGATTTCAGATGACTGGGTGCAAACCAGTATCTTCTCCTTTGGATATTGGTGAGAAGCTTTCTTCACTTGATGCTTCTCCAGGGATTGATCAGGGATAGTGTCGAGTTCTCGTCGGTTGTTTGGTATGGTTGACCTACTCCCGATTGGACATATGCTTCGCAGTCAGTTTATTGAGTTCCTTCTCATCCAAACCCCGTCAACAGCATTGGCGGTGTGCTCTCAGAGTTCTTCGGTACTTACGTGGCACTCTGGATTTTGGCATCTTTTATGGCCAAGGACGCACTCTTGTTGGATGGTCTGACTCAAACTGGGCTGGAGATCCAGATACACGGCGTTCGACCACTGGTTGTGTTTTTTCACTTGGGTCTGGAGCCATTTCTTGGAGCAGTAAAAAGCAGCCTACTATGGCGCTTTCCTCTACCGAGGCGGAGTACCGTGCAGTTTGTTATGCTGCATGTGAGGCGATATGGTTGCGGAGATTATTGGAGGAGCTTGGCTGTCCTCCTACCGGATCTACTCTTCTTTGGTGTGACAATCAGAGTTGCATCGCCATCGCCAAGAACCCTGTGTTTCATGCTCGTACGAAACACATTGAGATTCAGTATCACTATGTTCGTGAACGGGTTCTTGCTGGAGATTTGCGTTTGGAGTATTGTCCTTCCGCGGAGAATGCTGCAAATTTGTTCACCAAGCCGGTTTCTCAGGCTTCCTTGGCTCCTCATCTTCGGATTCTCGGAGTTTGTTCAGCATCTGGTGCTGAGAGGGGGTGTTAGCACTTTCATCCCCAGTTTCTACTCTTTATTGTGCCCATTTGGTCCCCTTTTGTATGGCCCTTGCTTGTGGGCTGGCCACCCCTTTTTTAGTATTTTTCTGGGATTTTTTCCAACCATTCTGGCATTTTTCTAGTGAGCCATGTCCAACAGCTCCAGTCGGCCTATTTCTGTGCTCCAGTCGGCCAGCTCTTCCCCACTATAAATAGTGGGTGCTGGCCTCTCATTTTTCAGAGTCTTGTACTTATTTGCTCCCTCACTTATGAGACTATCACTGTCTCTTGCTTGGGACTGTTTTGGTTCAGTATATTCAGCATAGTTTGCTCCATATCTCTCTCTCTCTCTTGCACTCTCTGTTCAGCACATTCTAGTGCCACTCTGCTTCCGCTCTGTGCACTCTTTCACATCTCGGCCAAGCTACTGGCCGACCTCCAACAACCAACCAAGTGCCGACTGCCAAGCTCGTGTGCCATTAACCAAAGAAAGAGGGTGATTTTTTAAAGTAAAAAATTGTCCCAAAGCCTCTTCCAAAAATCTGAGAGGAAACACTGTGAGAGGCCTTGTGACCCAATAAGGTGTATAGATCTATCTCTCAAAGTGGATTGCTAAAGACTCGCAAAACAAGGCCAATGTGTTGATGCTGCCGGAGTGCCATCTATCTCTTGCATCTACATCCTACGGCATAGCCACGCTATATAAGCAAAGAAGGGGGCATCCATAGTCTCCTCCTGATCAACGGGGTCATGCCAAGTCCACTCGCCTAGGTCCCACTGTAGGCGCGTGAGAGGTCGTCACTCCCATATCCATAGCCGCCAGAATCTCTCCTTGGCCACCTTGGCTGGTGGCGGATCGATGTGCCACTCCCGCGCCTGAAATTCAATCACCCTCACCCTCTTCAAGGTGCAACCACTGAGAAGCTCAGATCTCTCTAATTTGCCATGGGATCCAATAGAAAAAGTGAGCAGCCCACTGCCCTTGTCTGCTTCGTGAACTACCAACTACCACAAGAATATCATGCCTCGTAAACATGCCTAGCCAAACTGGGGGAGTCGGGTCTAGGATAAGAGTCAACCTATCCTGAGGAATAGCTAAGTCGATGTCGAAGCTGAGCTTGTCTCTGACTCTCTACCCCGGATCCCTGTCAAGCCTCTCTCCTGCATCTCCGGGGGCAACGAACTGCCTGTGTGCAATCCAATTGCCTAGAGACCTAGCAAGTCCAATACTCAACGCGTCCCATGAAACGTGAGGTCGGGTCCCCAACATGTGGCCACTGGGTAAACGGTTCAGAGGATTCCAGACCAATAGCTACCTATGCCGCTACTCTGAGGCTATTGGAGCAATCTGCCTAAGAGCCAATCTCAAGTGATCCCAAGGTCAAAGTAAACTGTCTGTAAATTTGTCCTCAAAAGCTGGACTAAAACCGCAGGCCCACATCTTTGTGAAGATCCATCTGGTACTCTATGGCCAAGGGTCCCCTAAACTCGAGGTGCAAGCTGAAATTCGCGCCAAGAGGAAATCCTTCCAAGGTTCGCCACCGAAAAGGAGTCCTCTAGTAATCAGCTTGCCCAACAAAGCACGGCTCTGAATAACACGGTCGATGATAACAAGTCCCCCTCTACATCATGGCCGAATTATCACCCTCCATGCCACCTTGGCCCCAACAAGCCTCCCGTCATAAGAAGATCCGGATTAATCATTGTACCTGGCCAATACAAGCTCGACAGAAGGCCCAACATGAAGTGATATACCACATGGTGGCAAGAAGAACCTAGTTTGCCACCACCACTCTACCTACTAAGGAGAGCCTCGCAAAACTCCAATATAAAAGCTTCTTTTGAATACTCAGAAGAAGAGAGGCAAGCTGCTGCTTAGGGGAGATATTAATGCCCACTAGCATCCAAGATAACAAACAAGAGTGCCTCTCGAGACCCACTAGAAAGCCTCAACTGGGCACCAAGTCGAGACGGGTGCACAGGCTACCCACAAACACACGACTTGTGCCAGTTGATATGTGCTCCTCATGCGCGACAAAAGATCTCGATCACCTCTGCGAATCTCTGGAGATTCCCCACATCCCTTGAGAGGTGAGCTGTTGTGTCATCTACAAACTCTGAATCAAGCAACTCCTCCTGCGTGCAGAGGGAGAGACGCAATCTCTGAACCCTAATCTCTTGGGTTGAAAGAGAACAACTCGTGGCCTCGACGACAAACAAGAAGAGGTAAGGTGCCAGAGAACAACCCTATCGAACCGAGCAAGAAAGGGAGAATCTATCACCACGGGCTCCCCAAATGAGAACCTGGCTATGCGAGACTAAGTCTTGATATCCCACAAATCCAATCCACGGGGAATCCCATCCGACTTATCATGCCCTCCAAAAAAACTCCAATCCACACTATCTGTCACTAGCGTGGACATTTCCCGATATAAAAGAAGTGTGATGGACTCCAAGACGTCTAAATATTTGGAAAGTACAAGCTTTGGGAATGCGGGATTATCCTGGAATACAAAGGATCACACTCCTAAAATTTAGGAGTTGCTAATTTTGGCCCGACTCCGATGGAAATTTTGTTCGCGTCATTACATCTGGAATCAATTGAGCAAATACCAAGAGTTTCCAAAGTACCTATGACAAATGGACTACCAGTTGGGATATTTTTAGAGCTGAAGACTGTGAAATTTTTGGTCTTTGGATTTGGGACATGTGGCAAATAAGAGGATAAAACTGAGACAAGTGTCCTGACTCCTCACACTTGTCGATTCAACTCTACACATGGCATTGTAGCATTTTCTTGCTTATTTGAACATGAGAGAGTTATCTCTTGGACGAGTTTGAGCTTCAAGTAAGTTTTTGGAGACTAAAAACTCTGATATTTCTCTTCCTTTCTAATCCCACCGTAGCCATATCCAGCTTGGGGAAGATGATTTTCACTACTCTACACCATCTTGCACACCCTGGATGGCTGTTTTTCAGCAAAACAGTCCTAAAGCTTGCTGAAATTTCTGGTTTTATGTGATATACAGGCTGTTATACTAGTTTATGTGCTCATGGGTGAGCCACATGGGCTGGTTTACAGGTTTTGGCGCTCATGGATGCGACATAGAGGCTGTTATACAGGTTTATAAGCTCATGAATGAGCCACATGGCTCGTTTGCAGGTTTTTGAGTTCATGGATGAGCCATATGGGCTAGTTTACAAGTTTATGTGCTCGTAGAATAGCCATATGGGCTGTCATACAAGTTTATGCGTGTATGGAAGAGCTATGTGGGCTGTTATACATGTTTGTGCGCCTATGGAAGGACGTGTTGGATAGCCTTATTGGATGAAGGACAGGTTTATGGTTGTATATGGATAATCAGGCGTCTCCCATGGGGAGAGTAAGGCCGTCAAAGCTTGTACATAATATATTTCTCCTTGGATAATGAAATACTCCAAGGAGGGGTCGTCCCATTCCGGCCTCTATGTGGTAGGGGAGAGTAAGGCCCTCAAAGCTTGTACATGTTATATTTCTCCTTGGATAATGAAATACTCCAAGGAGGGGTCGTCCCATTCCGGCCTCTATGTGGTATCAATTGTGCAACTTTTATTTTCAGCATTGTGGATTGTTTAATGACTGTGATTAAGTACCAAAATGTTTAATTGTGCTTGTGGTCAAAGCGATGCACACCCACTCCCGCGCTTCCCAAGCGAGTTACATTGGTATCAGAGCATAAGGCTTTCTCTCATTCTTATGTGAGAACGATCTTATTAAGGTGCATACTATGGCCATTGGTAGGATTATACATAACAGTTCCAGGCATAATTGAAAGTGAACTTTATGGTTTCTTGGAGTCTGTGAGGAGACGTCTATCTACTATCTTTGTATTATGGAAGCTACTTCTCAAGCCCAAAGCAAGCTATAATGGAGTTCTATTTGTCTCATGGCTTCATGATGTTTTCGGCAAAGAAGAAGAGCTAAGTATTCTTTGAGGTTACAAAGCTATTACTTTTTGATTCTTCATGGTTTATGTGTTTTGAACACCTACCCCTCATGTGTAAATGCAAGGAGAAGTGTTCCATGGTTTTCTTGAATGTGTTTCAAGAAAAATGCTTTTCATGGCTGAGAAGCCTAGAATCTAGAGGTCATCTCTATTATGAGCATGATGCTCGAGGACTACAAATATATATATGGTCATCTCTTGCATTCTTCAGTTTGATGGATTTATGGACTTATGGCTCCCTTTAATGGGATGAATTCTTTTCATGGCTCCCTTTATTGAGATGGATTATGCTTTTGGCTCCCTTTATTTGGGATGCATTGGACTTATAAAACTCATGGTTCTCTCATGGATTGAGGATTTCTATTGGCGGCCAAAATGCCTGTAAAACTATTGGTGGCCGAAATGCCTGTAAAACTATGTGTAGCAGAAATGTTTATGGGGGACCAAGATATCTATGCCTATGAGTGATTCTTATTTTATGTTACACACTTCAGCCCACCTCTCCTCCAAGGTGTGTGATCAGAGTACCAACACGAAGTGCAAGTGGTAGAGTGGGCATGACGTCTAGTTGGCAGGGGACATATGTCTACGCCACGGGTCATGTGGACTGACACCTTGTTGGCAAGGGACTTCTGTCTAATGTCCCAACGGATGAATGTTTATAATCTTTGCAGGCCCACCGATGATATTGGCCTACAAGAGATCCCTGAGCTATCCGCATGTTCAACGGCTATCGACAATCTTGCATACCAGAGTGGATGCCTCCAGTGATGCAACAGTCGTAGCGAGAAGCTGAAGATCCACTTCCATAAAGGATAAGCAAGTAACGGCGACCTCGGTCAAGGATGACGGAGCGACTGCCATGGAGTCCTCTGAGAGTGAAGACCAAAATAAAGCTAAGACTTGCCGAAGAACTAAAACCCCAAAGCTGAGAGAACACGTCTTCCCGTGGTGCCTACATGACATCAAACATTGAAGATACTCCACCCAATGCAAACAGCAAATGAGAAGAGTCCTCCTGAACGACCCCAAAAAATGAAGCGACCGCCACTGAAGCCAAAGATTCTCCACTGAGTGGAAATGGCAATTGTCAAGACTCTCCCTTGAATACATAGCTGAAAACTTCCTCTATTCGTACATGTGTCCTAATGTAATGAAGCACCCTGGTCCCTCGGTGTGTGCTCAACCCGAAAATAAAAAAAGCTAAGACGCACACACATGCATCTACATTTTTAGTGATTGATGGAAGACTTGCAAGCATATCCACCAATGCTACTAAGAAGATGCCCATGTCATTCACACTCATCCTCCGATTATAAAGAAGCCTCCTCCTCAGACTACTACTACCATTTTGAAGAAACATCCTCCTTGGACTGCTCCTCTAAGGTCTTTGGACAATCCTTTGCGATGTGCTCGGTGGACTCATCAGGAGTACGTGGCTCGAGAGGGAAAGCTATCCTTTTTAGACTCCACCTCCGACAACTTCTCAGCATTGGCCAAGAGGACAAGGAAACATGGTATCTTTGGGTGCAGCTATAGCTCACTGGCGACAACAAAGTAATCCACATTGCACAGCATGGCAAATCACCGTACTTATCATCCCGTCTTAAGCATAAGTATGGATTGGGCAAATCACGAAGTGCCAAGCACAACGGATTTCTCAACACCACACCCAATGCAAGAAACAGGAGTACTACACTCGAGAAGAGGATGAATTGTACCTACTCTTCTTAGGACCTAACTGCAAAGAGACCTAGATGAAACTTCGAGAACATCGCCCCCCCACCACACCTACCACCTGGTCAAACACATGGCACTCCTATGCACGCTCTCTATCATATCCCCCATCAACGAAATCTGCCCCCACATCAAGTCCTCGCCCCACCACCTTCCCCTTTTTCAAAAAGGGCATGGTCCGCAAGGCCATCCGTAGACTACGCAATGGGCAAACCCGAGACTTGAGGGCCAAGTACATCTCACATGCCGATGATACCATGTTGCCCCTAGAGCTCAGTTTATTTGTAGAGAGATAGGGATGCACAACCTCATTAAAAACAAGCTTTCGAAGTAGCTACTCAAACACCCCCCCCCCCTCCCCCCCGCATTTTGGTCTCTCTCCCATTTTGGTCCCTCTGGAGTCTCCACTCCTATTTGGACTTGGATTCATCTAAAAAATTGTTATGTGTTTAGCAAGCTAAATCCGGTTAAATTGATCGTAATAATGCTTAAATAATGTTGTCAAGTACATTTTTCATGTACAAAGAATGCCCAAAGCATCCCCTAACAAACTAAGAACAACCACCTTGTCAAAAATGAATAATAAACAGCAAAGAATAGTTGTCAAAAAGTCCTAACAGAATGAAACCAAAAACTCTTTGAAAATGACATGTAGAGATCCCTCTATAACTCCATCTCGTGACCTTTTTGACTTTGGCTGGCTATTCAGCTCCCAAGTCTTAACCCTTATGAAACCTTGCAATGCTCGAGACTGGTAGCTGATCTCTTGGGCATCTCAATTTTCCTACAAACTTTTACACCATGTAGAGGACTGACAAGACAAAAGGGACAAAGTACAGGTTACACAAGACCCACAAATCCAGATTCTTAGCTACAAGCTGGCCAAAATGTTCTCCATAACAAGGGAGGTTAAACAACCAAAAGTGATGATTCTCCTACATTAGCATCGCTCAGAAAAGGAATTCCAAAAAAGTCCCAAACGCCATAAAACTGTTGCACTCTTGGATTAAGGAGGGGCAGACCTTAGAAGCAATTAACTACACGTTCATGATGTTCTTTTCACAATAATTATACTGAATCCTTGTAAAAGAAACCACTAGAGAATATAGTGAGGAACCTCAAAAGAGCACAGAGCTAAATTTAAAAAGACTACAGAGCAAGATTGCAGAGTAGGTCAATAGCCAGCAGGGCTGCTAATAAGTAGGACTCCCAAAGGTTGCAATGGGGTTCAGAACTGGCTGAGAGCTGCTGTTCCTTCTGGTGGCAAAGGATACCCTGAGAATGGATAAAGGGTTTATTGCCAGTATGGCCAATTCGTAGCAACCTGGTAAACCAGTCAGCTTTGGTTGGACGAAACAGCCCATCCTGTACCTAGCTGGGCCTTTCCTGCCCTGCCTATACTGGTCTAGCACAGCCCTATTGTGGCTACTGGATCTGCCCTACATTGGCTGCAGGCACAGACCGGGAGACTGGTGCCCGTGACATAATAATTATCCAACAAACAGAGATCAGGTAGAACCAGAAGCATACAACGAGTCCACAAAGTACCACATTTCAGAATGTAAAAAGAGTACCTGATTTTTGCTGACAGATTTGTAGTCTAAGGTTGTGGGGTCGCATCGTGGGGCCAAAATACTCTGGGAATCAGGCAAACTAAGAATAAGATATATGTTATCTGATTGTGTGTGTAAAAATAAAAGTAAATGCTTTCAGCTTTAATAGATAATGATACCTGATCAGGACTCTGGACTGTGTTTCGAGAATGTGCAGAAAGGGACGCATTGAGCCGGTCTACATCTTCAGTTATCGTTGCTAAAAGCCCTTTATGCTGCTTGACCGCCTGCCCCTGAAAAGCGGCTGGACTCTTGGGAGTAGGAGGTGTTGCTTGTGAGTTTATGCTAGTGGTAAAGTTACTGGTGCTGGAGTGATGAAAAGAATAAGCTTGCTGCTCTGCCACCTCCATAACAGCACGTTCCAAATCATCACCATCCTCTTTGCGCCCTACTCCAGATTGCCTTGGTTGGGTCTGGTAAAAGACCTTGGACACCACAAGTTCCCCTTCTCTCTCTTCTTCTTGCACGCCCAGATGGTATTGATGCATAACCCAGTTTGTTTTGTCAGGTTTTGCTTTCTTCCCAAAACTAACATAGAGAACCATGATCTTCTTACATCCAACCTGCCTCCCATTCTCTACTATGGGACGCGTCCTGCCAGTCTTATGCCAACGCATTTCATATCCATTTCCAATATCTTCACCTAACTGGACTTTCCTGCGCTTCCGTGTGCCTGTGGTGTATGCCCTTGCAGGCCTATGGAAAAAATGGATACCGCTACCATCATGCCGAACCCCTGTGAGCATCATCAAATTATACAATTACATGGAGGTATCCAGGCCTTTATTAAGGAAGATGATGCTTATCTTCTTGCTGTTTAACATAAAGAGGTGAGAGTTGTGAGTACCTGGCAGCTTTTCAGGATGTGTGTAGCAAATACCATCTTCCTCATCCAAGGTGGGAATAAATTCATCAATGAAAGGATGGAGTTTAGTTGCATCAAGCCCCACTTTGGCTGCCAAGTGCTCGAGCAGTTCCTGATCAGAAGGGTCAAATTTCACTCCAGCAGGGAGCCCGGGCCACTCAGGGGTCAGCTGCATAGTAATTTCATTAGCATGGTTGGCAAGCAAGGGCGATGACAAAGAAAGAAAAAAATTTTAACCAGAAGATTAGCCTGCTATATACATTGCTCTGATCGAGAACATAACCACAAGAAGGGCATTCTATGCTTCTTCCCCTCCCACCATGGCCGCAGACACCATAAGTGGGATTTTTAACTTTCCTCGCAAAAGTCCGCCCATCAACAAACCATGTCATTCTGCTGCTACACAAACAAGGGATGAAAACTGTATCAATTCAAGTCATTAGTAGTGCCTGAGCACAAAACATCATTTCACTAGCAAATGAATACTGGCCATCATATGAAGCTAGGTGAGACTACCAAGACACTATTTGGCGAGAATTCTAAAAATGGCCCCTCAAGCCTGGTATAAATCTTTAGCGACGAGACCAACAACAAGGTGCATACTAACATAGTGCACATATCTACTCCACCCAATCATACATAAGCATGCAGTCCATGAGTCACCCTTATTTAAGGGCCAAACACACACTACAAAGATTATTTAAGACGTAGCATGCCTTACCTTATGGTAATTTTAGATGCCAAATCAACATTTATTGCATGTACATACATGTATTTATAATCAACTCCACTCTCATAATACCACAACGATCCTCCTTTGATAGGAGAAACCAACAGAGTATTAACTAGATAGTTATATGGTAAAGTCACCATCTGTAATAGGACTATTTTGGTCAATCGAACAAATCTGGGCCATCAATGTCTTTAAATCATCTTTGCTGATTGTCTTTCAACTTACCACATTCTCTCATTGACTTGCCACATAGATCAACTACAAATGAAAATGGTTGAGCACAACACAGCCATGTGGAACTTGTTAGCATTTCATTCCTATATGCTGCCCATATTTTTTCCCTTTTTATGGCCCTTGATTGTGCACTGGCCACCCCTATTTTTCCTGGTATTTTTCTCAGCTCAGGTGCTGATGTCCAGTCGGCCAGCTTCTGTAGCTCCAGTCGGCCTATAAACACGTGGGCTGGCCTCTCCCATTCCATATCTTCATTCTTGGGACTGTGTGGTTCATGTGCTCCCTTTTGTATCCTTCACTTATGAGACTATTAGGTCTCTTGCTTGGGATTGTATTGACTGCAGTATATTCAGCCTATTCCATATCTTCATTCTTGGGACTGTGTGGTTCATGTGCTCCCTTTTGTATCCTTCACTTATGAGACTATTAGGTCTCTTGCTTGGGATTGTATTGACTGCAGTATATTCAGCCTATTGGGTTCGTCTCTCTCTCAGTTCAGCACATTCTAGTGCTCCCTTTGCTTCCGCTCTGTGCACACTGTATCATGGCATCATCGCTCTAGGCTTGTGCATTTTTTTGCCTCATTTTCAGCCCTGTTTTCAGCCTCTCCTTGCTGCAGATTTTCTGCTGCTGGTTCGGTTTTCTCTTCTTGGCACCTCATCGTTGCTGCGTTTTCTCAGATTTCCTGCTGTTGGTTGGGTTTCCTCTTCCTGGTACTTCATCGTTGCAGGCAACAAGTATATCTTCACCAACGTTTTGCACTCGGCCCGGTGGAAGCCGGTCAGCCTGTTTTCTTCAGGACAGCAGCCATTTTCTTGGCTGTGTTTTCTTCTCCAGTGGACACGTATCACTTGCAGAGGGGGTCGGGCTTTTGCACTATTTGGATATACATTTCATACCAATTGAGGGGACCTCCTACTATATCAACTTTTGATGCTGCCCCTTATCAACGCACTGTCAGATGCCTTCCTCTATGCAATACCCGTCTTCTATTCAGCATGCAATGTCAGTTGATTAGATTTCAACATTGTCCTAGTACTCGGCATTGGTAAGAAGTAAAGCACTCAATCTTCTTTATGCTTGTTCGCCTCACAATCACTGGGCATGATGATCTGACACTTAGGTGTCACATAGTGGTAATTGTTTCCAACAGCAACCACTTCAAGTTGTAAATCTGAGTACAATAGAGTCACAACTATTCAAACATGCGTTGGCTCCACCATCTATCGGCAGCTCTTGGTATTAGACAGCCATCTTCTACTACCATTTTGAGATTGCCTTTTTGAGATTGCCTTGAGTTCTGTGCCTACGCAGGCCAACGTGGCAGATGGGTTTACCCAATTTCTGCTACACTCTGTACACGTTCACACCATTCACTTCAAGGGGATTTGTTAGCCTAGAAGTCTATAGTGTGAACAATCCTACACACGAGCACTGTTTACCTTGTGCTAGCAAGGGTTTTTTCCCATGTGAACTCACTCGTGTGTTAGCCACATCAGCCCTAGGGCTAGGGCTATTAACTCTTATACTCCATTCATTCCTTATCATCATTATCAAGTACTTTTCAGCATCGAGCTTCATCTCTCTCGCTCTCTAAGCTTCTCTGTCGCTATATGCGTGCGTGTGTGTCCGTGTGAGTGTGCAAAACACCTTCTCCCTCATCCAACAAGCTGGATGCTATAGAACAAAATGGCACTTGGATTTTGGTGCCTAGTCAACATGAGGCGATTGGTATGCGATGAATCTTCAAAACGAAGTACAACGCAGATGGTAGCTTAGACAAGCACAAGGAAAGGTTGGTTGCCATATGCTAAACGCCCAGGAGTCGACTTCAATGAAACCTTCACTCTGACGGCTTGGATGACTACCATTCGCACCGTTCTTGATCTTGCAAGATATCATAGATGACCCGTATTCCAGATGGATGTCAAGTCAACTTTCCTGAATGGTGGAGAGCCTACACAAGAATTGTATGTTGATCAAACTCCGGGATTTGAGATTCCTGGCAAACAGGACCAAGCGTGTCAGCTGAAAAAAGCCGTGTATCGTCTGAAGCAAACTCCGCAAGCTTGGTACTGACAGATTGATGAGTTCTTTCAAAAGCTCGGTATGCGCCACTCATGCAAATTCGAACCTTTATACCGTCCTTAAGAGGGGGTTCGTTGTTATCATTGTGGTCTATGTTTATGACCTAATTTTTACAAATTCTTATTTTGTGAGGATCCATTCAATCGTGGATTCTTTGGAGAAAGAGTTTGAGATGACAAATCTTGGTCTTCTGCATTACTTTCTTGGCTTTGAGATTTGGTAAACCCCTCAAGGAATTTTCTTTTCTAAGCAAAAGTACACACGAGGGATTCTTGACAGGTTTCAAATGACTGGGTGTAGACCAACATCTTTTCCTATGGATACTAGTGAGAAGCTTTCTCTTCTTGATGCTTCTCCAAGGATTGATTTGAAACATATAGGATTTTCGTCGAATGTTTGGTATGGTTGACCTACTCTCGATTAAACATTTGTTTCACAATCAGCTTATTGAGTTCTTTCACATCCAAGTCCCGTCAATACCATTGGCAGTGTGCTATCAAGGTGTGCTTCGGTACTTAGTTGTACTTTGGATTTTGACATATTCTATGACCAAGGATGCACTCCTCTTAGATGGATTGATTCAGATTGGATTGAAAACCCGAATACTCAATGTTCAACCATTGGTTGTGTTTTCTTACTTGGGTCGAGAGCCATTTCATGCAACAATAAAAAGCAACCTATTGTGGTGCTTTCCTCTACAAAGACGAAGTATCAAGCAACCTACTATGCTACATGTGAGGCGATTTAGTTGCAGAGATTATTGGGAGAGCTTGTCTTTCCTCCTACCGGATCTACTCGTCTTTCGTGTGACAATCAAAGTTGCACCATCACCAAGAACCCTGTGTCTCATGCTCATACGCGTGAACGGGTTCTTGCTTGAGATTTGCATTTGGAGTATTAAATGTAGTAGATTTGTTCACCAAGCCAGTGTATCAGGCTTCCTTGGCTCCTCATCTTCAGCTTCTCAGAGTTTGTTCAACATCTAGTGCTAAGAGGAGGTGTTAGCATTTCATTCTTGTTTCCTACCCATATTTGTTCCCTTTTTATGGCGCTTGATTGTTGGTTGGCCACCCTTATTTTCCCCCTATTTTTCTTAGTATTTTTCCTAGGTCACGTGGTGATGTCCAATCGGCCAGCTCTTATAGCTCCAATCAGCCACCTCCTTACCTATAAATAGGTGGATTGACCTCTCCCATTCCATATCTTCATTCTTGGATTGTGGTTCATGTGTTGACACACTTGCTCCCTTTTGTATCCTTCACTTATGAGACTAATTATTGCACTATATTACACATGGTAGTTGACCCTTAGCTTTTTCATTTTTATTTTCAGTGTTCGCGCTTATGTGCACCCCGAAGTGGATTGTAATGATTGTGATGTCATGTCTTTTGGTCCCATATGCCTTCAAGGCATTCCGCGGACGTTAATATGACTCTCTCTCTCTCTCTCTCTCTCTCTCTCTCTCTCTCTCTCTCTCTCTCTCTCTCTCTCTCTCTCAATTCAACACATTCTAGTGCTCACACTCCATCAAAACTATTATGAGTGTCCATAATCAAATGAGTGCAAAGAGAGAACTGCCATTTAACAATCCTACATCAAAAAGCCGTCACACCAAACCCCCACCCTTTAAAAAGGCTTGAGTTTATATCCAACAATGCCTTTCCCTTTTTTTTTGGAGAAAAAGATCCTTCCATTAGTTAAGAAATGGTAGCCCAAGGACTAGACGTACATGCTCAACACCCTCAAAGGACAAAATACAAACAAGGGAGGAGTGTTTCCCTCCGTGGCTAACTGCTCTCGGAGGGAAACTACCTCAAACAAAGGCAAGGGGTGCCAAACCAGTGTCCTATAATGCCAAGTAATCTCATCGGCCCGATCAATGAGAAAGGAACCCGTACAACACCATGTGCACAAGAAGGCCTCTCACCGTATGCGATCTGACCTGCCCTACAACTTCCCCCATTGACCATGGAACCCATCTTGGGTGGGTGCCTCGAGAGCTACGTGACCTGTCGAGGGTGGGAAATCTTATTAATCTTGCAATGAGAATGACAGAGGGGCATGCCCACCTGTTGCCTTCTCAAAAAAAAGCGAGGTCAACCTCAACACCTAGGCAGCAACCCCCCATGTGATAACACGCGGCATGCACCACACCTACATGTATACCAAAACCAATTACCCTTTCGGGCAGTCCCAAAGGTAAAGCCATTGCGTCTCTATAGGATAGCTACATCGCACACTGTGCTAGCCGTCCACCAATGGCCAACCAAGTACTAACAACACAACTAAATTGGGCTAATTGCAAAAGGAAAAGTGAACTTACTATGTCGATAACTATCCCACACCCACCTCCAAAAATCTCCAAGGAAGCAGAGAGAGAGAGAGAGAGAGAGAGAGAGAGAGAGAGAGAGAGAGAGAGAGAGAGAGAGATGCCCTAGAATGCCCAATGATCTTCTGCTGTCAAAGTGCCATCAATCGCATGTATCATGTATCTAGATCCTACAACCCATCCTCACCAAGTAATGAAATAAGGGTGTGGTCGGGCTCTCTAGGCTAGGGGATCCTACCACTCCCACTCGCCTCGATCCCACTGGGCACAAGTGGGAGGTCGGCTCATCTACAACCATAGGCACCAAGAACTATCGCATGCCACATTGGCAAGAGGAGGATCAATGTGCCACTAATGATCATGAAAGCTAAGAATCCACACCCGTTGAAGAGAGCCATCATATTGTAGTTCTCTATGGGGGAAAGGGTTAATCGATCTCGAGGACCAATTGAGAAAATAAGTGCCAACCTCCCATCAAAATCAAGAACTACTAGAGGGAAATCATGTTGAGTGAAAGCGCCAAGCCACTTCGAGGGAAGTAAGAACTTGGAAGGGAGTTTGCCAATCAAGGGGCATGGCAGAGTCGATAACAATGGTAATCTAATCGCCATCCCAAATTCCTGCGAGACATTTATCCCAAGTCTCTAGGGAGAGTCTCTTGAAGCTGGCCCACTCTTGCAAAACGACTGAGCAAGATGACTAGTAAATGGGCCCCCATGCAATGTGAGCGAGTGCCCACAAGGTGGCCACTAGCATCCTCAAGAGAGGGATCCAAAATCAAGGGCTAGCAAAGTCTCTCCTCATCCAAGATCAAAGGTAGTTGGGTGAGGACTAGTTTGACATGAACCAAATGGTAGTAAAGCCATCCTTGAGGGAGAACCTAAGACCATGGGATCAAGCCTCCGTAAAGATCCACCGCACACTACGGGTCCAAGGTCCACCGAGAGTCGGCATGCCGACCGAGATCCAAGCGATGAGAAAAGCCTTCTAGAGCTCACCCCTTCGCCGAAGACCTCTAATGACCGACTTGCCCAAGAGGTCTCTGCTCTAAATAGCTCAATCAACCCACCACAATGACCAAGCTTAATAATAACCCTCCAAGCCACCTTGGCCTTGGCAAAATAGCTGTGAGAGCAAGTGCCCATGAGGAGGCCACTAGGCATCCTAAGGAGGGGGATCCAAATCAAGGGCTAGCTAAGTCTTTCCTCGTCCAAGGTCAGAGGTAACTAGGTGTTGACTTGAATGTGTTTGATAGCACCAGAAAAGTGTGGGATCCATCGGGAATGTGCCAACTACACCAAAAATATACTAGATTTAGGATATCGCGACCAAAATGCACCAAGGTCTAGATGTGTACTTGAATAAGCTTTACTGCTCCAAAAAACGAGAACCTAATTGCTCCGAAATGTGTGCTTTACTAGCATCACAATATGCTTTATAGCACCAAGATTGCACATGCCACAAAGTATAAGAGTGCCTAGAATGCACATGATGATAATCTTCTCTTGTGAACTCATAAGAAGACATCAATCCTCCTTCAACAGGAAGAACCAGTGGTCTTCATTAAAACTTTGGGTGATGTCTGAAATTACCCTTCTTTGGCAATTCCTGAAATTATCCTTCATTGGCAATGTCTGAAATTAACCCTTCATTGGTCTGAAATTACCCTTCATTGGCAAATTACTCTTCATTATTCAAGATTCCTTATTACCCTGACTCCACCACTGTACCACCACAAACAGAATGTCACAGTCTTTCACGCTGACTAACACCCTTAATCAAGGGCCAAACTGAAACACTGTAGGAGTAAACCATGTAACATGACCCACCTGATGGGGATTCTATGTGCCAAATCGACATACTTGCCTACACATACACATGTTAATAATCTATGTCATACACTGCCTTCAGTAGGAGAACCAACAGAGTTCTATGGTACACAATCACCATCCGTAATGGAACTAATTCAGTCATCCAAACAGATATGGAAAAGTATTTTAAATGACTTTGCTTGCGATTACACAGGCCCATGAACTTAACGGAATTCAAAGCTTTCGGGACTATTATTTGGCTTTCCTAGAAGCCTCATCGGCTTGTCACAAAGCTCTACTGCAACTGGAAATGGGTTGGAGCGCAGGACATGGCCACTAAGAGATGGTAGAATCCAGAGGCTTAAGAGCAAGCAAACACAGCAATGCGCAGCACGTTTGTGTTTACCCTTCATTAGCCAGTTCAAAATAGGAGTCGTGATTCTGTGTTGCCTTGACTTCTACTGAACACTGCCCAGGGCCAGCCTGATTCACAGTTATTAAAGAAAGCAAAGAAGCTGGATTGGCTCAAGAAGGGTTTAGTTTTCCCAGTAACAAGAAGTTCCTGTACAAGAGAATCTCTTCCTCTGAGGCAGAATCACGAAGACGGACTCCTCAAACCTTCACTTAAATGATGTAGATTAAATGCATTAACAAACATGGATTGGGCGATCACAAAGCAGATAATAAAGCATCAAAACGCAACAAAACGATGCCTTACGTGGTGAACGGGTCGCTGTTAAACGGCGATGGAGAAGAGAAAACGCATGAAGGGCTGCAGCCCAAAACCCTAAATAGAACCACAGAAGCGGGTTCAGCTCAGTTGCATGGGCAGGCCCGAAGAACTGAAATCCTCCAAGCATATGAATAGCGTTGACGGCTCATAAAAGAGCTTTCTTTGAGATGAACGTTTCCTCGGAGGAGTCACTGTGGGCAGTGCACAATTTTGAAAGTTTGAACAAATTGCTTGTAGAGCACGAGTTCCCATATTTTACACAGCCCACCTATATATATTTGTGTCTGTCTGCTATCTTTTAATGAAAATGCTTTTGCAGTCATCATCATCATTATCATGTAGTAAATGAAACCCGCCAACTCCTGGCAATTAATTATTTATTATAGCCGGCCCCTTCAAAACCACATATATCAAAATAGATTCACTTTTATCTATTATTATTCATTATAGAATAAAATGATCCTGATCGTTTAAGAATGATTTCTCATGTTGATGTGACAACACTTAGAGAGCTTGTTCCCATGCTCTCGAGCTTGCAAGAAGAGTTTTAGAAACTTATTTTTATGAGCTTGTTCCCATGCTCTCTAGCTTGCAAGAAGAGTTTTAGAAACTTATTTTTATGAAGGATCCACATTGCCTATTCATTTTGTGACAACACTTACAGAGCTTGTTCCCATGCTCTCGAGCTTGGAAGAAGAGTTTTAGAAACTTATTTTTATGAAGCATCCCTGTTCATTTTGTGACCGATGAAATTTTATAAGTTTACTCAACGTGCTTGATTCTCACGCTCATGAGAATTAGATCCTATGAGACCCACGTGATCTTCACATCGTGTGATCCAGAGACAGAAAACATTGTAATGACGTGTGTGAAAACCTTGTGTTTTGAGTGTACTTTTGCATGTCAAGAAACTATTACATGCAATTAAGATCTGGGGGTGGTTGGTGACAAGATAAAGCTTGGATTTGAGACAAGCTGATGCAAAAAGGAGGGATATAGAGAGACTGCAATCCCTAGAAAATGTTGGGTTTCAATTTAACCTCAAGACTTGAATGTCTACATGAGCCCAGGCTCAAGCATTAGCAGAAAGGATGCCACCCTTGGAATGTCTACATGAGCCCAAGCTCTAGCTCTAGCTTCTAGCTCAAGCATTAAAAGAACGGTTCACCCTTCGAACCAATTCAAGAAGGTTCAAAGGAGGGTTGGGACTCTCAGCTACTCTAAAACATACGTTGTAATCGTGATGACAAATCAAAGGAACCCACATAATAGTTATATACATATATTGACATTCACCAAATGTTGCCTAACCCTAAGTTCCTAGTTCAAATGCAGGCAATGTTGCTGCCAAATTAAGAAGGAACTTCAAGAGCACCTCTAACCCTAGAAGAGGAAGAGTAAGAGATGTATTTCCACTAGTAAGATCGATACCCTAAAAGAGGAAGAGAAGACCAATACACATACTAAACCCAGGTGGCATCACCTAGCTACAACAACCCCAACTAATTAAGGAGGATTGAAAAAATAAATAAGAGGGCTACTAAGGAGTTAAAGAACCACTAAAAACATTACAAATCAAGCCCTTCAACATTGCTAAACTCATGTAGAAGTTTATAGGTGATGGAGATCCCATTCAGCATTTAGAGATTTTTTAGTCAATCTGTAAGATTGTGTAACTATGGATCACTTGACAAAAATCTCCTTTTTACGATAGATGGGAAAGCACACTACTAGTATAGAACTCTAAAGTCTAAAGATAAAATCAATTTCAGTGGGCTTTAAAACTTGTTTGTACTAAGTTTTGCACAAAGTGGTGACAAATGGAGTCCAATGGCACAACTCCATAACATTAAGCAACATGAGATGAGCCTATGAAAACATTTGAGCTCATAGTGCAAACTTCAGGAAACATGCATCTATTTTTGTGCTTCCATAGGGGAGTGCATCACTCAAAAATGCATGATTTAACTGCTCTTTATCTAGTATAACTATACTATAAACTTTGAAGTTAACCTGTTGAAATTACCATAGCTTGATGATACTAAGTCCCCATCTTCAGCTGCACCATCTCGAGTTTCGAGTCATCATGATTATGGAGCTCATGAGAAATAAGTAAACAACGTGATTATAGACAAGTTAAGCGCGGCCGTACTAGAAAAGATAAAGCTAAATAAGGGAAGAGAACCACTAGCATCTTTATCCCAGAAGAGAGGTAATATGTTGTTTGTTTTATAGGCAAAACCATATGAGTTAAAAATTTCCACAATTGCAAACTAGACATTTGCTTTACTGTTTTACTCATTGCATGCACTTGGTAAATCATGACACCAGCATGTGATGTTGATACCCTCATGCTCAACTGCTAGCCTAATTGCCAATTGTAAGGTAAACCCTCTAGTTTTACCAGCACCACCCAATCTTGTTAATGTCACTAATGAAACAAAATGTGCAAGACTAACCAAGGGGAACTATAGGATACTTTACGTACCATACCACCACAGCCACCTTCACCTAAACTTAACACCGAGGAGCTACCATGAAAGGGAGAATATTCCCATAAGCCAAAACTTAACACTAAGCCAAAACCGACCAAGGGAATTATAGGATACTTAATGTACATGTACCTTTATAACCACCTTCACCCAAACTTAACACCGAGGTGCTACCATGAGAAGGAGAATATTCACATCTCCAAGCTTCTATATCATACAAGGTGCTACAACAATATCGATGTTTTAGATTATGAACCAGTGGAAGGAATGAGACATTAACTATACTATGAGGAGGGCTCTATTACAATTTATAATTTCCAAGGACCCCAAGTCAAATAGTGGAGTGCCCTCCGAAGAATGTTATGCAAAACAAACCTTAGGCACCTATGCAACCAACTCCAGATCAAACCTTTACATGTACAAAGTGTGGAGTGGATCTTTTTATCAAAAATTGTCCATAAAAGTGAGGCTTCAACTTCTACCAATCTCACAACAAACCTCCACATGATTAGTGTACACATAACCTAGATGAGTAACAACCCCACTTAATGTGCTAACTTGGGCCCAAGAGCAAAGACAAGGTAGATGTTCAGTTATTATCAGCTTCAGTCCTAAACTAGGTAGAAGAAGATGGGTAAGAATGAATCTGTGGTTAAAATTTATGATAGTTTGGATAAAGGGACCATAGAGATGAGATCGACTCGATGTAATGAAGAGGATCTAATTTTATAAGAATTAAAGGCATAAGGATCAACAAAAGGTCAATAAATGATATGCAACACCTTGTAGACTGGGTTAATACCCAAATGTCAAGTAGGAAATTGGGAATCTTGAAAAATATAAAGCCTTAGTCTAGGAATGCCAAGAAAACTTTGAGGCAAGGCTAAAGGCAATTAAGGCAACACAATGTATCCATATGCTAAAGTTGCCAACAAAGAGTAGACAATAGGACGTTCATAAATCTACTTTTTAGAATAAAAGGAGGAGGTAAAGTTGAGGAGGTATCTGAGGTACGGGATTGATTCAGAGCTTGAATGTTTGCAAAAGACAAGGGTTTTTCTCCTCATAGATCTTCCCCTTATTGAAACTTATTTCTATGAGCCAATCAAAGTAATAGCCAAGATGTCATAAGATATGGCAAATCTCACTTCCTTCCTCCCTTTAGAGATAAATATACTAATAGTGACACTACTATGAGATATGACAAGTTTCGATTTCTTCCTATAATGGTACTAGTAGGAGCACTACTATGAGATATGGTAAGTCTCACTTCCTTATTGTCTTTGGACATAAAGGTATCAGTATGGACACTACTATGATATATGGCAAGTCTCCCTTCCTTATTGTCTTTAGAGATAAAGGTATCAGTATGGACACTACTACGAGATATGGCAAGTCTCACTTCCTTCCTCTCTTTGGAGATAAAGATACGAGGCAATCCTAGGCTATGCATCAAGGTGAAGGATTGGGTAGATGGGAGTTTGCGGGCAAGATGACCCAACCTCAATAAGGATGTATCTCCACTCAATGTGAAAGAGTTTCTTCAACCTAAGGAGGGTTAAATCTATGTGAACCAGCTAGAAAATCATCACAAAAAAGCTGATACTAATGCAAGCATCCTTACACTCTACATGGGATGTTAAAGGCAACATAATAGATGGGGGAGTAGAAGTGAGGAAATGTAGGAAATCCTACTTATTGTAAATGTGGGGTAGTAGGAGTGAGGAAATCCTATTTATTGTAAAAATGGCAGACAGTATGATAGCAAGACCCATGGTAGTTTGTGGGACTTAAAGGTGAAGATCTTTACCTTCTATATTGCCACACATCTATGAATTTCTTATGCCAATCAGACTCTTACAATGTCATTTTAGGCAAGCCTTTTATGAGGGAGGCCATACTAGTGCATCTAATCATGTTTATTTGCAAAAGGATTCCAAAATTCTAAACGTAGACTTGTGGACATGAAAGACACACCCAATGGATGGTGGATTATAACTGGCTCAAATACTACCGCATAAACAACCTTAGTACAAGTGTGTGAGCTAACAAAAGAGCTAGAGATAAACTCTATAGAAGAGCATTTATAGGCTTTACTTTTTTGAGCCAAGAATTCTATGAAAATTAGATGCATGTATATTGAGATACCTCTACCAAGTCATACAAGGTATGTGAGATAAGGCATTAAAAGATGATGTTCCATCAACCTCTATGCTCATGCTAAGCGAAAGCCTCTTAGGCTATTAATCCTAAATACATTCAGTATTGAAAGTAGCTCAGATAGTCATCAATCTATATTGTCTTTCGAGCGACCAAAAGTTTTACGCCTCTAAAAATGGCTGAAGGAAGTGCTACCATAGTAAATGCAATGATACCTTGTGACACACCAATGTGTACCCACAATGCCTAAGATATAGTGAAGGAAAATAATGAAATGATGGGTACCAATCAAGGTATAATAGACTAAAACCTCTGGAAGAACATAATGAAATGCTGGGTACTAATCAAAGTATCATAATAGATGGAAGCCTCTAGAAGAACACGATGAAATGTTATGTACTAGTTAATGTATAATAGAATGAATCCTCTAGAAGGGCATGATGAAATGTTGGGTACCAATTAAGGTACTAGAGGCCAAGGATATTTTGAGGGTGTCATTAACATTTGGATACCCAAGAAAAAGAAGGTAAAAAACTAATGGATCAATTGAATACTAATGGATCAATTGAATACAAATGTTAGGATATTTTGAAGGTGCACTAATGTTTGGATATTTTGAGGGTTTTGTTACCCAAGAAAAAGAAGGGTAAAAAACCAAACCATTCTAGTGGATCAATGAATAAGAATGCTAAGACGGAATGGCGACAAGAAGAACTCCATGAGAACCAATCTTAACAAATACAGAGGCCAAAGCCGCAAGAACCTTCTTGCACTAGTGGCACTAATGTCCAAGGAGCTATAACTGCTCCAGTAAAATAGGTAATATCTTTAAAATCCTTCTCCAAGGGGAAAGAGAAGGTGATAGAACCATAAGAACCCACCTCCAAAGAAAGGGTGGATACACAAGAAAGGGTGGATACACAAGAATGTACCACAGTGTCTATGGATACATTGATACTGGATGGAAGAAGAGCTCAAGTGCTCCAAAGTGGAACTCTTGAGTCTTCACTAGCGTCTTCCATCAAGCTCAAGGGAAACATCCAGGTATCAATGGTGTGCATCATGAAAGGTACCCTAGCTCTCTACTTCAAAATATCAAAAGGGGATGCATTTTTTAAGACCATTCATAATTCTCACCACGCAATGATAATCCATTGCATGTGGAATGCAAGAAGCTACCTACATGCACGAGGGGCGTTTCTAATTCCTAATAACAAGAAAATCAAATTAATTCACTAACTCATAAAAATCTAACACTTAGAATTCTCACATCATGAGAAACATCTTGATTCTCATGGTCGTGAAGATTTCACTAACATGCAAAGTGGGGGTATCTACTAATTGGGGAAAATTATTTACATATCTCCAATTCTTTTAACACCAAATATAAGTTCAAGCTTCAGTTCATTGGGTTCTCATGTGAAAATACATAGTTATGAGAAACATTTTTGCACCCCATGATTCCAATTCTCCCTACATGTTATTCTAGTGCATAATCTATGGTGGAGTTCTCGGTCTGCATAAGTTAGCCCCATCATGATTACAGTCATCAAGCATTCTCATGTCATGAGAATCCCAAGAGATTCTCACATCATGAGAATGTCAAGAGATTCTCATGTCATGAAAATTACAATCATTAAGCATTTTCGTGTCACGAGAATCCCAAGATTTCATTAAGCATTCTAATGTCACGAGAATCCCAAGAGATTCTCTCGTTTTGCGAGAATGCTGAGAGATTCTCATGTCATGAAAATTGTGTACATGAATATGGTCATTTCAGTTTGGCCAATTATTTGCTACCATGTGTGAAAGGTTTTCATGCCATATCAAAATCTATGACTTTACCATATTTTCCTCATTATGCTTAAGTTTAATGCTCTCTCTCTCTCTCTCTCTCTCTCTCTCTCTCTCTCTCTCTCTCTCTCTCTCTCCCCACTAGTGTTATGTGCCATCATCATCACTTGTATCTGTTATGTCATTAACATAGCTAGGCCTAGAGAGGGAGCACGACCATTGCCATCATCATCATTATCATAGCATCAATGCCATTGCCATGCCCTATGTCATCTTAAATCACAATATCAGTAGGATCTCTTAAGCCTACTACTTTTTATTTTTTATCTTTCAAATATATCCTTTCCATGTCCTATGCTTGATTATGTCACCCTTCCTTGCATACATGAAATGAGCATAAATATTCCCTCCTGTTTGATTTCAAAAATCTATAAAAATCATGTGCATATACAATCATTGCATGTCAGAGGGAAATCATGAATGTCGAGAGTTGGGACTACACATTGAATCATAACTCAAATCCTACATTCAAATGCCATGAGAACGTAGACTATGTTCTAATGTCGTGAGAATTTTGGCTTGCTTCTTACGTAGATAACTTAATGCTTAATCTTTTAACTACTCTCCCAAACTATTATGCCCTTGATCCTCGCTTCACATTTGATTCTCACATCATTTGATAGTCGCATCTTCACAAGTTAATACATATAAGTGCATCACCCTCAATATCTACAATGAAAAACCACCACAATTCTCACATCATGAGAGGATCCATCATCATGTACTCTCAAACCGTAAGAATTCAAGCCCAATCTCACGCTACAATGTCAAGTGCCCATAATCATCACATAAGCACAAAAACTCCAAAGGTTCAGTCCATTGAGAATACAAGTTTTCATTCTCATGCTATGAAAATGCAGGTGTTCCCAACTCAAAGGCTGTGTAGAGAAGTGCATTGACATACTTCCAACATACCTCAAAGTGCTACATCTAGGCCCCGATCCTACCAACCTAATAAAAATGAGGCCAATTTGTTGCTCTATTTTTATGAAAGGATGGAACCTCGAAAGAAAAAGCTTCCCTCGACTCAAGAGTATATGATAGAATCAGATCCTTCGACTTTAAAGAAGAGTCAACCTTGATGAAGCCTATATAGGGAGCTCTTAAAAAGTAACCAAAAGAGGAGCTGACAGAGTCGCACAAATAAAGACTCATATGGGAGAATATATGGACTAGGTGGGAGGATATATTTTTCATGATGAGGGAAACACAAACATATAGTCTCTGGGAGGTCTTATTGAGGAGTTGTGGGCTACTAAGGTGGAGGCTGATGATTCAGGTATTTATGTGCTGCTCTTGAATGGGAGCCTCTTATTTCTTTCTAGAGGGGGTTTGAGTATTGTTGCCACCCTTAGGTAGGAATTTCAAAGGATAAAAGGCTAACATATTTCTTGGACTTCTTAGGATATAGGGATTCTAGCTCAAGCTTTTTGAAGATGTGGAGGTCCTCTAGTAGCTGATGTGCTTGATGAGCCTTAGAAAAGAATTTGCTTAATGCTCCACCCTCATGTTGTTTCTATAGGTGGTGATGTGCTCTATTTATAAGGCCCCCTTTATGAGGAGTAACGAGGACATCCGTCAGTTCCCACTTTAGATAACACTAAATGGTGGTTAAGTGTGGCCAGATGGTTACGATGGGGCTATTGTAGACTTAGTAGTCTACCAAGTAGGATGCATGCTTATGGGAGCTATGTGACCGCATTAATGAGTGCTAGATAGGAGACACATTGTTCTCAGGTTGCGAGAATGGTTTAAGACACATTGTTCTCAGGTATTAAGGGTCTAGAGATAGTCTCAAATGACTGAAGTTATGTAGAGTCCCTTACGAGATAGTCTAGTATGGTCCTAATCGGATGATATAGTGGGTTACTCATTTTGGAACAAGGCATGAGTTGGCCAATGTGGTTGACCAACCCTAGGTATTATATATAGACTAGGTGTGGTCATTTTGGACCAAGGCATGGGTTAGCCACCGCTGACGTGGTCAACCTACGTCCATGCTAGCCCAAGGTACTATATATAGACTAGTTGGGTAGCCTTAGTTGATCATCGAATTCATTGTGTTCAAGCACTCTTCTAATTAAGACATCTTAGAGTGTGTCTAGATATCAAAGCTTCTTACTTGGAGCACACGGGTGGGCAAATATGCCATTAGTTTGTAAGCACATGGGTGGGAGAATATGCCATTAGTTTGTAAGCAAATTTGCAAATAGTAATATTATTTACTCTCCAATTATTTCTATAATTCAATGCTTTATATGTGTTGATCTTGCTTCGACTATTGTGTATTCTTACATGGTATATCAGAGCATAGGCTCTAGGCAAAGAAAATTTTGGTAGTTTTCTATTTGAAGATAGATTTGGAGAGATGGCTCAACCTGTAAATAATATAGCTACTTGTGCCCTCCACCTTTTGGTGATGGGAATTCGGATGGGACAAATTACACTCTTACACTATCTAGAAGTTCAAGATTAGGTATATTCTTGATTCATATGAGTTATGGGATACTACCATAGGGGGTAAGGTAAAGCCGACTCCTACTCTGAATCCAACAGATCCACTATAGACCATACCATTAGATCATACAGTTTCTTTGACATGGAGGCAAAGGAATGTAGATACCCTATGTGTCATCGTCTCACTAGTCACTCAGTAGTGTTGTCTCTGATTTGGTGTGATGACCTTGATTAAGCATACTACCATAGCTTATGAAGTATGGCAATTTCTAAAGAACTAATATAAGATGAGGAGTAACAAGGATTCAAAACCTTGAGAATCAACTTATAGCAGAAAGGCATTTTGAAGGAGAAGTAACATAGTAATTCATATTGTGGTCAAAGAATCTACAAGATTAGATAGCATGATGGGGATCACTAAGACCAGCAAAGAAGTAGCACAAGGTGCATCCAAGTTTTACCCCCAAAGTATGACAATTTTGTAACCTCATTGAACACATAGGTGCACAATCCATCTCTTACTTTTGAGGAGTTCCTTGCAATGCTAGTGGAGGAGGAGATACATTTCAAAGCCAGAGATGGTACTGATGTTGTATTCTTTGCAAGGTAAGGGGAAGGGCTCTGGTAAACCCAATGCTTCTAAAAAGAAGAAGAAATCTAAGGCAAAGTATTTCCACTACGAGACAAGCCTTGTCACGTAGTCAAAACATGTAGACTGAAGGAAGCATATGAGAAGAATAACACTTTGAAGCCTTATAAGGAGTATGGGAACAGTGATGAAGTGGAATTGGAGCTATTTGTGGCAATAGAAGAAACTTGTACAAAGAAAGAACAGTTCTCAAGATTTAATGGTTCATAGATCACCAAAAGTGGAGCATCTCGACATATAAACAACCAAAAGGGCTTGTATACCTCCTCAAGCCTGTGGGGGAGTCCATCCCTTAGTAAAAGGAACTATGCCAAATTCCTAACCATGGGTTCAAGTATCATTTCTTTTGTTTCTAGCAATGGTGATACTAAGAAGTTATTTGATGTCTTTTATGTGCCAAACATTAAGAGAAATATGTTATTTGTTGTGCGGCCATAGCTTACTATGTCGTGAAGGTTCTCTTTGATAAGGCTAGTGCATCATAGATGCTAGCGATAACATTGTTGGGAGAGGAATCCAATGTGCAAAAACTTGTATGAGTTGTCAGATTTTAAAACCTAAGCCGATGTCTCATGAGATAAGCAAGCTATGACATGAGAGATTTGGGAACGTGAGTTTTGTAATCTTAAAGAAGATGCAAAGGTCTAGGATTGTGACACATTTACCAGCATTTTTAGAGATGCTAGATGTGTGTGAAGCTTGTATGATGGATAAGCAACATCGGTATGCATTTTCACAAGAAATCAAGAATCATACAAAGGCTCCTCTAGAGCTTGTACATGCATATCTCTCTGGTAAAATGCCAACCACTACGTTGGGCAGTTTTTCCTACTTCTTGTCACTAATCAATGACTTTAGTGGGAAGATGTGAGTGTATTTTCTTTGGGGTAAGATTGAAGCTTTTGGAAATTCCAAAATATGGCATAACTTGGTAGAGAATGGGACAATAAAGAGTGTTGAGAAATGTGGTGCCATAGTGCAACAAGTGTAGAGCAAGGGGGAGAGCATGCATATTAAAAAAGGAAAAAGAAAGTCTAAGGGTCCTAGATCAAAGGTTGATTTGTATGTTCACTTATAAAAGGTGAAGTTAATGGTAAAAAAGGTAGCACATGGAAAGCACAAGGTGGCACTTGTAGTGTGAGCATTTATGGGGAAACATCTAGGAATATAGTCACTGAGTCATTCACAAATAAGAAAATGAAGCTCAATACCTCTGAGCCTAAAGCGAAGAATAAGCCAATAAACCCAACAATTCAAAGCTGCTAAAGGTATCAAAGAACATTATCATGTATTCTTCACCCCTCTTATCTTTACAAAAAGTGTTGTAATCAGCCTCTAAGGCCATATGATGCAGTGCAGCTGAAAGCTATAGCCAAAGTGGCCATTTGAAGTGCCAAGTAGCACATAATATCTAGCACATAAGGAGAGATAGGAAGAGTAAAAGCAAACCACATGTGACAATGTTGTGTAGCAAAGCCACCATAGTTGGTATGCACAATATGGTTTGGAGCACTTCTAGACATTTGAAGAATTGAAGAAGGCCTTCCTGCAAAGATTCAAGAATGACAAGACCATAATGGAGGTGCTAGAAAAGCCACAGAGGCTGACACAAAAAAAGAGGCCAACATAAGACTATGTAGTTGAATTCCGAGCAATGCGGATGGGCTTGGATTAGCCCAACCATCCTGCTCCAGTCGCGCTAAGCCAGTCATTTGTGAGAGGACTGAGGGACAAGCTCCAGATAAGCAATAGCCTCATATGACTTGGATGTCCTTACGTTTGAACAAGTGGTGTGGGTAGGAGCTACCAAAGCTCAAGGGACCCTGAAGCAAACAAGTAAAGACCCCAAGAAGAAGAAGAAGGACAAAAAGAAGAAGAAAGAGGAAGAAACTTCATAATTGGATTATGGAGAAGACACCTTAGAGTCAAAGTCCAGTCAGGAGTTGGATGTCAAAGAGCGGAAGCCCTGGAAAAAGAAAGGCAAGAAGCAGGGAGTAAATGTTCAGGAAGAACTAAAGGCTACCCTAGCCAAGATTTTCGGAGGACATGCAGGATCCAAACTCAGACCAGACATCTAGTGCACGAGGTGTAACAATCAAGGGCACATGAAGGAGGAGTGCTAATTAAGGAACACTTAGCAAATATGCACTATCTATGGGATGAACAATCACACTCCAGAGACATGTTACTATAATACTCGGAATATAAATCCAAGGGTAATGGAAAGGCGCTCCAGTCCCATTAACCAGGTCACCACAAGACCTCAAGTCAACAGACCTTATGGAAGAGGAGGTGGCAGATTTGGATCGAGGGGAGCGTGTTTTTATTACTACAACAATGGACTAGGACATAGACAAAATGATTGCCCCATCTTTCAGCGCCATCATCAGGAACTACAAGAGGCAAGGCCGCAAATGGAGGCAAACCCAACAAGAACTGATGCAGCTGTGAACATGGTAAAAGTAAGCCAAGGGGCATGAAAAGAACAAGAGAAGCCACTAGAGGTGATGGTTATGACAAGATCACAAGGACTTGTCAAGATGTTGACAGGCAGAAATGCCGAGCCAAAATAGAAAAAGAAGCCAAAACAGTGGGTAGAGCGGCAGAGGGTTCGAGAACAAATCACCAAGTTGGTGTAAAGCACACAAGGGATAGTGAGGACAATGCAGGAAATCCCGTGCCTCTGAGAGCATCTTGAGGAAAATGTAGATAGGAAAAACCTGGTCAAGAAAAGAGAAGAGATTGGTGTAGGAAAGAAGCTGATGCCGATGTGCCAAAACTGGAGCCAATTATAGCCCAAAGCAGCAGAAGCGTCTAGAGAGAAGAAAAGGAAGGAAATCTAGAAGGAATCTAGACCGAAAAATTAACAAGGGGAAGTTAGGAACAAGAAAGGGAAGCAAAAGAGGAAGAAGGAAGGATGTATAGAAATCAAGGCATGCCCTGACAGGGAGGAAAGCAGCAATTCTGTGAAGGAATACAACCGGTGGGAGGATCTTAGCAAGATGAAATTGAACATCCATTGGACCAAATGCTAGTTTCCAATTACAAGTAAAAGCTGCTTCAAGCCATAGTGCCAAATGAGAATCTGGTGTGTAGATGCCCTTACAGGAACCGGAAAGCCCAGTAGAGTAGAATGCAGGAATGTGGAAGCGGTCTAGGACTGTGACATGTCCGTTTCCAAAAGTGACCATCAAGATCAAAGAAGAGACAGTGACAAGGGTCATTCTAGATGGAGGGTCGGGAGTAAATATAACATAAGATAGTCTGGCTAAAAATCTAGAAATTACTGACATGCAGCGAGCTCCGTTCTAGATCTACATGGCTGACTAGAGAAGGGTCCCGACCAATTGGGATAATCAAAGAAGAAAAAATAGAAGTGGCAGGATGCATGTTCACTGCCATGTTCACAGTTCTCAAAATGACTGAGATAGCAGGTACATATCCCATGCTCCTAGAAAGACCGTAGCTCAAGAGTGGAAGGATAAAGCACAATTGGGATACGGACAAGATCAAAATTAGGAGAGGTAAAAAGAAAGTCTACATTTTAGTTTTGCAGGAAGACATGCTAAACCCAGCCAGCCGACCGATGCATGCAAAGGGCCTAAATTACCTAGAAGGGGTAGAAAACGACGAGGGGGAAAGCACTCAGGACAGTATGGCAGAACTGCAAGAAGCCGAGTAGGAAAAAGTAATGCTGGTCCTCAAGCAAGAGGAAGCCCAAGTCAAGAAGTGGAACATCAGATTCCAGGAAGGCAAACTAGAAGAAGTGAACTTGGGCGATGACCAAGAGCCAAAAATAGTAAGAATCAGTGCCCAGTTGAATCAGGAATTTAGAGGAAAGCTCCTAGAATTGTTAAAGTCCTACAAAGATGTGTTTTCCTAGAATTACTTGGACATGAAGGGGATTGATCCTAGCTTCTACCAATACAAGATCAACTTGAAAGAGGATATAACCCCTATCTGATAGAGAAGATACAGAATCAACCCCATCTATGTAAAACAAGTGGAGGAGGAAATTGACAAGCTACTGAGAGTTGGGTTCATCTATCTAGTGGATAGGGTAGAATAACTTTCCATAGTAAACCGTCTTAAAGAAAAATGGGAAGCTAAGGGTTTGCATTGACTACCACAAGCTGAACGCCTCCACCATATTAGATATGTTCCCGCTACTATTCATAGATTCCTTGCTGGATGGGGTAGTTGGGCACGAGACATACTCCTTCTTGGATGGTATCAGTGGGTACAACCAGGTATGGATGGCCCTGAAAGATAAAGAAAAAATAGCCTTTGTGATAGAATGGGGGGCATTTTCCTCCAATGTAATGACATTGGGGATGAAAAATGCTCCTGCTACATTCCAAAGGATGGTTCAAGAAATATTCTATGAATATCTAACCACCTTCATCATGAGGGTGTTTGTGGATGATTCTAGTGTGTTCGGAAAGAAATAAGACAACATAACACAGCTCACAATGTGCATGGAGAATTGCAGGAAGGCCAAACTGAGCTTGAATCTAGCCAAGTGTGCCTTTACTGTAAAACAAGTGGATTCCTCTTAGGGCATATAGTGTCTGCAAAAGGGCTAGTTGTGGATCCGGCCAAGGTCGTTGTAAAGCTGTAGCTTCCCAAGAATGCCAAAGAACTCTTGCAAGATTCCTAAGGCTAATCGGTTCGTGGAAAATGTGGCAGTGCCCCACAAGTTTGCAAAGGAATGCAATATGTACTAGAGGCTGGGACAACCAAATGATGCAGATAGAATGTCACACACCCCAGTGTTGCTCCTAGAGCCATTCCAGAAATGGGGTTTAGATTTTGTGGACCCATTAAAGCCAGCATCTCAAAGAACAAGAAACAAATACATCCTGGTGGCCATGGATTACTGCACCAAATGGGTAGAGGCCAAGGCCCTGAAAGACTGTAAGGCATCATTAGTAGCAAAGTTTCTATTTGAAATCGTAATGACAAGATTTGGATGCCCTATTAAGATAGTCTGTGACCAAGGGACCTATTTCCTTAATGAATTGATCATGAAACTAACAGAGCAACACATGATAATGAAGTGATAAGGAAATTGACAGAGAAACACATGACAATGACAAGATTTGGATGCCCTATTAAGATAGTCAGTGACCAAGGGACCTATTTCCTTAATGAATTGATCATGAAACTAACAGAGCAACACATGATAATGAAGTGATAAGGAAATTGACAGAGAAACACATGATAATACATAAAAAGTCAACAGTCTACTACCCACAAGAAGATGGGCATAACATAATCCACAAGTAAAATCCTGAAGGGAATCCTGATCAAGACAGTGAATGAGAATAGGACCGATTTGGACACAACGCTACACTCAACATTGTGAGCATTATGGACAGCATATAAGAATGCAACATGACTTACACCTTCCAACATGGTGTATGGGCTGAGGCAGTGGTGCCCATGGAGTTCCTAACACAGAGCCTCGCCGATAACTATAGCAAAAAGGCTCTCTTTGAAAGAATCAGAGGTGCACAGGATCGAGCAACTCCTTAAGCTAGATGAAAGGAGGCTGCACAGTGCATGGACAACCAAAACCGAGATCGTGTAGAAAAGGAGGAAGTTAGGTGGACATGAACACAAAATTCAGGATCTTTAAAGAAGGAGATGCAGTCTTGCTGTTCTCATCAAGAATGGGACCCCACCCCCAAGGAAATTAATTTATGAGATGGACTGGCCCATTCAAAATTGTCAGGAAAATGGGAACAGGAACATTTGAGTTGGCAAGTCTGGATGGACAAAGCTTAAGGAAATTGGTGAATGGGTACAGGCTGAAGCCTTATTACGAAAAAATGCCAGAACTAGCAAGACAAGTAATGTCATGAACGAAAAGTGTGTCCAAATACAGATCTAGATCTGGAGATTGTCCAACAAGAAGAAGCGTCCAATCAGGATCTAGAAGGTGTCCACGAGAAAGAGTCCGAGTTCTTTGGGAATCAGGATAGGAGTCTGGAGTAAACAAAAATAGAAGAAAACAAAATCCAAAATTAGGATGTACATATGTAAATATGATTTCAATATGCACAGAAATAGAGGAGCCAACTAGCAACAGTATGGAGGTGGCAGGAAAATTGAAGTTTCCACCCTAAAAGAGGGTGCATGAATGGAAAGGGACATGTGTCATGTCACCTTCACATATTCCCGGCCCAGCCATTAATGATCTCACAAAAGGTGCCATAGGCACTCATGGTTAGATTGTGAAAGCGATTTGGGAAAATCATGGAGATGTCAAGCAATTTCGTCGAAGGTGTGCACCACGACAATGGTCGGCTACCTCTCCGTCAAAAGCCTAATTCAAAAATCACTGTGCAAAAAGTTCTTGCTACCTTGCGCTCTAAGCTACACTGGTTCTAAGCTCTACTTCCACCCTTGCTTGTCTCTCAACCCAGTGCAACCAATGCTGAGAAAAGGGTGGAATTTGACTTCCTTTCATCCACCTTGTACAAGGAGGCAGGTAAGCACAACCAGTGGGGTTGGAGAAGATGGGGTTAAAGGAGTTTGCGAAGCTGCCCTAGGAGGAGCTCCAACACAACTTCAGGGCCGCGGTGCAGCTGGAGCAGTTGTTATAGAAATCTAATATCATAATGCTCCCATCATGTGAGAAAGGACATTTAACCCCCTTTATGTGGCTGAAGTATTCAAATTGCAGGCTAAAGGTGAGGTCAAGCCAGCTCCTGAGAAACGATGACCTGGTTAAGGAGTTTGGCCCGCTGGAGGGCAAGGCTAAGGAATTCAAAATAACAGACACGGAAGATAAGGATTGACAGAAGCAAATGCGCACGTGGTGGAGATGATAAAGCTCACCCACAAGCCATACTACATGTCAATAAAAGCCTATGGAATGGTGAAAGCGGCATAGGAAGGAACTAAAGTGGCATGGGCCAAAGTGCTATATAATAATCTAAAGGATGATATCCGTATAGCAACTACCCAAACACCATAACAAAGATTGGCCCGTACTTGAGAGCTCTATTCAATGCCCAATTAGGAACCGAAAAGGAGGAGGGCCAAAAACAAGTGGCAGAACAAAAAGAAGAGACAAAGCCCAGAGAGGAAGAAGCTAAGAAACCCCAAGGACAAGCTTTCGGACAGGGAAAGGAGAAAGTAGTCTTGAGGATGAAGAGAATCTTGAAGTTTGGCAAAAAGAAGTCTAGCAAAAAGGGAAGAATGGCCAAGGATGGGAGCAACGGGGCGATCGAAACAAAAAGCACCAAACAGGTCAAGGAGGACTTGGCCGATATTGGCAAGTCCATCCAATCACACCAACTAGACCAACAACAAACATGAAGCAGCAACAACAACAAGCACAAGTTTGCAAAGCTGGACCAAGTGCAGGCTGACCTCCCTGTGGTACTAGTGCTATGAACTTTCCGAACACCATAGACACATACTGGGTGCAAGGAACTCTTAGCTATTTGTAGAGATGCATGATTAATGGATTGAGAGAGATGACAAAACTGTAGGCTACAATAAAGGAAAAAGATTCCATCATCTAGATGGTGAAAAGTTCACACGAATTCCTACAAGAAGAGTTGTGCAGGAGGAGAGGCAGACTGCCCAGGGGAGGTGTAACTCCAGATCAGGGACCTCCAGAAGGCTAACAAGGAGTTTGATGAGGAAATAGA
The DNA here is from genome assembly GCF_041138505.1 of Cibotium barometz. Taxonomy (NCBI): domain Eukaryota; kingdom Viridiplantae; phylum Streptophyta; class Polypodiopsida; order Cyatheales; family Cibotiaceae; genus Cibotium; species Cibotium barometz. The sequence goes on from NC_141056.1 coordinate 14,877,001, forward strand.
AAGGATGAAGGAGGCCATGGCAAGGAGGGAGCAAGATTTCATGCAACTACAAGGGGATTTGGACAGAGGGCTAGGGAGAGCCAGAACGCAATAGAAGGCCAGATCGCCTTAATTAGAGATGATCAAATCAGAATCATCAAAGAGGTGCAGGCGAGGGCTGATAGAGATAGAGTTGATCTGGTCAAGGTCGAAGCTAGATTGGCTGTCCTGGACGCCGATGAATTTTTGGAGGTATATGAGCTTGAATCTCAAAAGAAGGAGCAATGGGAAGGGCAGGTCATTGAAGATCTACTAAAGGAGCTGTGGGGAAAATATTTAAAGAAAATGTTAGCAATAATGCAAGTCCCGACACCTTCTTGTAAATAGATGATCCCTTACCACTCGCAAGATAACAATCCTGAAGAAGGCTCCAGACGGTCAAACCCAGCCTAGCTAATAGGCTCGGAACTAACAAGAGTCTTAGAAGTAGTAGCACCCAGCCGAGAAGGGGCAAGGAGGTCAGAGCTAGTGGGGGAAGTGCAATCAAGGAAACGAAATTGCAGAAGGAGATTGAGTAGCTAAAAAACAAGGTGGAAGTGTGCAAACACAGATTCACACTCCTGAAAGGAAACAAAAAGAAGATAGTCGTTCCAACAGATGGGAAGGGGAAGGAGCTTGTGATATACAGAGGGTCATCAATGGACCTAATCCCCAACAATGAGCTAAAGGAGCATGTGTGGGCTGCAACAAAGAATTTGGAAGAGCAGGAGAATCATGAAGTTGCTTTTCGGGCATAGATTGAAGAACTGGAAGCCCTAGTGGAGAAGTTTAAAGAGCATTAGAGGCAGGATGGGTTGGCCATAAAGACCCTCAAGAAGGAGGTAGAGGCTACAACCCTTGCTAGGAATACAAGAGGAAGAGGAGGAAAAATGATTGTCAATGAGCTGAATGTCGCCTTGACACAACAATCCATGCTGACCTCTGAAAGAGACAGAAACAACTAGACACCATGGGGAGGACGCACGTAGAAGAGGTGAGGGAGACGCAGGAGCACGTGGATGCCATGAGGAGAGTGCATGCAGAGGAAATTAGGGCCAAGGATAAGATGATGGAAGATTTCCAGGGCTAGGACAAAAGGGAAAGGGGAGCTAACGAAGAGCTGCAGAAAAGGGTCTAGGAGGAGTTGGGACAACAGAACATGGGTGTCTGGAAGGGCACTGCCCTAAATTGTATGCATACTTTAATCCCAGATAGCTCAATAGGCAAGCACCCTGAGGCCTTTCAACTGGGAGGAGATTGTAAAATTCATGAACTAGTTGGAAGGGTCGAAGACGAAAGGCATGGACAAGGCAGCTCTCAAGTGGGGGCATCACAAGGAAGAAGCCCCTCCCCTGGATCCAAAATGTTACATGGAAGTAGCGGTCTCTTATGACTCGCAAATCCGGGTGAGGAGGCAACATTTCATTAAAAGAGCGACCTTGCTAAAGCCCCTCGCCAATGGAGTCAACCAGTAGCAAATAGGAAAAGGGAGACACCAAATCCTGAACCTACAAGAACACCACCCTATGGGAGGAAATGGGGTTAGGGTGGGAAGAGAAGGTCCAAGGAATGAGAATAGATTGTGTTTGAAGAAGACCTCATCACCCCTAAGCAGACAGAGCCCAACGCCTTCACGTAGGAATGCAGTCGAAGTAATACACAGGGCAAGGGCAAGGCATCCAGAGGCATGGCCCATCAAAGTGTAGTTCCGGAAGGCTGATGAAAGGACTTGACATTGGGCACACCTGGGTAAGCAACATGAAGAGAGCTTACGAGCCGCAGTATTCCCCCAATTGTCCTATCAAGTTCATCTCAGGGGGACATTGCAACGGAGGAATTACCAGAAGAATGTAGCTAAACAAGTAGTAAAAGGAACCCGGACAGGAGGATTCGGACCAAGCTGCAATTCAAGAACAATTTTTTTTTTGAACCACAACTGTGGGGGGGCTTCGCTATTTGGCGCAATGTCCACCGTGATCACCAGGTGTGTTGGCAGCCAACCAACCCGTTTGGCCCCGCTTAGGGTCGTTGCTGGATTGACCGTTGTGCAACAAACTGGGTCTTCTTGTTTTGTAACAAACTTGTAATACCTTCTTGATGAACGGGTAGTACCCGTGGTTGTAATGGAAAAAGGGGGGTTAGTTGGATAAGGGGATAGATGTGTGATGGTGGATCTAGTCTACTTGGCTGAGACTGTAGAAGAGAATGATCATTGTCTAGATAGAGATACTTGTCGAGTCTACTCAGGCTCTAAGGAGCGGAACAATACCAAATAGGGACACATGAGAGTTGAGAGAGCAGTTTATGTGGGCAGAGTTCTTTGTCCAAAGATTGTGAGCCTCTGTGCCGTGATTGTGAGATGTTATGTTGCATCTCTGCTTGTTTTGTTGTATAAATCTTTGCAAACCCTTTTTAGGGTTTCCTTAAGAGTATATATAGGGTTATTAAAAGAATCCATTAGAGATGAACAAAGGTAGTTGATGGTCGTGAGGGTTGAAAGAGAACGATAGTGAGAGAGAGAAATACAATGAGAGGGAGGCAACAAGAGGGAGAGGAAGAGGGAGGTAATAAGATTTGGAAGTGAGGATTAGAGTAAGACGCAGGGGTCAAATTTATAGATACACAAATAAAAAAGCAAAAAGCTACTTTGCATGGTTACCCACTAAATTTAGAAAAGTAGACGCATGGTTTTTCCCTAAATTTAGAAAAGTACATGCATGGCTTTTTCCTAAATTTAGAAAAGTAGATGCATATGTCTATCCACATTTTTTTTGAAAAAGTAGATAAATGAAATGAACATATTCAAGCCATTGACATATATCTATATTAATTATCCTGCTAAAACATTAAAAAAACTAAAAGTAAATAGTCCTTGCTAGAGGATTGTGACATCGGACATTTATTACAACATGAAGGATCTTTTCAAAACTACAGTACAATATCATCAACAATATTAGACCCTTTTTACATTGTTCTCCTGCTCCTGAACATTCTCATTAGGTCCTCCTTTTTTAGAGTGAGTTGATGTATAAACATATTATGGTTCACATCTAACCCAAAGATATGCAAATATACAAAGTAAGGGTGCTTACATGCACAATATGGTCGTCCAACACCTACCTTGATTTGAAAATCAAGACATGTGTATAATGGATTCTTTCCTATAGTCACTCGGTATTTTTCATTGCGTACTATTGATTCCTCAGTCTCAATTACAAACACTTCTATTTTCCCGACCTTAATGACCAAATGCTCAAAGATCGTAGCTGTACTTGAAATTGCCGAATGATTTTTACTTTCTTTAAAATGAAAATGGATGTTATGCCTTGCTGGAAAGGCTTTCCCCCTTCTCTTCATTATTGAATTCGGCCTTTCTTTATCCTAGATGTGTAATCAAATTGATGGAATTAAACTTTTCATATTGTTTACTCTAATAAAGTGAAAATTGATTAGATTAGAATGATTTAAATTATCTTGGATAATTTCTAGTAAATTTTAGAGTGAAAAAATTAAAAAATGGTCAGCCATACAAAGGAGGTTATGGCAAAATTTTCTTAAGTTTGGTGAAGTAAGTTTTATCTTTTTATTATTCAAAAAGAGTAATCCCCATCGCTTGTGTATTCTAAAAGTGTTATTTTTATTCTATGCATAAAAAATGCATATTAGAAATATTTTTAATTATAAAAGTGTTATTTTCATTAGAATTAATTTCTATGCATAGAAAGATGCATATTGGGAATATTTTGATTATAAAAGTGTTACTTTCATCAAAATTGATTTTTATGCATAAAAGATTTTTTTATTATAAAAGTGTTACTTTCATTAAAATTGAATTTATGCATAAATAGATGCATGAAAGATTTTTTTTATTATAAAAGCATTACTTTCATCAAATTTTAATTTTATGCATAGAAAGATGCATAAAGAAATTTATTTTTATTTCAAAAGAGTTATTCTCATCAATTTTGATTTTATTCATAGAAAGATACATAAAGAATTTTATTTTTATTTCAAAAGAGTTATTCTCATCAATTTTGATTTTATGCATAAAAAGATGCATAAAGAAATTTATTTTTATTTCAAAAGAGTTATTCTCATCAATTTTGATTTTATGCATAGAAAGATGCATAAAGAAATTTTATTTTTATTTCAAAAGAGTTATTCTCATCAATTTTGATTTTATGCATAGAAAGATGCATAAAGAAATTTATTTTTATTTCAAAAGAGTTATTCTCATTAATTTTGAGTTTATGCATAGAAAGATGCATAAAAGATTTATTTTTATTTCGAAAGTATTATTCTCCTTAAATTGAATTTATGCATAAACAGATTTTTATAAAAGTGTTATTTCCCATTGAAGTTGTTCTTATGCATAAATAGATGCATAAAGAATCTTTATATCAAAATAAGAATTCTCTTACATTCTATAAATAGATGTGATAAGATGTGATATGAATCAGATAGATGAGAATGAATAGAGAATGGATGTGATGAGAATAGAAGTGATGAGAATGAGAGGTAAATAGATGTGATGAGATGTGACGTGAATCAGATAAATGTGAATGAATAGAAGAGATGTGATGTCAGATAAATGTGACGTGAGTCAGATAAATGTGAATCAGATAAATGTGAATGAATAGAAGAGATGTGATGTCATGTGTATCAGGATGTAAATGAATGATATAGGTTGTGAATTAATGTGTTAGCATGTGAATCGGGATGTGAATGAATGATATAGGATGTGAATCGGGATGTGAATGAATGATAAGGGATGTGAATGGATGTGATGTGATGTGAATCAGATAAATGTGAATGAATAGATGAGATGTGATGTCATGTGAATCAAGATGTAAATGAATGATATAGGATGTGAATGAATGTGTCAGCATGTGAATCGGGATGTGAATGAATGATATAGGATGTGAATGAATGTGATAGCATGTGAATGGATGTTATGTGATGTGAATCGGGATGTGAATGAACGATAAGGGACGTGAATGAATGTGTTAGCATGTGAATCGGGATGTGAATGAATGAGATGTGATGTGAAATGGATGTGATAAGATGCGATGTAAACTGGATAGATGTTAATGTATGTGAAGTGATGAGATGTATGGGTAGATGCAAGTGGATGAGATCTAATGAAGGATAAATGAAGAAATAAGTGATGAGATAAAAAAATATGTGATAAGATGAGAATGGGAATACTTATGAAATGAATGTGGATTTGTGTGGATAATGTGGATTGATGTGGATGGATATATGGGGATGATGTGGATTGATGTGTGGGTAATGTGGATTGACGTGAATGGATGTATGGATGATGTGGGTTGATGTGTGGATAATGTGGATTGACGTGAATGGATGTATCGATGATGTGGATTGATGTGTGGATAATGTGGATTGATGTGGATGGATGTATGGATGATGTGGATAGATGTACGGATGATGTGGGTTGATGTGTGGATAATGTGGATTGACGTGAATGGATGTATGGATGATGTGGATTGATATGTGGATAATGTGGATTGATGTGGATGGATGTATGGATGATGTGGATTGATGTGGATGATATGGATGGATGTATGGATGATGTGGGTGGATGTGTGGATAATGTGGATTGACGTGAATGGATGTATGGATGATGTGGATTGATGTGTGGATAATGTGAATTGATGTGGATAGATGTATGGATGATGTGGATTGACATGTAGATTGATGTGGATGGATGCATGGAAGATGTGGATGGATGTGTGGATAATGTAGATTGATGTGTATTGATGTGAATGATGTGGAAGGATGTATGGATGATGTGGATTGATGTGTGGATGATGCGATTGGATGTGATTTGATGTAAGAATGATGTGATGTGATAGGGATCGATGAAAAAAAAATTATGGAAAGATGAGAAAAGATGGGGACTAATGTGAAAGGATGTGGAGTGATGAGAAAAGATGGAAATATTGTTGGAACTGTATTTGTATGTGAAATCTGTTTTTAAATGACTGTTTTATGTCAAGAATGCTGGGGAAGCATTTTGACCGTCTTGTGAATGAGGTCGTGGAGACCTATCTGTTAAAGTTACAACTGTTGTGACGGAGAGTCAACGGAGGACGTCTCGCGTAGCAAGGTCGGTCGAGGTCTTGACCAGCCTCGGTTTGATTTAAATGGTGAGCTTCCGGTACAGTGGATGAGGGACCAAGGAAGCGGCCTATGAGTGAAGTGCTAGGTGACCTACGAAGAAGGATCCTAGAGGGTGCTGACCATACGGTGCTCGGGCTCTGGGTCACCGAAGATACTCACACGTACGTCGACGAGAAAGATATTGGAACAAGGAGTAAGAGTTGTTTTCTGAATTCGGGCATGGATCTGGTTGATTGACCTTGCTAGTCCTCAACGAATGAGTCCATGGCTCTTTTATATGGATCTGTTGGTTGATCTTGCTGATCTTCAACGGAGACTCCATTTTTGTTAAAGTGAATACTTGCCAGTTACTATGAGCTAGGAACTATCGAAAAGGCCCCTGAGTGGACAGGGGGTGAGCGTTATGGTTGCCAATGATGCCATAGGTACACCGAAATAAGGATTCAGCTGGATAATTAGAGGATTATGATCAGTGATACTATGGTTTCATTAAATGATTGTTTTAAAGACTATTGAATCTGTGAAAAAGGCAATTTCATATTGGGTGTGTAAGTGGTGTGACTAGTTTTAAGTTTGCATGAATATCCGGCTAGGGGGCCTGGGAACTCTTTTCCCTAGTACCTAGGACAACCTAACCAAATTCTTAATTGGAACTCTTTTCCCTAGTACTTGGGACAAACTAACCAAATTCTTAATTGGATCCTATCACTACAGTGGTTGGGCGGTTGGCTAACCGATAGGACAGGATGGGGTTAGGCTGGACTAATGGATCCCTAAATTGAGACTCAATTCTGTTCTGGTTCAATAGATGAAGTAAATCCCGGACAAAAATTGTTCTATGAAAAAGAATCAACGGCTGTGCCTCTCAATGACGAAAAAAGCGTTGGTCTCTATGATCCAAGTACAATCTTTTCCCTGATCTGACTATGGGACTTACGGGTTCGGTCAGATCAGTTCAGTTAGTTAAGGCTTTTGACTACGTTAGAGAAAAGTTATCTTGGAGGAATCGCCTGTGCTTTCCGTGCAAGGGAAGTTTTTCCGGGTTCTGTTTTGGAAGAACCGATGGATTAGTCTCTTGTCCGAATATCCATGGGTGAGGCCCCGAGTGTGGGACCCTGCCCCGCGCAAGAAGTGCTACTTCCGCTACTAGCACCCCTGAATTCATTGCGCAGTGGAGATAGGGACCTCACTTTGTGTAAGTCTTATTTTATCTCTCTCCACCTTTTCAATTATGCCCTTTTTTAGTGAATTCATTGCGCAGTGGAGATAGGGACCTCACTTTGTGTAAGTCTTATTTTATCTCTCTCCACCTTTTCAATTATGTCCTTTTTTAGTGAATTTTTTTAAAGAGCAATCTATCTTGTATGTGCTGATATGTTTAGATTGTTACAAACACATCAAAGGAAACCCCACATCCAAAGCGTGCAAAACATGTAAAGAGAGCACACCTGCCAGGCAAGCAAGCAAGCCAACCAAGAAGTGACAAGTACCAAAGAAGAGAAAGAAAGTGCAAGGGGGGAAGATGATGATTGGAGTCCTCCTCGAAGGAATCCAAGTCGAGTTGCTAAGTCTTTGAAGAAAGGTGGTTCTTCAAAAACAATTAAAGAAACTAAGGAAGTAAGAGAGGTGGACGAGGGAATTGAAAAAGAAGGCGAGAATGAAGAGGGTTTCATGGTGACTCATGCAACTCGCTTTGCAATTAGAACTCCTATAAGACAGTCTTAGCAAAGTGATGGTAATTATTAATCACTTTTTATCAAATTTTACATAAGGTATCTTTTGGATTACCAAGCATAACGTGTGTGTGTGTGTGCATTGCAGGTGGTGAAATTCACTCCTTTGCCACCTATTCCCTTGTGTAGACGTGTGCCTAACCCCTCTATACGAAGAGTGCAGTTTAGGTACAAGAAGCTGGCAAGGGAATTTTATACGAATGGCTATGTTGATGATAGATGCAGGTTCATTTACTCCATCTCCTCATCCCATAATCCTATTAGAGAAATGACTCAAGATGATGTTATTACATGGGATGACATTTGGCGATTGAAAAACGAGGAATTAGAGAATATAATCAAAGGCACAGAGTGAGAATTCAGGAGCAACAAGATGTTGTATCTGTGGGACGGAAATCATTGAGTTATGGCATGGATGGAGGAGATTAATAAATGTGACTTTAGTTTTGGGACTAATTACATTTGCACTATGTAACTGTAGCATTCAAGAATGTCGCATCAAGACATCCTTGTGTTGACGCTATCCTTATTGAATTCAATGAGGATAGTGAGGGGGAGGTTCTCACAGTGATCGCTCGCTTAAACAGGTAAGAGAATATGTGTTTTAAGACTCTTTGAATTAGGAATATTCAACGTACTATGTTTCAATCTTTCATCATGACCTTAAATTTTGTTGCCATAGGATGAATGAAGTGGGCTATGTTTCTTTTTCCCTTATGGAAAAAGTGTGCATCATTAGCAAACAAAGAAACAATTATGAAGCGCACTAGAGAGATGAACAAGGCATGGATGTACAAGCATGGCTCGACACAGAAAAAAAAGGGCCGCTCATCTTGGTATAACTGCAAGCTTTTGGAACTTTCCCAAATAGTATTCCAAGTAAACCTTCAATCTTTAGACGCTTGCAATATATAATAAACATTTGCATATCATCCTCTAATGTTGTAATTCGTGAATAACATGATGAGTACCTCGCATCAGCCACCCAAGATATTGACCCCCTAGTAGATAGTTTTCCTACACAAGAGTTTGAAGAGAAATGGAGAATGGCATTTTATAAAGATGAAAGAAAGTGGATATGCTACAAGGCGGTTGGCAGTGATTGCAAACCCTACACAAGGGGAAGGTTTCTTTGAGTAAGAAATCCTACACTATTTCCTTTATCTATTTCATAGGCAACAACGTTTTATGGTTTTAATGTTGCAGTTTAATTATGGTGTTGTGTTGCAGACGACTAGTGCAAGTTAATTGGGACGAGAATATCATTATAGAAGCCTCGGCGTTAACAAGTGTAATAAACAATTGTGACTTGTAAAGGTGTGTCTTTTATATCTTGTAATAACAATTGATGTATAACTCTACTCAACGTGGTGTGGTAGGACATCATTCTACAAAGATGATGGCATGTGTTGGGAATCCTTTGAAGATAGGCCGTACACTTTTGAACCTACAGTGTCCACCAGAGCTAGAACATGTCTTTGATATGTTACTGAAGGCCAACGTGGGAGACATGACCTTTACTATTAAAGGTGTCAATACAAACACATCGTGTGATTGTATTGTAGTGAGGTTGTTGCCCACAGGAGGTTCTGTTTATGGTTACCCCGATGACATTGTCCCACCATGGAATCTCTGCACATGTGAGTGATAAAGATTATTTTCCCTTCATTAAGAGCTTGTGTGTTGTTATGCATATGTTGCATGTGTGTATGTCATTCTTACGTTTTTTTGTGTATGTCATTCTAATTAATGCCACATAGATGGAGAGGAGCATGCATTGCTTCAGATTTGTGAGACCATCTTAGACGATAATGGATCTTTTATTGTCATCGGTACTATGTATCAAGTGGCAACCATAATAACTCACGCCGAGCATTCTAGCTTCTCCTTGGATACCTTGGTGGATCTACGATGTACAATGCAGATTGAAAGGGCCTTTGGATAAGAGGTAAGCAATACTAACCATAAAGGTTTCCATTGAGCATCACTTTTTGCTATGAAAAAATATCTCATACTCTTGTACATATACATACCCTCATCGTTGTACCTTCATGAGCATAGTTAGACAAAACCATACACAACCTTTCTTACCTGATTATATCATTGATCCTTGAAATATGATGCACTGGGGTAGACGCCCAAATGGGACAGCATGGCGAGGTATGGAGTTAACTCTTCGTCGACCTGGAGAGTCCTCTAGCAGTGGATCCAATGTAAGCAGGTTAAGGATAGATGTAGATACACATGCATCACGCAAAGGGAAGAAAAATGTAGATCAACCTTTTGTGGCCTGGTCTGTAAGGAGGTCAGTCATATGTGGATGGTGACTCTAGTGGCTCTGAGAAGAGCCTTGATTTGAGGAGCTTGGCATCCCATCTGTGTAAGGAGAACAAGGGCTATTTTGAGGACACATGGCAGTGATCTAAGTGTATGCAGGTCTACGATTGGAGCCCACTTGTTTTGAGCAGGCACTTGGAAATAAGAAATGGGAAGATGCCATGAATGAGAAGATGGCAGCATTGGATTTAAATGCAACATGGGAGTTAGTGCCTTTGCCTAAGGAAAAGAAGGCAATTGGATGTAAGTGGGTGTATAAAGTCAAGCATAAGGAAAAGAAGGCAATTGGATGTAAGTGGGTGTATAAAGTCAAGCATAACACTGATAGTCCACTGAGCAGGCATAAGGAAAGATTGGTGGCCAAAGGCTATGCGTAGACTTATGGCATTGACTACACGAAGAGACATTCAGCCTGATTACAAGAATGGCAACCGTGACAGCTATCATTACTATGGCTGTAGCAAAGGGTTGGTCTTTACATCAGATGGATGTAAAGAATGCCTTCTTGCATGGTGATCTACAAGAAGAAGTTTACATGATGCAGCCACCAGGTTATGAGAGTGATGCACACCTAGGTTACACAAAGCCTTGTGTGGCTTAAAGTAGGCACCTAGAGCATGGTCAAACAAGATCAAGGGGTATCTTGTTACCATTGGATTTCAGATATCCAATGCAAATTTTCACTTTATGTGGAAAAGACAGATAGAGAGATCATGCTATTAGTTATCTACGTGGATGACTTGATTATCACTGGTGATAGTACATATATGACGTTAGGAGGCTTTTGAAGTAAAAGTTTGAGATGAAGGATTTGGGTAAGCTGTGGTATTTCTTGGGCACAGAGGTGGTGAGATCATCTCATGGCATTTTATTATTGCTGCAGAGGCAATATGGCTTGGACATGTTGTCCAAGTATGGTATGACAGGCTATAAACCTATCTCAGTGCCATTGGAGCAGAACACAAAGCTTTCCGCAGATACATGTGAGCTTTTGGAGGACCCCACTACATACAGTCGCATAGTGTGTAGCTTGATCTACATGACCATTACTTTGGACTTGTGAGTTTATGCAGACCCCTATGAAGCCACACTTGGATGTGGCTAGATGGATTCTTAGGTACATAAAGTCCACAGTTGATTATGGACTTTTCTATGAGGCTGGTATAGAGATACAGCTACATGGGTACACAGATGCTGATTGGACTGGTAGTGTTATAGATAGAAGATCTACTAGTGGTTTTATGTTCTCATTTGGGAGTGCTGTTGTGGGTTGGAGCAATAAGAATTAGCCAACAATTGCCTTGTGGAGTATCAAGGTAGAGTACAGGGAAACTGTTATGGTGGCAGCTTGTCAGGTATCTTAGTTTCAAAATCTACTTGGTGATATGGGTGAGCCCGTGGATAAGGTAGTTGTCATTTATTGTGACAACATGAGTAGCATACAGTTGTCCAGTAACCCAGTATACCTTGCTAGAACGAAGCACATTGAGGTGCACTATCACTTTGTGAGGGAGAAGGTTCTAGCAAGTGATGTAGATCTGGTATATGTCAGCACAGAGGATCACATGGCTAACATCTTCTCACGAAGGCATCGGGAATAGAGATTGGGAATAGAGAAGCTCCACAGGTTTAGGAGCTTACTTGGAGTGTAGTGTGTGGAGTTGAGCTCGAGGGGGTGTTGAGATATCGAGCTCAATTAGTGATACGGTGGACATTGATGAGATGACCCGCCTGGATGATAGCTTCCGCACTTATGTCATTGGCATGGTTGGTGAGATTACGGTCGATATGCTGCCAGTGGTGGATGACAGGCTATGTGGCAACCACTTTGGAGCACTAGAGTTATGGCATAGTTATAGGTGCCAACTCATATAGTCAGGTTCACACTATAGACCGACTACTTTGGATGTTGTTGTAGGAGAGTTACACTTTCCCTTTATGTATGTACTCTTATCTTTCAGTTATATGGTTGTAGAGAAGAGAAGAAGATAGAAGAAAATTCAGCCATCCATATCTCTTGTGTCGTGCACTCTTTTGTGTGTGTGTGTGTGTGTGTGTTTGCTTGCAAGGAACTCAAGCTCTCTCTCTCTCTCTCTCCCCTAAATTCTCTTAACAAGGTTCCTCCAACGAAATTTGAGGTTGCGTGCTTGCTTGAATAATTTTCTTGGATTATTTACCTTGAAACCATGTGGAACCCAAGTCTATGGGTACATCTACAGTCAATCATTTTCTATGCGTATACAATGTCGGCAAAGCTCCTTGCATGCCTTAGCCATGACACCAATCCCTGCAAAGAAATCAAGTACTAGTTCCCCCTTCATTGTGAAAGTTTCAAGGAGCCACCTGCCAAAATGAAGAAAAACTTAAGATTAATATCTTGCATTGTATCGAATCATTACCAATAAAAGGTGCATAGTGTTTATTCTATACCTTGCAGTCTCAACGGGTCACTTAGCTCTACCCCATAGTGGTTGATTATATGTCCCCCTAATATGATTGGCACGCCTTCCTTTTAGGTAGAGTGACTCACTTAGAAGATCAGTGTAGTGTGTAAACCTAGATGTTGTAGCAGATGCATCCTTACCGTTCACTCTCATATATGTTGGAGGTCGGACGCTTATTAGTGGGTGTCGAACAAACACCCCAACAATCAACATTATTACCTGCACACTCATGACATACACCTCGTTTGTTTGAATAATGATTTAGAGTTTTCTTTTAATTTTCCAATACTAGAAGAAAAGAAAGTGTTGGTTCATACCTCTTCAAAATCTATCTCATCAGAGCGATGGTAGCTCTCTTGCAACTCAAGATATAAAGTGCGTTGTAGACCAAGATCATGTGCTCTAGCTATCTCCACTATGTCACCAAAATGATCACCGATGTAAGTGGTTACAAAGGTTCCATCCTCTCATTAGCAAGAACACATGCAGCCTCAATAAGCTCTTTCTTCCAAATGTTCTAGCGAGGGACTAGCGGAGTGTCCTTATCTATAGGTAACCCTGTTGGAAAATTTGCCGACCCCATTGAACATCCTCCCAAAGATGATGGTTGTCTTCCTATATTTCCAGACTTGTTTAAGCCCCCAACAAACTTTGCCAGCCTATTGTAATGCTAAGTTAATATTAGAACCCTGTTGGAACTAGAAATAGCTATGTTTAAAATACAAGTTTGTGTTTTCATGCACTTACTGTGAGATGTTTCTCCCAATTATATTGTCGGATATATAAGTGATGGTCCCCAAATAGCCATGTGCTTTGGTGATATATTTCAAAACACTTGTATAAAAAAAAAACATGGTTACACAATTAAACACATGCTTTAAAGGAAACGATTATAATAGCTATAAAAGAAGGTCAGTGACCATTACTACTTGGAGGACTGTTTGAACTATTGGTGTCATTAGCTTCGTCCTCCTCCACCTCCTCATCTTCCATGTGATCGTCCTCCTATGAATCATCCTCATCTTTGCTTACAACCTTTCTTTTCTTGACTTTCTCTCTTTTTTGGGGACCAATTCTCTCCACATTTGACTTGCCATCCTTTTTTTTGGTGCCAAGATTAGTTGCACCTTTGCCTCGCCCACTTGCATCTTTCATGACATTTGTAGGCAATGATTCCCCACTACTTGCCCTAGGTACACCTTTCTTGTTATGGCCTGTAGGTTTCTTGGATCCCTCAGCTCCAGACCGCTTAGGTTGATGTAGATCTGCTTCACAAACTTATGTCAAACAAATGGTTAACATGGAGCAAGGCATGCAAGATATCACATGGAACAAGGCATGGATAATACCTTTCCACAAGGCCTCCTCGTCAGGGGGGTATGTCCCATTGGCATAATCTAACCACCATGGGCACAAAATCCAAACCTCTTTTCTGACAAGTTCTTCTATCGAGATTTATAGATATATGCCATTATCCTCAAGCTCACTCAACACCCGCTCATCTGTAAGATGATGAAGCTCGGGGAAAGAAACTAGGTCCTTCATCAAAACCCATCACCTGGTAATAAATAGGACAATTCAAAAGTAGTCTTATCAACATACCTATACCTGGTGCACAAGCTCGTGGAATGGAATACTATGTTCTAAGCATACCTATATATGATGCGTCTTGCTATACACATGAGGTGTGGCTAAGCCAATGCTGTGATTGAAGACCGCATTACTTTTTGCCAATATAAAAATGCAGTGTCGAAGTGTTTTGCTTTGCAATCGCTCAAATAATATTTCAAGGAAATTATTCCCTTTGATTCTCCTTCCACGTGAACCACCCACAAGATTGGCTTCTCTTCTTTCATTTTGCAGTTCATATTAAGTGATGCCAATACATGTGCTTATTGAAGAACGTGTGGAATGCAAGTTCTTTGCATTGTACTCATGTAGACTTCATGGCATTCTCTCCTTTAGAAATGGTTTGAACCAACTTGCCCTTTCTACAAAAACAGAGTAGCCATACATTACACTCTCAGACTTTACTTGAACCAACTTAAGCTTTTTACACAGCAGATGAAACGTACGCATTTGGAGGCAAGCTGGAGTGGGCAATGAGTTGTAGCTTCTCTATTGTGAATTTTTGTTGCTTCTTCTCATATCAATCTTGGTACTTAAATACCATATCAAAGAAATCCTTTCCATTTGTAGGATTAGCGCGACGGCTGCGAATGTGTACCCCTTTTTCGTGAAAATTAACTCATTTTCCTTCAAGTAATTTTGGTACACTTCATCCCCATCTTCTGTGCATTCCCCTTCCTTAAGTAAACCTCTTGTTTTCGTTTGAATCATCTTCTTGAAGTCATCCTGTAATTACAAATCAAGATGGAAAATTGAATAAAAATTGGAGCTAAAGAAGTAACATCTTTGACACAAATATTAGAGGTACGCACTAATATTACTTGAAAAATGAATTGGGACAGTAGTGTCATTGGGAGACTGTACCAACTTGGTTTGCCCACTTTTTAATTATTGCGAGCAACTATTGTGGTCGCCCACTTTTGTTCATCCTCTATTAGCTTCTGTAGTAGCATAGTATTTGGATTTGCAAGACTGAAATGTTGTGTAAGAAAAATATCATGCCTTGGTGTGTGTGCACACGAGTCACCCTAATGAAGAAAAACCAATTAATAGCTTCAGAGAGAATACTTGCATACAAGACATTGAACCTCTTATCTAACTTGAGAAATATTTTTATACTTGTTGAGGTTTCTAAGGTTCATTAATAACTCCACCTCTTCTTCCTTTGTGAAGGGGAAATGACACAACACTGAACTTGAGGATACATATCTTTCGAATGTAACCATTCTATGTATCCAAGAAAATGAAGAAAACTATATTGGAGATTTTAAGCAAATTCAAAGAAAGAAATGTGAATTCAACTTACTTGTTTGCATGCATTAAAGCCATGACACAAGTCTATGGTTTTCGTCCCAAACAACTAAAATTTTCCTAGCAAGGTACTTTTGTGTTTCTTTGAGCTTTTCACATCCATCTTGGGTCCTTAGGGTTATGTTCTTGGGGGGCTTCCCCATGAAAAGTCTCAGAAACAATGAACTCTCCCATCGATGGCACATAACCGTGCCTATTGAAGCTCTCTTCAAGTTCCAAAAGATGGTCGACTGTAGTTCGAATGGCTGGATTCACACAAAGCCTATTCAATGGTACAGATGGAAGTCTCACATCATCGATAAAGTGTGAAGACAACTAGTCTTACAACATCTCAGTTTGCACTAGCCTCCCAACATTTTCTGGTAGTGAGGACAAGTTCTCGTCCTCCTCTTCCACCGATTGCCTGACAACCCTTTTTCTGTGGGGGGTAGAGAAGCTTGCTACAATTTTTCCTTAGACCACATTTGACACAATCTCACTTGGCTCTGCATTTTGAGTGCTCTTGGACAATGTCGGTTGAGAAATGTCAAGCTCTCTTCAAGTTCCAAAAGATGGTCGATTGTAGTTCGAATGGTTGGATTCACACAAAGCCTATTCAATGGTACAGATGGAAGTCTCACATCATCGATAAAGTGTGAAGACAACTAGTCTTACAACATCTCAGTTTGCACCAGCCTCCCAACATTTTCTGGTAGTGAGGACAAGTTCTCGTCCTCCTCTTCCACCGATTTCTTTGACAACCCTTTTTTGAGAGCTCTGTGGGGTAGAGGAGCTCGCTACAATTTTTCCTTAGACCACATTTGACACAATCTCACTTGGCTCTGCATTTTCAGTGCTCTTGGACAATGTTGGTTGAGAAATGTCAATGATGTGTCTGGTTGTTGACGAGCTTTTCGAGATCGGGTTGAAGCCATTCTGCAACATACAACATTGCAAATGAGTTTAAAGTCAAGGGTAGAGGTGACTAGTGTGTATTAAGAGTGTATGTGTATGTGAGTTTGTTTTAGTTTGTGCGTATACCTGAGTGTATCGGAGAGAGAGAGAAAAAGAGAGAGATTCTCTTTGATAATGTGTGTAAAAGATAGAAAGAGAGTGATTATATGTATGTAAGACGTGAGTGTATTTGTACATGAGTGTGTTTAAGTAGGTGTGCATATACCTGGGTGTATGGGAGAGAGAAAGAGAGAGAGAGACTCCTTTACAATGTGTGTAAAAGCTGGTGTGTTATTCTTTGTGTATGCATTTGTAAGGGGGAGAGATGCATGCAAGACGTGAGTGTTCAAAATGAAAAATGATAAGAGAGAGAATATCACCTCCGTACTCTTGATAGGGGTCAATACAAAAAAAAGTCATGAATATACACAAACAAACTAACGATGGTTAAATCTAACCCAACCCAAACCCAAACCCTAACCTAACCACTCAAGTTATACAAAACACACAATAGGATCCACCAAAATTTGTATCAAAATTTTGATTTAAAAACACATAATAGGATCCACCATTATATATAAAACACAATAGGATCCACCAAAATTTGTATCAAAATTTTGATTTAAAAACCCACAAAACACATAATAGGATCCACCATTATATATAAATTATACAATATATCAAAACATATTTTTTTGCATCTAGCTTGTGTTAAAAAACTCAAGTAATCATGAAGAAAAAGGCACCTCCTTGAGGTGGCATTCCCTCCTTTACTGAGGTGTCAAAAATGCATCATTTCTTCTAAATATCTCATTTTTTAACTAATATCTCATAATTTTTAACTAATAAACCTTGTACTCAGTCAACTCTTCATCTTATGTGAGCATTTACTCATTTTTGGGTATTTTCTTTTATTCTTTGGATTTATCTCATCCTAACACTTGGATTAATCCTATTGGCCCATAGGAACCTTAATTGGACCATAATCCAAAAAATTCTGAAAATCTGGACCCTTAGGCTAAGGACTTTAATACACATTTTTAATTAATTCCTAATGCACAGTAGAGAATTTATTTTGAATTTTTGTTTCAGGGAATTATATTTTAAACATTAGGAGAATTTTTATATCCAAAAATATCTCAATATTGAATTATCTCTCTCTCTCTCTCTAGGTAAAAACAAGGAAAAATAATATTTTCTTGCATTCAGAAATAGGGAATGATTACAGGGGATTGAGGTAAAAGCTTATTCATTATTTAGGCTCAGGAGGAATCTTACATCCTCTCCCACTTGAAAAACGCGAGATGTCCTCATCTCGCAAAGTGGGGGTAATCTTTTACGAACTCTTCTTCTTTCTCCTCCCAGGTGGCATCTTCTAGAGGGAAGAACTTCCACTTGACTAAAAACTCTCTGAGGACTCTGCTCCTGAAAACCTTCTCTTGAGAACCTTCTCCCAAACGTCAAGGATTTCTTTAGGTTGCAGTACCATCTGGCCTTGAGTCAGAGAAATCAATTGTTCATCATCAAGCACGTGACTCGGGCTGGGTACATATTTCTTAAGCAAACTGACATGGAATACATTATGTACCTTGAGATGGGGAGGTAGAAGAAGTTTATAAGCTAGATCGCCTACTTTCTTTATAACAGCATACGGTCCACAGGATCTGGGAGAGAGCTTCTTGTACTTCCCTAAAGATAAGGAACTTCTTTTGGGTTGTACTCGAATGAAGACCATATATGATTTTTCAAACATTCTCTCAGATCTCTTTTTATCTGCATATTGCTTTTACCTATCTTGGGTTGCCTTAATATTTTTATGAATTGATTGCATTTGCTGGTTCATGTCATCAAGCATCTGTCTCTGGACATCTCGACCCTGATTAATGGGTCGGACCAAGTTAATGGCGTAAGGCAATCTTGTCCATATAGAGCTTTGAAAGAGCTCATTCTGATGCTTCGATGATAAGAAGCATTGTAAGCAAATTTAACCAGGTGCAAATGGCTTAATCACTTCTTAGGTTCCCTGCCACCACAGCATGACCGAAGGATATCTTCTATTACCTGATTCACTCTTTCAGTCTGGCATCTGTTTCAGGGTGATCGGCTGTACTAAGATCCAAGAAAGTTCCTACTGCTTCGAAGAATGCTGTCCAGAATTTTGATGAGAACTTGGGATCTCTGTCACCTACTCTCCTCCTCGGTAAGCCATGCAATCTGAAGATCTCTTTAAGGAAAACTCTGGCAACATCCCCTATAGTGTAGGTTTCTTTCACTGGAATGAGATGGGCAACTTTGGTTAGTCTGTCAACTACCACAAAAATGGAGTTGTAACCTGATTGCACTAAAGGTAGTCGACAAAATCCATACTGATACATTTCCACTTCATCTGTGGAATGTCTAGGGGCTACAGTTTTCCTGGCATCTTGCCTCTCTCTGCCTTGACTCTCTGACACATTAAGCATTGCCGCACATGATCAAGTACATCCTTTTTGAGTCTTGGCTAGAAGAAGCTTTTCTTCACAAACATATAGGTTTTTATAAACCCTAGATGTCCAGCTATCAGGCTATAATGGGCTTCTCTTAGAATCCTTCCCTTTATTCCCTCATCATTGGGAATGCATAGCCGATTATTATAATACATGCATCCTCATCCAATTTGTACCCAAGAACTCGACTCATTTCTTGAGGAGTCTTGCTTTCCTGCATCAGAAGGGTAGCAATAGGGGCAAAGAATTTATCCTGCATAATTCTCTCCCTTGCTTCATTGATCAATGGATTTGACACCAATGTAATTGCAAGCAAGGGGGCTTTTCTGCTGAGCGCATCTGCTACCACATTTTCTTTCCCTGGCTGATACTTGATTTCAAAATCGAATTCCTCCAGGGTCTGCATCCATCTCCTTTGATGAATGTTGAGATCCCTTTGGGTGAAGATCCACTTCAGACTTTGATGATCTGTCTCATCAAGGTGAACCTTTGTCCCAAAAAATAATGTCTCCATAACTTCAGAGCATAAACTACTGAGAGTAACTCCAAGTCATGGACGACATAATTTCTCTCATGTGTTCTGAGCTTTCTGGATTCATAGGCCACTGCATGACCTTCCTGCATAAGAGCACCACCTAAGGCGAAACCACTGGCATCAGAACTACCTCAAAAGGTTTGTTAAAATCTAGCAATTTAAGGCCAGGGTTGGTTACTAAGGCTGTCTTCAGCTTATCAAAGGCACTCTGACACATAGCAATCCACTGAAATAGGGTACTCTTCTTGAGAAGGTTAGTTAAAGGGGATGCTATCTAAGCATACATGGGTATAAAGATTCTACACCATCCGGTTAATCCTAGGAATCCTCTGACTTCTTTTATCGTCTTGGGTTAATCTACGACTGCTTGGATCTTCGCGGGGTCAAGAGAAATCCCATCTTTAGACACTATGAATCCCAAGTATTCCACCTAATCAACAAAGAAAGAACACTTGCTCTTTTTTGTAAAGAGTTGGTGCTTCCTTAGGATCTCCAGGACCTTGCGCACATGATTTCACAATCTGCAGAATTCTTTGAGTACACCAATATGTCATCAAAGAAGACAAGAACAAAATCATCCAGGTATTCTCTGAGAATATCCTACATAAGAGACGATTAAACGTTGCCGGGGCATTAGTCAATCCAAACGGCCTGACTGTAATGCCCATAGCGGGTATTAAATGTTGTCTTCGGGATGTCCTGTTCCTTGATTCTGATGTGGTAGTATCCGGATTTGAGATCTATCTTTGTGAACATTTGGGTCCCACTTAACTGATCTAGAAGTTCATCAATCCTAGGGATAGGATACTTATTTTTAATTGTTAATTAATTCAATCCTCTGTAGTCAATACAGAGTCTTAACGTTCCATCTTTCTTCTTCTGAAAGAGAATGGGTGCACCCCAAGGTGAAACACTGGGTTTGACGAATCCTTGCTCTAACACTTGTCTTAACTGAAGCACCCATACACAAGACATTTTACGCAATTAGGAGAACTTCGAAGGGCATCAGAGTAAAGTGTTTGGGTTATATAGGTAGTAGTAAGTGTGGTCGCATGATTGTAAGATATGCAAAACGAGTACTTACACCATCGTTTTTTTAAACAAGTTCCCATGCTGCTGGGAAGACTAATTAAATGATGATTTTACAACAATGACATCATGCATACATGGATTGTGGACAAGAACATTAACCATCTCCCACACAATGTGCCTACCATATGGCCAATGGAGCTAAAGACACAAATCTGACAATTGAGAGATAAACGCATTGGTGCTTTGCAAGCTACAACTTCTTCCAAAGTAAGACATTGGGAAGGGAGCAACAAACTTCATTGATCTCAAGTCAACTGGAAGTGCCTAAAGGAGAGACGAACACATTAAAAAATGATGTCATGAGATGGTTGTCGCACAAGATACAAAATATGTATTTCAGAAGCAGATGCAAAAAGAATCAAGAAAGCACTAGATAGAAAAGCAAAAGTTACACAAGTGCAGGTGTTTCAATCCTCCAAACATGAGGCTTTTACCATTGAGACGTTTGGAGAAGGTTCTCATGTGAAAAGTTATGATGTGCATATCAAAATGCATCCATCATGCTTATGTCCAGATTTTTTGAGAAAGGTCAACCAACAAAAACCCTACTTAGCATGCAAGCACTTATACTTTGTGTACATGAGAAAGGTCAACCAACAAAAACCCTACTTAGCATGCAAGCACTTATACTTTGTGTACATGAGAGTCATGGGATTAAGCCAAAATGAAAATATGTTTATTCATCAACCAATTTTGACAGAAAGGGAGATAATTGAATGTCTACGCAAAGAACGAACCTACCTTAGTTTGTTTAGGAGACAACTCATGTTCCTAATTTAACTTCAGCGGATGTGCAAAAATGTTATGGGATATCATTTATTGGAACAATTTTCATAGAGTAATTTCATTTGAGCTTGTATCAGTTTATTGGGATGTATCATTATATTAGAGTAATTTTATTTTTCTATTGAGAGAGAGATTTGAGAGACAAAAATAGATAGATAGATAGATAGAGAGAGAGAGAGAGAGAGAGAGAGAGAGAGAGAGAGAAACAGAGCGATTGACCAAGAGCCCCCCATTATTCAAAACCTGCTCGCCATATTTAGGTTCATGCTTGCCTGAATTTTCTCACAAAAAATCCCCCATATGGTTAAAGAGCTCATAAGTTCTCTGGCGTAGTCAATAAGGTTGCAATGAAGCCTACACAACCTTTCCACAATGGCGCAAGAGACATCAAATGGAAGGCATTCAATCCTTGCAGTTACAACATAAGCAGTAAAAGAGAGAGAGAGAGAGAGAGAGAGAGAAATCCCTGCAAAGGCCGCCAACGAATCCTCTCTATGCTTCATACATCACAAGACACCACCCACCAAAGCAACTTCTCTAGAGCCAATCACAGCTGAAAACTCAGTAAGAGGTGCCAACCACCCACAGGCGAACACTCAATAAGAGGCACTAGAGTTAGCCCTACACTGGTTGGGCACGTCTGCAACCTTACAAGGCTTCATTGCCTTCTTTGGAGGCTCAGCATAGTCCACAGAAAGCCGCTCAAGAAGGAGTGAGCCCAGGCTAGAACCAGTACCTCCACCATAGTGTGAAGTACAGGGGAACATTGTAGGCCAGTGCAGGGTTATTCATAGGTAACTCAGCAGAGGATCACACTGTTTTCGCAACTACAAAAGGTAATGGTCATGCTTTACTTCAAAAAGCCCATCCAAACCCCATGTTCATTGCCATTTTTGGAGACTCAGTGCAACCACCATAGCATCTACCTTGTTAAAAAAAAAAAGAGGAGAAAACAAAATGCAAGCAAGGCTTCATGGCCCTCAAGGCTCAGCCTGCGCGAAGGGAGAGAGGAAGACCACCAAGTGTGAAGGAGAAGAAGTAAAAATTTTGTTTGAGAGTTAAAAAAGAGGACCTCACTTCATTAAAACCTTAGGGTTTTATCTCCTTTCACACCCTTGCCAAGTTGGCTCCACACTAGCTTCCTTTCATTCGACACCCCTATTCTTTACCGATTGTCCAACCCTTTACCTTTTCACATCCACTTAGGTCAGGGACATCTCGTATGCAAACGTGCACTCTGAGTTGTTGGTGGTTTGTCAAATACGAGCACACTTGGAGTATTTGTGAGGCATGTTCACACGTGTTCGTATACTTTGGGATTGTTCACATGCCTTGGCCTCTTTGGGGCTTGTTCACATGTGTGAAGTGTGTCACACACATTCACACATTTTTTGGGCTTGTTCGCATGCAATGTGACTCCTTGGTGCTTTGCTAGCCCTTGTTCACATGCATGGCACATTATGGGTTTGTTTCACACACTTTGGGGGTTTTGTAGAGATCATTCACATGCCTAGTGATTTGTGAGTGCGCTTACACATATTGTGTGCTTTTTGGAGAGTGTTCAGATGTAGCTATGGGTTATTCTTACTATTTCTACCCTTCTTATGACCGACACTCTTCACACCATCATCGTTATCTACTTTGTTTCGATTCTATTATCGATTTCGATTGCATGAGATTTGCTCATGCCCTATCATTGTGGCTACGTACTCGCTATATCAAATTACCATTTTGTGTCATGGATTGCATATCTTTTGTCGTATTCACACATACTTTTGGCACTTTGAGACTTAGACCACTAGACCCTCACTTGTCGACTTCACGCTATGATGAGGTGGCATACTCATGCCATGGGTGGTTGTTCGAGCTCGAGGGATTGATGCCTAGTCACTTGAGGCATTTATTCGATGAGGTGGGTGTACGTGACAAATGGTCTAGATGGTACGAACACGACGATTTCATTGTTTCATTGCTTGGCTACCTCAACACGGATGGTTCGGCATTGTTTGCATGGGACAATTTTACTTTTGGTGACTTATATGAGTGTCCTACACTCTTGAGCCGTTATGATTATGTCCCTCAGGTTGTGGACTATTCAGATGATGATGATGATGTATCACAACCACACACCAATGATGATGTATCTCATACTCATACACATGATATTCAGATGATGAGGATGATGTATCTCATACTCATACACATGATATTAATGTATTGCACACATATACACGTGATGATAATGATACACATGTGCACATGATGTCACTAACACATGCACATGATGATGATGTATGTGATAGTGATAGTGATGTGTGTGAGTTAGATCATGTGGATATGCATAGCTTGTATGGTCATATGTGATGGGGACCATGCCTTGGTCGAGTGGCAAGATGATTCATGTGTTGAGGGCATGGGTTTACCTATAGTTAGGTATGATACATAAGCTCTTGATCCACACGCATTAACTTGGATTATGAGGCATTCTTTTGTGATGCTCATGGATGCTTATGCATTGACACGGGTACCAATTTTGGGGCATCTACTTTTGGTCATAATGGAGATCATCTTGTGAGCATTATGGCACACCATCACGACACATTCGTCTTCGACCTTAGTGGATATCTAGATTGTGATCTTGATGGTATGATTGGTGGATTTCCATTTGATCCAGGCATTCTTGGCGCCCCACCTTTTGATGGTGGGGCGGTGTTACTTCTCACGTTTGATCGACTTACCCTTTCGATCCATGTGGCACGAGGTCTAAGGTGTTGATCGTGCGACTATTTAGCTTTCCATTTTTGATCCAAGAGGCCCTTACACCATTCGAGTCGCAGATGTAATCTTCATTTTCGCATTTTAAGTGTACTTGGATTATATGTTCAATTTTCGGCTTTTGTATATAACCTTTGTATGTGTCTTTTGTGCACGACCTCCCTTCGATTTCGAAGATGAAATCATTGTAGAAGGGGATGATTTGTAACCAAGGGATTTTAGGCTTTCACATGCACATGGGGGAGGGGCCTAGGCACATGGGGCTTAGGGGCATTCACACATATGGTGTTAGGGCATGAGGGCCTTGAGACTATAAAGGCACTAGTCTTAGGACTAATGTACCCTTTGAAACCTTTATGATCTTGGATATCTTTGGATACCTTTAGACATCTTTTAGCTTTCTCTCTAATAATCCAGGCTAATCATCATAAGCTAGGCTAATCTCAGGCTACTCTAGTTGTGTGCATTGAACGAAGGAGAGAACGTTTATGATTAGCCTAAGGTCTCAACCTTATAGTATTCATTACAGGCACTAATTAATTAGATTGAATATATTTCAAATATGCAGAATCTATTCTATTAAGTACAAGTTTTTCCCCTGCCACGTGTTACTCTTTCTAGCCTCTCTTGTAAAACCATTTCCTTTACTCCTCCTCTTGTAGCAATGTACAAGGGGGACAGTCTGTACTACAACAACAACACCCTCCTCTCTAGCCACGTGGCAACAATGTACAAGGGAGAGAATCTCTACTAGGCCGATCCCAACCTTCAATTAAAAGGCCAAATTTTACTTTGACCTTAACTAGCCTTCAAATTCACGCATATGTATATTTAAAAAGTAAAAAAAAATATCAAATTGATGGCCTTCTACTTAGGCTGGGTTCAGACCGGACGGCGGAAGAGAGAGAGAAAGGGGCGCTCATCCTTAGTGGCTGAAATGTATTGGCTAGCAAAAAAGGTTCTCCACTGCCGGCCCCACTGAACCATGGGCGAGCCCCCCCCCTCGGAAATGAAAAGCTTCCACTCGGAAGACGCGAGAGAGAGGTGCCACATAGGCGATTGTCAGCTGTGAGCCGTAGATCTTTTCTGCCTTGCTGGTCTACCTCCGCCTCGTGTGAACCGTAAGCCCGGCGGAAGGAGTTTTTGCTCTCCTCTTCCGCCGTCCTTTGTGAACCCACCCTTAGGCTTGGAAGGCACTGCTACAAGCACAAGCGCCCAAGCATTGAGTCTCATTTTGTTTTGCCAGCCCGACGGCGTTTCCGAATTCTGAGGTGAATGGCGACGACGGCAGAGAAAGAAGCAGCGCAACGAAGCTGCAGGAGAAAGGTGCTCGCCCTGGCGGAATGCCAGCGGAGGCATCCTCGAGAGCCCACGCTGTGCAACCACCTCAACAACGCCGCTGCCCTCTGCCTCATCTCCTTCATCTGCCCTGCCCAGCTGGAGGCCGTGCACACCTACTGCGCCAGCGCTGGCACAGACGCCAAGAGAAAGCAGTGCAGAGAAGCCCAGTCGAGTCTCGACACGTGCATGGTCGCTCATCAGGAACCAGATTGATGCTTAGTGCACAGATCAACCCCCAACCGCTACTTAACCCTAATTCTAACCCTAACCGTAACTTTATTGTGCTCGCGCTGCTAACGATGAATTGGAAACCTACCATGTTTAACCCCAACCCTCCATTGGATCATGTCGCCCTTAACCCTAAAATTATCACAGCTCTGTGAAACCTAACCCTAACTCTCGGCGAAGCATTTATCACAGCTCCTTGAGACACCTAGAAGGATTTTACTTCAGTTGGAGCATGCTCGGAATTGATTTTTCTCAACCTTCACCCAGGTGGGCAGCCAAGCTTACCCTTGTCATTTCTTGAGCCTGTAGACTTATTATTGTGTTTCATTACAATAGTTTTAACTTGAAGGATACAATTCTTTTTGCAATTATCAAGGTGGTGTGCTCAAGATATGTGAAACAACCCTCTTTCGGTCCTAAATGCGGTTCTCTCTTCATCACTCTCCATACTTATTTAATGTGGCATGCATTATTTAGGACTCCACTTCTTGTCCACAACATTTCAGTCTTGTCTTTCTCACAAAATTCCACCAACACGATTGGTGGACTGCATTCAAATGTCAGATGTCACATGGATTGCCAATGGCAGATCGTGCACGATGTCTCTAGGATAGTGCTGATCTCTTCTTGTTACAGTTATACCAGGGCCCAGGCACAAGTTTTGCATATGTAAAAAATTTTGTGCAGATTTGTCATGTAAGTTGGCTCACAAATCTTAGTGCATATTTTTAGATTGGACTGTCTACACATGTACAAACTTCTATTATCTTGCGAGGTTGTGAACCTGCCGGTGAAGAAACGACCCCAAACAGCAACTATAAATTTGGTTGTGATATGCTGGTGGGCTTCAAGGGCCAGTTTGCTTTTGTTGTGTTTGGTTGCTGAGCTTCAAATGCTTGGTGAGTGCATTGTAGTCGGGCTGTTCCATGATCTAATTGCAGCTGATTGTATTCTCGATGGGCCTTTAAGACTGTGCTATGCTGTGGTTTCATTTCCATCATCAGCTGTATACATGATGAATCAGAAGAAACTAGGGGAAACTCCTTATGTCTATTTCACATGTGTTATATTATACTAGGAGTTAAATGGCCTTTATAAGGCCGATATATTGTGGAAAAGAAGAAGAAAGATCCTGCCATTAGTAAAAAGAGCGTTCATTTGAAGTTGTTGGAGGTAAATGCTTCACCCTCGGTGGGCCACTTGGTGATTGCTTACCTTCAGGTGGACATTGAGGGGGGTTGTTAGAAATAAAGGATGTGCTCAGGAAACGGCTGGCTAAGGCTCCCTTTATGAAGAGCATCCATGTTTGAGCAGCCTGGACATTTGGATCTGGGTTTGGACATCGAATGAGACCACGTGATGGTCAGTGGTAGATTGACAAATTTTGGAAGGTTTGGTCCAAGTCAGTGCGGCTAGCAACAGTGCTCACACACGAGAATCATTGGGGAGGTATTGGATTATGGTTTTTGTTGAAACCATGGAGAAAGTGCAGTTTTGGCTGCATTGTGGGAGCTGGTCGAGTGCCTATAGCTAGTTAGTTTGGGCATGTTTTGCAAGACCTCTAGTGCTATGAAAGGGCCAACAGAGAAAGAGGTGCAGTTGAAGACACGCAAACACAATCACACACAAGTAGACCTTCCCTAATCTTTGTATCGTATACAGTGAAAGAATGTACATCTATGTGTTATGAAGTTCAAAGAATGATCAAACTATTGATCTCAGACCAAGTTGCAGAAGAGCGCTACTGTTTTGGGGCACGGACTGGCTGCCAGATCCTTCTTCTCACTTCTCCAATTGCCTGTGGACTGTGTGCTGAAGAGCCTTGTGTGCAGATTACTTGATGATTGAAAATGGGAGCTGGAAGCAGCTATTTATAGGGCCATGAGAGGGCTGGTGGGCCAACTGCATACCTCCTGAATGATTAGGCTGCCTGACCTGCTTGACACGTGTACTCACACATGAGCTTTACCTTGGTGTTGGTTCTCGGCTGTACTGGCCACCCATGAGATGTTGCCTAGCTGGTCAATCCGGTGGAGGTGGGCCACATTCTCTCCCACTAGAACTATGGCTGTTCTCAGCTGTACGGTGTCCCAAAAAGTGCCACATATAAAAAACCAATATAATCTTTTCCAAAGAATTGACTAAGGGCCAATGAGGTGATAGCTCAAGTGGTGAAGGTGTTTGCCTAGGACCAAGGTCTTGGGTTCAAAACCCCCCCTTGGTGCTTCTTCGGCGGCATCGCCTACTACAGGCGGATAATTAAGCGCCCAAGGGAAGTGAAAAATCGGTAACTACGGGAGGATCTTGGGCCTAAGGCCAGTTGAAAAAAAAAGAAAAAGAATTGACTAGCCAAAACTTGGGAGGCTACCTTGCGTCCACTTCAAAGGCTGACATTCTATCCTTGCCTCGTTAGCATCAATGCTTGCAAACAATTCCTGGCAATGCTGCTGACCTATCTCTTGTAAAAGATGCACTGGCCACTGGTCTGACACCTCCTGCTTCAGTGTAGATCCGTAATGAGATTTTTCATGCCGAGAACCCTCTTTGAAAGCACTAAAGCACTTTCCTCTGTTGCACCAGAGTCTGGATCACCAAAACTACCGGGGTCCACAACTCGGTTCTTGCTATGTCCACAACTCGGTTCTTGCTATGGACACTTTCCTATGGAGAATACTTAAGAAAAAGAACTTCGCAATACAGAACAGTAATTGTTGCAGCCATTGCCAAGGAGACTGCTTCCTCCTTTGTTGAATATGCATCAACTATCATATCAT
The DNA here is from genome assembly GCF_041138505.1 of Cibotium barometz. Classification (NCBI taxonomy): domain Eukaryota; kingdom Viridiplantae; phylum Streptophyta; class Polypodiopsida; order Cyatheales; family Cibotiaceae; genus Cibotium; species Cibotium barometz. The sequence continues at coordinate 14,905,567 of NC_141056.1, forward strand.
TTCGTGAAACACATCCATTGACATGCTCTCTGGTGGTGTCCCTGCGATTGAGGACCACCAATGTTGTTGAAGACTCACCACCTAACACCTCTCTTGGTTGTAAAATTCTTTTCTGTGACACTTGGAAAGGAAATAACTTTCTTTCTTTTACAGTTGTGGCCGAGGGAAACCAGTGGCAGAAAATTCTAGTCCCCACATGAACTCTGCATAATCTGGCGGTTGGTTCTCCAGATTACTTGGTGGTCTCTTGAGATCCCAGAATGAGGTCTCTTGTGTAGCACACTTAGGCCCATCACAATCTTGGAACCCCGGTGTGTGACTAACTTGAGAAATGTCAAGAGCCAAGACATATGGATGCCTCTCCTCCAGACACATCCTCATGGTCCTGAAGCAGCCTTCGCCTTGGAGTGCTCCTTCGAGTTTTCTTGACAATCCTTTGCAATTTCTTCAACTTTCTGCTGGCTGCCAATGGGTTTGTAGCCTAGCGGTGTGGGTTTGTGACCGGGAAGGGGGAGGTTTCAAGTTCAAACCCCCGTAGGCTCCTGAAACTGAGGTGGGTAGTACAACACAAATTTCTAAGAATATAAACTTCATATTAAAGACACTAAGTACAGATAGCTTCACCAGTTACAACCACACTCACCCACACTGAGTATAAAAGATTTGGAGAAGCTGACAACACAATGGGTCCGGAACGCCCGCGCCCCCCCCCCATATATAAATAAAACTTTATTACAGGGAGTATTTACAGATACATGTTGAGGGTGCTCTTGCACCGGATTTCCAAGTACCACAGATGAAAACAATTTAAAACAAGTTCCTCCGCCCAAGCCCAAGACAAGGGGTGTTTCTAGCTTCACACCAGCCAAGTGTGAATCTCACAAGAGAAGCCCAGTCTCACATAGTCTACTATGTGGATCTCACAAGCACTCCGAGTCTCACACTAAACTAGATGCTCCTACAAAGCCTTGGTCACTTGGTCCTCAATCCAAATAGAATTGCCGACTGCAGGAGAGAGAAAACATCAATTGCTTCTGGCTGCAAGTGGGAGAAAGAAAACATCGATTGCTTCTTCTTTGCTTAGTCAGTCGGGAGAGAGAAAAAGCCAGAGTCGAACATGTTGGGTGCAGTCGGTGCAGTCCAGTCCGTGAGAGGAAGAAAAGATAGCATCGCACACTTCAGTCCGTCGATGAGCGTGAGGAAGTCCAGCAGAGAGCAAGCCCGATTCCTTCGCAAGCCAACCATCCCTTCTTCCCCCCACATCCACCACCATGCTATATGCGTGAGAGGGCTCCAGATGTTCTTACGTGGCCATCGATGCCCTTCTAATTTGTTATATTTCAAAATACCATCAGCCTTCATAAATGACTTGAAAAATTTGGGTGTCCCTTGGGGTGTTCACACCCATTATTAATGTGGGTGTGAACACTCCACCTTATAAAATGTCACTAAGTCTTATACATGGTTTTTGAACCTTTCGACGGCTAGTTTTGGTGCCTGCAAAAAGCCAATCGCAAATTAACAAGCAAAGGCATCCACACAGTCTCGTAGCTAGTAGTTTTGGGCATCCCCAGCTTTACGAGATTGAACATAGGCAAGCATGCAAGACACGAAAACAAGTCATGCATCTAGTAAATCTTTTATCTTCGCACATACATAAAATGAAGTGCATATGTGTAACATGCGGAAGCTTCGGGGGAGATCGGTAACTTCAATTGCTCAGAAATCAGCACACTTGTCGCGAGACGAAATTAATGCACAAAATTGAATGTAGATCTGCAGAAAAATAGAGAGAGAGAGAGAGAGAGAGAGAGAGAGAGAGAGAGGGGGAGAAAATGACATAGTATCGGGTCCCGAATATCCTCTGTAGGGCCCCCACCACAAATGGTGTATTTGCTTTTATTAGAATGATGCAAAATTGAAAATAAAAGACTGAACCTGAACCTTTTTGGCTGAGGAGGATCCTCTGCCCTTGACCTTCAATTCTTCACCCTTTGCATTAGCTTCTCCTTGGTTGTCTTGGCCCTTGAGTAACACTTTATGAATTATGAGATGAATGAATTAAAACAAGACTTGGGTATTTATACCCCATAATGTATCCTGTCGGCCAGCTACTAAAGAGTCTCACGACTAGGTCTTGGGAAAAGTGTAAATAAATGGTTTCACACCATTCAATGGGCTAGCCAGCTTGCACATGAACCAAGAACAGTACCCACACTGCTAGACAACCCTGCGCAAGGGTACTGTACTGCTCGGCAGCCTATGTGGGCTGTCCCACACTTGGTCGACAGCCATTCTAGGCCTTGTCGCCCGGTCGGTTGGCTGTTCCAAGGCCCTAGGGTTGGCCGACAGCCCCTTCGAGCCCATCACATGGTTGGTGGGCACAGCCGGGGCCCTCCTGGCCCCTTGGGGGTGGTTCTACACCTCCCCCATGCCCAGGTAGCCCTATGGGTTGGCCCCATCTCTACATGCAAAACCCAACATGCCTACACAGATGTCTGGCATCTGGTTGCCGACCAAACACATAGAGCACCTGACATCATTCCAGAGGAAGACTCATAGTACGGATTGGCATTGTTTCATGTGCAGGACAATGCACACCTGACCTTGGACGCATGTGCGAACAATGCACACCAAACCTTGGACGCATGTGCGAACAATGCACACCAAACCTCGGATGACTGGAGTGGAACCTTGGCCGACTCGTCCTAGACTAGGCTTACATGGGACCAGTTTTTCACCCCAGGTCCTGCACCTTCTTGTACAGATATGTCTACGTGGCATTCAAGTGCGGGATGCACGTGACAATATGCAAATATACATTGGAAATTTCCCTTTCTCAAGCCATGTATCTCACCCAGGGGTCTAGTCGTACTACTAGATGACCTTGAGCTCTGTAACCACTCCCTACTGGAGGCTTACGAATCGAAAGACAAAATACACATTTTTAGAGCACTTAACTAATACCATCAATGGACATTATTAGCAACATTAATACTGAAAATGACCAATAATACTTGACACCAGCACTGGGGCCGGAAAGGGCCAGCCCCCCCCCAATACATTTGTATTTCTTGGAGTATTTATATGTACAAGTGTCACGGACCAATAGGCCAGATTTCTCCTCACATGGAGTGAATACAACTCAGACAATAGGGTACTTGTCGATGAAGTCTGGACAGTCGAAGAAGAAGTCCCAAATCACAGGCACACTCCCACCTTCACTGGGTGCACACCTGTCTTTCACTGGTCTTCCGGGACCGTGCACCAACAGGCACGCTCGTACTAGCACAAGCAAAGGGGTACACCGCGGAGGGAACTTTGCTTGGTTTTTTGAGATAAGCTTTGCTCCCGGATTCCCTAGTGTTTCTAATCTTCATTGGCTCTCAGAAATTCTGAGGGCACGGTTAGCACTACCACTCAAGGAAAAACTAACCACACTACGAAAGCTTCCTGAGCATGGTTAGCATAAACATGCTTTATTCCTACTCTGCACAAAACTTAAAGAAATCTTTAAACCTAATTTAGAAAGTATTAGTTTTACTCAAATAAGAAATGCAAGGCACCTGGTATAGCTTGTAGCAAGGGTCAATGGAGATGAATTCCTATCACCATGCAGTCAGGTCCACCTAGTACAGCAAGTATAGGTCCTGGTACAGCAAGTACATGCATGGTATAACAAGTACAGGTCTTGGTACAACAAGTACAAGCTTGGTACAATTCAAGTATATTTAGGTACAATCAGGTACAATTTGGTACATGTTGGTACAATTTTGGTACAAGTTGGTACAACAAGTGTATCCTGGTATAGTTTGGTATAGCAGGTACAGATCTAGTTCAACAAGTACAATTCAGGTGCAATAGGTACAATTCAACACATGGGTACAAGGTGCATTAGCAGGCGGGTACAGATTACAATAGCCGTACAGCTCACGTGTGCAGGTGGGTACTGCTGAGATACAACCAGGCGATGGAGAGAAAGAAGCCAGCCACCACCCACGTGGGGGATCATACTAAAATTCCCAATGCAAAACCTTGTTTTAAAGGTTAAAAAGCCTTAATACCTATTTAACACTTATGGGCACCATCAAAAGAAAATGTCCAACCCCTTTTTTAAATGTGTGAATACATTAGCTTATAAACATTAAAGTTAACCATAGCTTATGGATTTTACATTTTAAAAGGACCAAAATGGTAATACTTACCACCTGTTCACACGCCACACCAATGTGTTAGCAAGTAGCACTCCCATGGTACACTAGGGGCGTCCCCGTCTAGTGTACTGGCACGGCAAAATAGGCAAACACACGAAAAGGAGTCATGCAAAAACAAGTTTATGCATACAAACATAAATGCATGTGCACATGTAATGGACGAAATCTCCCTTTCATGAAACTTGTACAAGGATTTCTTGTCGGGCACAAAACTGGCGACAGAAATGTGGTCTTGGTTTTCCTATGGAGTGCCAGTCTCATAGGCAAAACACACATCCTGGCATGGGCCTTCCTATGGAGTGACAATCCCATAGACAAGGTCGGCACATATCAGTCCTACCATGGAGTGACAGTCCCATGGGTAAGACACACTCTTGGTCATACATGGGTGGCAGCAAATAGGCTTCCGTCCATGCCTGTAAAAGCTGGGGGTAGTCAACGAAATAGTCCTCATCTACCCACTTTGTATTAGTTGGCAAATAATTTTTAAATTTCACAAGGTATCTCCTAGAAAGCTTTCCATGTGGTAGCTTTCTCTCCTTGTGAAATGCAATCTGCTCTGGCTGGAGTATCTCCTCAAGCTCATCAATCTTGGGCGGATCTTTTGTGACAGGCTCTTCTGGATCTGGCCCCACATACTTCTACAAAAGACTCACATGAAAAGCATTGTGAATCTTCCAATGACTGGGTAAAGCAAGCCTGTAGGACACTTCATTGATCTTGTCAACCATTTTGAAGGGTCCATAATATCGAGTAGAAAGCTTTGGATATGATCCCTCTCGTCCTGGCCTCTTCCGAAGCCTAGCTTTCTCAAATTTCAGCAATACCCAATCACCTTCCTTGACTTGCATGTCCCTTCTATGCTTGTCAGCACCCCTCTTATGCTTGTCTTGTGACCTTGCAATGGCTGTCCGCACCTGAGCAAAGGCTACATCCAAGTCACACGCATACTCATCAGCTGCAAAAATCTCATCCTTTGTACGAAGGATGGGTGGCAAGACCACTCTGCCATAAATAATCTCAAACGGGGCCGTTCCCTTGGAGGCATGGACTGTGGTGTTGTAGGCAAACTCTACGAGTGGAAGATACTTCTCCCACACAGTCTTTTGATCTGCCACATAACACTTCAACAAATTCAACACGACTGAATTGGCAGTTTCACTTTGGCCATCTGTTTGGGGGTGATAAGCTGATGAAAATTCAAGCTTAGTGTCCATGTTATCAAATAAAGCCCTCCAAAAGAGGCTCGTAGTCCTAGGATCTCGATCCCCAACAATGGACTTAGGCATACCATGATGCTTGAAGATGTGAGCAAGAAAAAGCTTTACCATATGATCAACTTTTATGGTTTTCTTGACGGGCAAGAAGTGAGCTTGCTTGCTAAACCTATCCACAATGGTCCAAATAGCATCATTCCCATGCTGGGATCTAGGCAAATCCATAATGAAGTTCATAGTAATGTTTTCCCATGGTTGCGAGGGAATAGGCAATGGTTGAAGCAAACCTGAAGGCTTTTGCCTATTAAATTTCACCTTTTGGCAAGTAATAAATGCGCGTACATATGCCTCAATGTCTTTTTGCATGCTTGGCCAAAAGAAATATCTTTCGATCATGCGTGTCGTAGGTAAAATTCCTCTATGACCAGCATAAGGTGGAGCGTGACATTCCTCCATAACCTTTGGACGCATATCCTTCACCACACATAAGCAATTATCCTTCATAAGATAACCCTCTTTGATCACATAAGAGGCATGCGAATGACTAGCCATCAAATCAGTCCATATATGGGAAAAATCAGCATCCAAATGATAAAGATCACGCATGGCAGATAAGTCCCCATGAGAGGCCACTGAAACTGTAGCTATGTAAGGCTTCCTGGACAAAGCATCTACCACCAAATTCTTATTTCCCGGAGTTTGTACAATCTGAAAATGAAACATGGAAAGAAAGTTTGCCATTCTCATTTGCTTCTCCGAAAGCTTTGTTTGAGATAGAAATATCTCAAGCTTTGATGATCTGTCTTGATTACAAATTCAGCCCCAAGAAGATAATGCTTCCATATCTTTAAGGCATGAATTACAGCCAAGAGCTCTTTTTCATAAATGTCCATATGGATCTTGGCATCATGCAATCGATGGCTTTCATAAGCAACTGCATGACTCTCTTGATTTAGGACAGCCCCTATACAATTCTCACATGCATCACATTCCACTGGTGAATGGCTTTTGCAAATCGGGAACAATCAACACAGGCCCACAAATGATAGCATTTTTGAGTTGCAAGAAGGCATTTTGCTCATGCGAAGTCCATTTGAAGGTGGCTTTCTTCTTTGTAAGATCATGCAATGGCGAAGCAATCTGGGCAAAATGCCTGATGTATCGCCTATAGTATGAACACAACCCCAGAAAGCTACGCACTTGATGTACGTTTTGCAACTCTGGCCAATTTCGAATGGTTTCAATTTAGCAGGATTCATTCTTACACCTTCTTTGGATACAATGTGGCCCAAATAGTGTATCTCTGAAAGAAAGAACTCACTTTTTTTGGCATTAATGAAGAGGTTATGCTTCTGCAACTCTTCAAACAGTGTAGCCAAATGAGTCCTATGCTCTTGTTCATTCTTGGAGAAAACCAAGATGTCATCAAAGAATACACCTGTGAATTTTCGATGGGGTCGGAATATCCTATCCATCATACAATTGAATGTGGTTGGGGCATTGGTGAGACCAAAAGGCATCACCAAAAACTCATACAACCCAAAAACTGTCCTGAATGCAGTTTTGTGGACATCCTCTGGCACCACTCGTATCTGGTGATAACCACTCTTCAAATCAATACGGCTGAAACAAGCCGAGCCATCAAGCTTATCCAAGATGCCATCAATGCGCCGGATTGGAAATCTGTTCTTGATGGTGAGCTTATTTAGAGCTCTATAATCCACACACATACAGAATGACCTATCTTTCTTTTGTACAAGAAGCACGGGAGAACAAAAAGGTGAGGAGCTTGGCTGAACCAAACCTTTCTCCAAAAGCTCATTAACCTGCTTCATAATCTCCTCTTGTTGTGTAGCACTCACACGATATGCGGGTTTGTTAGGTGGGAAACTACCTGGCACAAGATCTATGCGATGATCCTCAGGCCTCTCAGGTGGTAGTTCTCCTGGCAATGCATCGGCAAAACAATCCTTATATGCATTAAGAAAATTCAGCCTATCTTGAGTCAATACATCCACATTCATATTACTTTGTTCAATTTTGTCTCACGAGTCACGAACAAAAACCAAGTACGCGAAAAGACCCTTTTTCATTGCCTTATTAATTTGGATGTGAGATACAACTGGGATGGAATCCTCTTCCTTGCCCACATCAATAACATGCATGCGGCCTCTATGCATAAAGGTGATCCTGTTGGTTTTATATTCTTTGCGAGGCTCAAGCCTATGATGCCAAGGCTTGCCAAGTAATACATCACATCCATTGAGTGGGGCAATCAAGAAACGCTCATGATCCAAATAACCCCGTATATGAATGCGCAACTTTCCAATAAGAGGCGTGACTTGCACCTCTTCGCCCACAAAAGCAGCCTCTGCTTCAATTTGGGATCCCATGTCCCCAATCTCTATGCCCAAGGCGGCTGCCATCTGTGTAGAGATGAAATTATCTGTTGCACAATCATCAAACATGAATAAGGCGGGCTGATCCTTGATTTGTCCCCAAGCTTTGCATAGCTTTGTATACCACTCTCTCTTTGCCATCATGCTTGGTGGTACCCTGCACATTGGGTATGGTATGCACATTTGCCTTTGGTGGCTTGTCTTCATGCTTTTGCTTGCGGGTAGGGCATTGCCTGAACATGTGCTCTTTACGTCCACAAGAAAAGCATTTCCCCTCTTTGGCATCAAGGTGGAAAGGCACGTAGTGTACGGCATGCTATCAGTACGTACGGAACGTACTTCTGTACGGAACAAATTTTAAGGTACGTAAACAGTACGTACCATTTGTAAACAGTCCTAGAAACTTGAATATTTCGTAGACATAGCAACCAAAATACTTAAAATAAAGAGTGAACCTTATTACTTAAAGTTTAAATCAGTTACCAAGCCCATTACACAATACCTCATGTCATAGTGATATAAGCAAGAACCATGAAAGTCATAGATGATAAAAGAGAGTACAAATATCATGTCTACAGCACATGTCCTGGTCCACAGGTGCAAAAAGCAAAACAATGAAACACTACAGTTGTCTAGACTCTAGACGCAAGAGTCTCAAATCTCATCATCAGATGAAGATGATGAGTCTTCTGAAGAGAGCATGCCTCCATCATTGATACCATTGTCTAGACTCTAGACGCAAGAGTCTCAAATCTCATCATCAGATGAAGATGATGAGTCTTCTGAAGAGAGCATGCCTCCATCATTGATACCATTGCCCTCTTCATCAAACTCTGGCTCAGCAAAACAACAAGCTTCAGTGCGTCCTCGTCATGTGCCTCGGGAATTTGAGTGTGAATGAGTTGGACACCCTCATTTGCACGCCTCTGCTGGGTGCGACGAACTGGAAGCTTTCCCCTGCGAATGCTCTCTTGTCTCGCAGATCCTAGATCTGGAGCTGCCTGGCGTAGAGAAATGCTGAGAGATCGTGCATGTGAGCGGGTCACACAACGATCCACACACTCAAGCTCTCTATGTAAAGCTCTCAAAATCTCATCTTGCTCATCTCTAATCTGCCGATCCACAAGCTCTGGGCTGGGTTCATCTACCAATTTGAGTAGTGTTGGATCAACCTGTTTAAACATGCCACAAATTGCATATTGGATATTCATTGAACTAGAAATAATTTTCTACTTCTAAGTTCTTCTTGAGTCCAATTTATACCTGCTTCGGTGACCCCAAAGCATGGTAGCTTCGCACGAGCCTCATGTTAGCTCTGCAGTACACCAACTTCTTTAATTGAGAAGTACTAAGGCGATTCCGAATCTTGGTGTGTATAAGAGAGTATGAGCTCCAGTTCCGCTCACATGCTCCAGCTGAGCAATCCTGTGCAAAAATGAGTGCAATGCGAGCAAATTTGTAAATCTTTTAATGCTAAAACATCAGGTTTCACTTCCGAAGACTATACTTTAGAGATTAATTACAAGTTACCTGAGAGAGAACACGAAGAGCAAAGCGTGAAAGGTTTGGAAGACCAACCCTCCCATAAGAGTGCCACCATGTCAAAGGGAATTTCATGGCTTCCTTCCTCAATGACACAGGTCTCACAAATGAAGCACCAATACCATTCATGTACGTGGTGCTCTCTATCGATCTGAAGTTGCTGCTCCTCTGAGAACATCCTTCCAGCATACTCTGACTGCTTCATGCTCAAAGCAGTATTATTCCACAGCTCTGGCGACCTGTAGAGAGGATGGAGCATGGCAGCCATCGCATGGATGGGACAGCTCATGAATGTCCACCGTTTGTCTACAATGTCCAAGATCTCACCTCGGCTGAAAATGAGAGATTGAAAATACATGTCTTAGGTTACACATGTCAGTCCTGACATGTCATGAGAATCGAGAATCGAAAAGTTATAAAAATCAAAGAAAGAGGAAGAAATTAGAACTATTGCACCGTTGAGCAGTCATCATGGAGCACTGTGCAACATGGTCTTTCATTTGCATAAACAAATGAAAGACCAGCCCCAAAGTTGAGCCCTCCATGTCTGTAAGTCGGAGAAGGACATACACGAGCTTAAGTGCAACTGAAAGGCTATGAAATTGTTGCCAAAAATCATCATCCAGGATCCGCCTCTAGTATTTTGTACGCTCATCCTTTGAATGATGCATCTGCTCGCCACCTTGGATCCACAACTGTTGATGATAGTGAATCTCTTATCTTGTAGAGCCTATCCAAGACCAAGAATATGTAGGCCAACTTGGTCTTGGAGGGTCTCACCATATCCAAAGGGCTATGGCTCCGAAAGATGGCAAGAGCCTGATGCTTCTTGCGGAAGAAGGTGGTGATCTTTACAGCCTCTGCAACAATGGGCTGCACCCAAACAAGCTTCCCAATGTCTTCCATAAGTAAATCAAGACAATGGGCAGCACATGGAGTCCACACTATATGTGGAAACTCTGCCTCGACCATTTGACCCATTGCCTTGCAGTTAGAGGCGTTGTCGGTCACCACCTGCACAACATTGTCCTCCCCAACCTCAAGGATAGCCTGTCGAATGTGGCCATAAATGAACTCCCTTGTGATCCTGTCTCCTACTCTCCCTGCATCCACAGCACGCAAGAAATAGGTGCCCAAGCAAGATGACACAAGGATATTGATTATGTGCCTCTTGCGAATGTCTGCCCACCCATCTGAAATAATAGTGCATCGAACTCCTGCCAACCTGCTTTCACAGGAGTGAGCGCCTTGTCTATCAAGGCCTTCTGCTCATCCAACATGGATGTACGCAACTTCATATACTCAAGACCTGTCCACGTCTCAGTAGGCCCTACCTGCGCAATTGCTTTGACCATTCTTTTCCATTGGTCTGTCCTTAACACATTGAAGGATATATTACACTCAATAAGAGTACGACAAATCTCCATTTCTGCCACCCTTTGCCGCTCCTTTACCCAAGCTTGTGATGAGATACAAGAAGGCAGAGTAGATTGCTTTGATGCCTCCCCTATACCTCTCGCATCTTGTGGTGGCAGGAGGTCCTCATCATCATCGGCAATATGTGCCCTCTTCCTGCCTGTGGTGGATTGGGCTGAAGCCAAAAGGCTTTCACCCTCATCTAGTGTACCTGAACCTGTAACATCTCCACCAATAAAAGCATCATGGAGAGCATCTTGCATACTTTCACCACCTCTAACACTGCTTGCACCACCCATTGCAGGACAATTCTCCGCAATCAATTGGTCCCTCAAAGCTTGTGGTATTTTATCACATGGACCACATTGATTGGTGCACCCGATACCTGTCATGTGCTTGATGACGCGAGTTATGGTGCTAGTGTACTGCTCCCCACAATACTTGCACGCCCAGGGGTGTTTTCTAAGCTTCCAAGAGTGTTTCCAAGTGCTAATCACTCTCCTACTCACTCCCAATGAAATTCAGCAAAACAGCTCTCATTTTGTTATAGTTTCTGGTATTTTTGCTGAAAACCCTAATTTCAGCCTTCCTTTCTCAAGTTGAACCATAGGGGAAGCTTTCCCAAGGTTCCCTTCATCCTCTTGAAAACTTTTGTCGAAGAAAGGCGACAAATCAAAGATCTCAACACTCCAAGGACTTCCATCGCGAAGACTTCCACTGTCATCAACTCTACTTGCTATTGGTAAGCTTTTATGCTGAATTATGGGAGCAAGTAGCAGGAGGGAGGAACCGGATTACAAGATCACATACCCTGTGTAGTGTTCTCTTGTCCTACGTGCTCTCTTGCAAATTGTTGCTACCATGTGTTGGTGGAACAATAGAGAGCAGATGGTAGGGAACATGGGCACTTAAGAGGGTAGTGTGGGTTGCAAGTCTACATCGACAACCACTTGTTTGCAATACTGTATTCATATGCATTGGTATGGAAATCTAGTCAGAAATGTCCATGACACTATGTACTTGATTCTCCCAAGATTAATATACTTTATTTGAGGGAGGGGTCGGCCGTTCCGGCTCATTGTGTGTCTCTTGTCAATTCAGCAATTTACTTCTTGTATTTGAGCAAGTGTCCATCAAATCTTAGTGTATTTAAGTGTATTGATTAGTATTGTGTTCAACCAAGTTACATTGGTATCAGAGCATACGGTTCTCTTTCACTTCTATCGTGAGAGACGATCATCGTGAACACTAGCTATCTCTATACTTAGAACATTATCGACAGCCATACAATGAATGTTGGAGATGCTAATACAAGAGGCAGGGACAATGAAATGCATGCCTCCAATGCTTTACAGGATGAGCAAACTCATGTGGTGCACAATAGGGAACATGAATATGTGGGACAGCCGTCCCATGGGCAAAGAGAAGATGCAGGAAGAAGAGTCCATAGTCTTGAGGGCTAAACTTACTCGTATGCAGGCTCTTCTCCATGCACAACAAGAAGAATTGAATCTCTATTGCCGCGAGGATCCATTGGTTACATGACCGTTTGAAGGCCAAGAAAGCTGAATCTTATATGGATCATGCAATGGCAATGATTGCTCAAGAGTTGCACATGCAACCGAGGGATGTAGCACGTGCATACTTGGCTCGTACTGAGGATGCCTATGCAGAAAAGGCAACCATCCCACATGTCTTGGAATCCCCACAAGTGCCCGAACAAGAACTTATGTCTAAGAGGATGAATCTCCATGCGATGGGAGAGGAACAATCAGTGACTTCACGCCATGCAGGAATACTTTATGTAGCCCGTGAAGGATACAATGTTTATGGCAGTGGTCAAAATGTATGTCAAATGCCATTGCCAACTGAAAATGTGCATGCACAACACATGCAACATGGGCTGCAATTTTCTGTTGGTGCAAGTATTCCGTGTATCTCTCATGCCACTCGTGAGGGAGAAGTTATGGCTGAAAATGTATCAATGCATGTTGAGGGGCCAGCCATGCCTCATGCTTTTACAGGGCACATGTATCTATGCCTTATGCATCACCTTTTGGTCCAAAAATGATGCCAGTCTCACAAGGGCTGTCCCAATGGACAAACATGGGGGAAAACATGTTGAGATGCAGACACATGCATCAAAGTCTCGTGACTTCAAAGCCGGAGACAAATCTGTGAAGTTTGACACATATCATGGGGAATATGATGCATCAAAGGCACTTGCTTTTATTGCCCAGTTTGATATTGCTTTCAGTCATGAGGATTTCACTCAGAAATCCATGATCCGGCATGTAAGCATGTTCATGAAAGGCACTGTTGCCCATTGGTGGCTTACGAAGAAGCTCTCACCGAATCCTGTTAGATCATGGGAAGAGTTCAAGGAGAGGTTCTATGCTTAATTCTTGCCTCCCAATGCATTGAATGAGATAACAATGAAGTGGGATTGGGTAAAGCAAAATGAGGGGGAATTGGTAAATGCATATGTACAAAAGTTTTGGAAAGTGCTTTTGGAGGTGTCTCCATTTATGCATGTCACCGAGGCGGAAAGGAAGAGAAGGTTTCAATCAGGATTGCAACCCGTGTACAAAGCGGGACTACAAATGTATCCTGGTCATACCTTACACCAATTAATCGCAGCCGCCCACCGCCACCACCGAACAATTAGAACTCAAATTGAGTCGATCCAATAAGGCTAAACCCTCATTTCAAGGCAAAGAGAGGGTTGTCCAAAACCTGCAAAATGATGGACATCCACCTAAAAAGAACCAAAACCAAGATAAAAATGGTCCAAAGGCTCAAAATAACACTACCAAGAAGCGTCCCTTCAAACTGAGAGACTATGGTCTCACTCCGGAGTAGAAAAAGCAATATATGAGGGGAAATGCTTTACTTGTGGTAGCACCGAGCATATTGCAAAGGCATGCCCAAACAAGAAGCAGCGTGATAATGCAAACGCATTAAAGCCTAATGTGCATATGGTTCCGGATGTGCAGGGTAACACTTCACATGATAGCAAAGATAGGGTTGTATGTAAAGCTTGGGGACAGCTCAAAGATCAGCCCGCTTTGTTCATGTTTGATGATTGTGCATCTGAAAATTTCATATCCACACATATGGCAGCTGCTTTGGGTATTGAAGTGGAGGACATGGGTCCTCAAATTGAAGTAGGGGCTGCCTTTGTTGGTAGAGAAGTGTAGGTCATGCCTATTTTTGGCAAGTTGCGCATACACATTCAAGGCTATGTGGATCATGAGGATTTTCCTATGGCGCCTTTGAATGGTTGTGATGTATTGCTTGGAAAGCCTTGGCATACACGTATTGATCCGTGCAAGGCTTACAAGACTAACAAGATCACCTTCATGCATAAAGGCCGAGAACATGTAACTGATACTGGTGAAGAGGGTGATACCATTCCCCTTGTATCTCATGTACAAATTAAGGAAGTAATGAAAAAGAGTGTTTTTGCGTACTTGATTTTTGTACAAGATCATGTTGAGGAAAATAATATACATGTAAACACTCTTAGTAATGATAGGCTGAAATTTTTGCAAGAGGACAATGATTGTTTTGCTAATGAGTTACCAAATAAGTTACCACATGTACGACCGGAAGATCATCGCATTGATCTTGTGCCGGGTAGCTCACCACCTAATAGGCCAGCCTATTGTGTAAGTGCATCCCAAAAAGAGGAGATCAACATGAAGTAAGTGAATGAGCTTCTTGAGAAGGGTTTGGTTCAGCCAAGCTCTTCCCCATATTGTTCACCCGTCCTCTTGGTTCAAAAGAAGGATGGATCCTTTCGTATGTGTGTGGATTATAGAGCTTTGAATAAGCTTACCATGAAGAATCGGTTTCAGATTCCACGCATAGACGACATCCTTGACAAGTTGGATGGATCGGCATGCTTTAGCCGAATTGATCTCAAGAGTGGATATCATCAAGTGCATGTAGTGCCTGAGGGTGTACACAAAACTGCTTTCAGGACAGCATTTGGGCTTTATGAGTATCTTGTTATGCCTTTTGGTCTTACAAATGCCTCGGCTACATTCAACAGAATGATGGATCGCATATTCCGTGGGTACAAAAAATTTACAGGTGTCTTCTTTGATGACATCCTAGTCTTCTCGAAGACTGAAGAAGAGCATAAAGCTCATTTGGCTATTGTTTTTGAAGAGCTCCTTAAGCATAAACTCTTCATAAATGCAAAGAAGAGTGAGTTCTTCTTGTCAGAGATACATTATCTTGGGCATATTGTGTCCAAAGATGGGGTGTGGATGGATCTTGCAAAGATTGATGCAATTCGGAATTGGCCCGAATTGAGTTCGGTGCATGAGATCCGTAGTTTTCTTGGATTATGCTCTTACTACCGCAGGTTTATTCGGCACTTTGCATGGATTGCTTCTCCTTCACATGATTTGACAAATAAGAAGGACGTGTTCAAATGGACTAATGTAGAGAGAGATGCATTCCTCAAATAAAAAGATGCAACTACTCATGGTCCACCAGTGTTGATCATTCCGGATTTGCAAAAGCCTTTTTGTGTGGAATGTGATGCATTGGGAAATTGCATAGGAGCTTTCCTAAATCAAGAGGGACATGCCGTGGCTTATGAGAGTCGTAGATTGCATGATGCAGAGCTATCTCTTGGCATTTATGAGAAAGAGATCTTGGCTGTAATTCATGCACTTACTATATGGAAACATTACCTTCTTGGCGTTGATTTCACTGTGAACACCAGAGTTTGAGGTATTTTCTTACTCAAACTAAGTTGTCAGAGAAGCATATGAGGATGGCCAATTTCCTCTCTATGTTTCATTTTCAGATCTTGCACACCCTAGGAAAGAAGAAGGTAGTGGCCGATGCATTGTCATGAAAGTCGTATGTAGCAGCTATCTCGGTTGCCTCTCATGGGGACTTGTCTACCATGCGTGATTTGTATCATATGGATGCTGATTTTGCCACTATTTGGGCTGATTTGATGCTGGTCATGCATATGCCTCATATGTGATCAAAGAGGGTTATCTCATGAAAGATAATTGCCTATGTGTGGTGTCTGACATGAGGCAAAAGGTTTTGGATGAGTGCCATGCTCCTCCATATGTTGGTCATAGAGGCATAATGCCTACTACGCACATGATTGAGCGGTATTTCTTTTGGCTAGGTATGCGGAAGGACATAGAGGCACATGTACGTGCATGTATCACCTGTCAAAATGTCAAATTTGATAGGCAAAAGGCACCAAGTTTGCTTCAGCCATTGCCTATTCCCACGCAGCCATGGGAAAGTATTACAATGGATTTCATTATGGACTTGCCACGTACCCAACAGGGTAATGATGCACTTTGGACAATTGTGGACAGGTGTAGCAAGAAGCTCATTTCTTGCCAGTCAAAAAGACCATCAAAGCTGAGCATATGGTTAAAATATATCTTGCACAAGTGTTCAAACATCATGGAATGCCGAAGTCCATTGTGGGGGATAGAGATCCCAGGACTACAAGTCTCTTTTAGCGGGCCTTATTTGATAATATGGGCACCAAATTGGACTTCTCATCAGCTTATCACCCTAAACGGATGGGCAAAGTGATTCTACAAATTCAGCCGTGTTGGATCTCTTGAAATGTTATGTGGCGGATCAGAAGTCTTCTTGGGAGAAGTACTTACCGCTTGTGGAATTCGTATATAACAACACGGTGCATGCATCTACGGGAAAGGCCCTGTTTGAGATTGTTTATGGTAAGGTGGTTTTGCCACCCATCCTTCGCACAAAGGATGAGATATTTGCAGACTGATGAGTATGTAAGAGACTTGGATATTGCTTTTACTCAGGTGCGGACAGCCATTGCAAGGCCACAAGACAAGCATAAAAAGGCTGCCCCAAGAAGCATAGAAGGCAATTGGATGTTAAAGAGAATGATTGGGTATTGCTGAAATTTGAGAAAGCAAGACTTGCAAAGAGGCCTGGCAAAGAGGATGCATATCCTAAGCTTGCAACCAGGTACTATGGGCCTTTTTGGAGTGATCGAGAAGATCAATGAAGTGGCTTTCAGATTGGCATTACCTAGTCATTGGCACATACACAATGCTTTTCATGTGAGTCTCCTTCGCAAGTATGTAGGGCCGGAGCCCAGTGAAATGGCCATTGAAGATCCACCAGAAGTGGATGAGCTTGAGGAGATCTTGTAGCCAGAGTAGATTGTGTATCACAAGGAACGCAAGCTTGCTGTGCAGGCAAAGTTGTGAGGCGTTACCTTGTGAAGTTTAGGAACTATCTTCCCATTGATACTAAATGGGTAGATGAAGAGTTCTTCCCGCATGTCCTTCAGACATATTTGGATGCTTTTCAGTTGCGGCGGACAACTGTTTAGAAGCCGGGGGGATGTCACCATTTGGCCACCCAATCAGTCCACCGGTGCTTTCTTATCATGTATGTACATTGGACTGGTGTCCATGGCAGTTGTTTATGCCGGGGATTGATGCCACTCATGTGATACTGTAGACTTGGCTTTCCATTACTTGTGCCTCCGTGTACATGCCCGAAAATGCTTGGTGGATTGGTGTTCCATTGGATCTGGTACCTCGTGTACTTGCCTGAAGCACGTCTATTTTGGTATAGTCTCATGAACGGGGATTGTCCATACCAATGCTGCATTGCATAGCATCTTTATGTGCTTGCTTGCAATTGAAATTGCATGCTATTTTCATGCTTGCTTGACCAATGTGTTGTTTCGGGTAAGGGGACTCCCGCCCGTGAACCGTGCATGTGAAACTGTCTGCTGACATGGTTGTGTGGTATGTGAACAGGTGATAAGTATTATGCAATCTAGGCTCAAATAGCCCTTAGGACTTAGCCAATATTTATAAGTGAGTGTGTTCCCACTTCATTAAAGTTTGGGCGCCCAAAAGTCACTTATAAATTATGACCGCTTCTAAGTTCACACTCACTGAAGTCCCGAGCCGGACAAAACTCAATGTCCAGGACCTAATCCTCCCCTTTTACTCATAAATGGGCATCTCCCCATGTCCCTTCACCTAATTGGACCCCAATTCACTTACTTATTAAGAGAAAATTCGTGTTTTCTCTTCATGAAGATTTTTGGAGGCTGAAAACTTTGTTTTTCCACTTCTCTCCATTTCCAAGCTCTCCATAGCCATACCCAACTTGCTAGGGTGTTTTCTAAGCTTCCAAGAGTGTTTCCAAGTGCTAATCACTCTCCTACTATGACTGAAATTCAACAAAACAGCTCTCATTTTTGTTGTAATTTCTCGTCTTTTTGCTGAAAACCCTAATTTCAGCCTTCCTTTCTCAAGTTGAACCATAGGGGAAGCTTTCCCAAGGTTCCCTTCATCCTCTTGAAAACTTTTGTTGCGAAGAAAGGCGACAAATCAAAGATCTCAACACACTAAGGACTTCCATCGTGAAGACTTCCGCTGCCATCAACTCTACTTGCTATTGGTAAGCTTTTATGCGTAATTATGGGAGCAAGTAGCAGGAGGGAGGAACCGGATTACAAGATCACATACCTTGTGTGGTGTTCTCTTGTCCTACGTGCTCTCTTACAGATTGTTGCTACCATGTGTTGGTGGAACAATAGAGAGCAGATGGTAGGAAACATGGGCACTTAAGAGGGTAGTGTGGGTTGCAAGCCTACATCGACAACCACATGTTTGCAATATTGTATTCATATGCATTGTTATGGAAATCTGGTCAGAAATACCCATGACACTATGTACTTGATTCTCCCAAGATTAATATACTTTATTTGAGGGAGGGGTCGGCCGTTTAGGCTCATTGTGTGTCTCTTGTCAATTCAGCAATTTACTTCTTGTATTTGAGCAAGTGTCCATCAAATCTTAGTGTATGTAAGTGTATTGATTAGCATTGTGTTCAACCAAGTTACAAGAACAGCCAGGTTCAATGAGATCAATGATATGATCCTCAGGTCTAGGGGTGGCATGCTAGCCGGTAGAGACTCTGCAAAGCAATCACTAAACCCACGAAGAAAATTCAGCCTGCTTTCATCTAGAGCATCCACATATACATTATTATGTTCTACAAGATCATGAACAAAAATCAAGTACGAGAAAATGCTCTTTTTCATTGCTTTATTTATCTGTATATGTGATACAACTAGATTAGTGTCTCGAGCTACTTCTGCATCAATGATATACTTCTTATGCTTGTGAGTTATCACTATCTTCTTATTCTTATAATCCGGCTTTGGATTCAAACGTGCTTGCCAAGGCATCCCTAGTAACATATCACATCCCTGCAATGGAGCAATAAAAAAGTCCGCATGATCCACATAACCCTGCATATGAATGCGTAGTTTCCCAATCAAAGGGGTGACCTTCACGATCTTATTTTCAAATGCGGAACATGCATCAATCTCTATCCCCATATCATCCATGCTAAGACCCAAAGAATTAACCATCTGTGATGAGATGAAGTTGTCTGTGGAGCAGTTGTCAAACATGAAGAGGGCAGGTTGATCTTTGAGTTGATCCCATGCTTTAAATAACTGCCTATCAACTGGAGCATGAGAAGTCTTCCCTTGTACATCCAGTATAGTATTAACTTGCGGCTTCTTTTCCTTCTCACTTTTCCACTTTGGGCAATGTCTAAGCAGATGCTCTTTATTGCCACATTTGAAACACTTACCCTCCTTCATGTTTTCAAATTTGTCTTACCTAGAGGCCCAGATTGTCCCTTTTTTCCCTCTTTTTAGGGGGCTGATTTGATTCAGCATTTGCAGCTCTCTTTTTCCCCTTTGCATCATGAAATTTAGGCTTCTTTTGTTGTCCCGACTTGTGTAATTTCAGACCAGCTTTATGGTCCTTACACAAACATGCATTTATCCTTTTTGTGAAATGCTTCACATGAACTTTTTGAGTTGCCATGGTTGAAGCAAATACCTCTTGAAAATTGGCATGAGGGTAGAGGTCTAGGCTGTCCTGGATGATGGGTTGTTAGCCAGCTTCAAACTTTCTCAACTTCTCTGCCTCAGAGATATGTAGAAAAGGTAAAACTTTGAGGAAAACTTTCCAAAAGCGTGCATGATATGATTGTACCTTTTCATGCTCTTTTTGCCCAAGTGAATCCCACACCTTAATGATCTCTCTCTCGAAATGGTGAGGTAAAAACTACTTTTGCGGAAGGTCTCTTTAAATTCTGTCCAAGTCTTTGGTGCAATGCCCAAAAGCTTTTCAGCTAACCACCATGAACTCACAGTTCCTTTGAGATGATGACCCACTTGTCGGAGCTTTGACTTCTCTATATAGTCTTCTTCCATAAAGGCTATCTCAAATTCAGATATGAAAGCCAATGCCTTGTCTACATGCAAATCCCCATAATAATCAACAAATTTTACTCGTTTATTACCTGTTTTAAACTCTACACTCCCTAGATGCTTAGGGGTGGAGTCCTTGGATAAGGCATCTTTTATAATACATACATCCAGCTTTCCTTTCCCTTTGCCTGTATCCTTAGGCCCTGCCTCACCATCACACATTCAGTAGGGGAAATTTGGGCTCATTTTCGGGCCCTCTAAGGGATTTTTTGCCATCTTTGCCTTGAAAATGGGGGCCGTGGTGAACATTTCTTACCTTATGTTAAAACCCCATCATATGACATATCATTAGAAAGATCATGAAAAGTAGATCTTATAATTTCAAACTCCGAAACATTTGGAGTTGCTAAGCTCAAGATATACCATTTTCCTCAAAATCAAGTTTAAAGGCTATCGTAACGGTCCACATCATCACTTTTGAACCTAGTTTTTGTACATCTTCCATGGGTCATGTCCAAACCCCATCATGTTATATATCAATGGAAAGATCTTGAAGAGTAGATTCTATATATGCAACCTTCGAAAAAATTGGCGTTGATTTACAAAAAAATTACCATGGCCCCATTTTTGATGATGTGGTATTCCTTAAGAGGGCCCAAAAATGAGCCTAAATTTTCCCTAATGTCCCCTTTATTCTTTTTAGCTTTTACATTAGGCACCTTGCCTTTATCATTTAGCTTTTGGGGTTCCATGCATAGGCTTTGGGCTGCCGCGAGTCCCCATGATTCTCTTCTTGTATTTGCATGCCTCCACGAGGTCCACCAAAAAGAGATCTAGGTAAAGGTGGTTCTAGTGAATGCATAGATAGAGTGGGAGTGTCCTCTTGTGCATGTGTATGAGCTGTCCGGGCAGCCCCACTTCTTGCTCTACATGAGAAGTGTAAAAAACTTGTTTACCTTTTTCAATCCGTCTAGCTTTCGATTCAGCTTTGCTCGTCTCAAGCTCTTCTTCTTCCATGCGAAGCCGGGTTCGAAGTTCCTCCACTTATTTCTCTCCTTTAGTCTAAGAGCTTCCCCAGGGTCAAATTCCAATTGAACCGTAAGATGTCTCCCTTGAGAAGTACTCACATGATAGGGTGAATGGTCATCCATCTTCAATTAGCACCCTTAATGTGGAGCTATCCCTTGAAACTGGATTAGTATTCCACCAAGGTACAAGCAAAGAAACTGGGCTCTGATACCAATGAAACCGAGGCGGGTAGTACAATCCATTTTTTTGAGAAAATTAAACTTTACATTAAAGACACTAAGTACAGATAGCTTCACCAGTTACAACCACACTCACTTAATGAGTACAAAAGATTTGGAGACGCTGACAACACAATGGGTCTGGAACGGGCCGCCTCTCTATAAATAAAACTTTATTACACAGAGTATTTACAGATACATGTTGAGGGTGCTCTTGCACCGGATTTCCAAGTACCACAGATGAAAACAATTTAAAACAAGTTATTCCGTCCAAGCCCAAGGCAAGGGGTGTTTCTAGCTTCACACGAGCCCAGTGTGGATCTCACATGAGAAGCCCAGTCTCACATAGTCTACCATGTGGATCTCGTAAGCACTCCCAATCTCACACTAAACTAGATGCTCCTACAAAGCCTCGGCCACTTGGTCCTCAATCCATATAGAATCATCACTTGTTGCAACATCAATTACAGTGCACATACCTTCTCATAGATATTTCTTCAAAGTACTTGAATCAAGAGAAGAACTTGAAGAAGAGCTTCAGCAGGTTCCACACCATTGTTACAAAGAGGTTCCCCAACAACTTGTGCGTGTGAGAAGATGTTATTAACAAATGGCCACACTTCACTGTATGCAAACCCTATGTGTGAGAAAGGAGTTGAAGATGTCGGTTTGTTGTATCTCCCTGTTTGCAGCCTTGATGTAGTGAGACATCAACCTATAGTACCATAATGAATCCAGCCCTTTGCTGAGGGAGAGAGATGAGCACTCTGTGAGCAGCTAGTTTCCTCTAGAGTGCAGCGAGGCCTTCCTTCAGTCCACCGGGTGGGCATATGAGATAGATAGGATTATCCTTCGATTTAGTTCACTGGGAACAGGAGAGAGAGAGAGAGAGAGAGAGAGAGAGAGAGAGAGAGAGAGTGTACTCTTTTCGCTTCAGTGCAAAGACTGCAGAAGAGAAACAGAGGAAAGGGCTTGTTTCGCACACTTTTAGGTCTCCTAGAGATCGTTCACATGCTTAGTGCTTTGTGATCGTGTTTACACATTAGCATCGCAAGCTTCAGTTCGTCGGTGAGCGTGAGGAGAGCAAGCCCGATTCCTTCGCCAGCCAGCCCTTCTTCCCCCCACGTCCACCACCATGCTATATGCGTGAGAGGGCTCCACATGTACTTATGTGGCCCTTCTAATTTGTTTTATTTCAAAATACCATCAGGCTTCGTAAATGACTTAAAACAACTTAGGTGTACGTTGGGGTGTTCACACGCATTATTAATATGGGTGTGAACACTCCACCTTATAAAATGTCACTAAGCCTTATACATGGTTTTTGAACCTTTCGACGACAGCTAGTTTTGGTGCCTGTAAAAAGCCAATCGCAAATTAACAAGCAAAGGCATCCACACAGTCTCGTAGAGTAGCTAGTACTTCTGGGTATCCCCAGCGTTACGAGACCAAACATAGGCAAGCATGCAGGACACAAAAACAAGTCATGCATCTAGTAAATCTTTTATCTTCACACATACATAAAATGAAGTGCATATGCAAATATACATTGAAATCCCCCGTTCCCAAGCCATGTATCTCACCCACGGGTCTAGTCATAATGACCTCGAGCTCCAGTGTTCCCAGTCATACTGGTCACACCTCCATGCCTACTAGTCACACTAGCACTGCCAGACGTGCTACTGATCATATTAGCAAAGCTCTCATCCCTCTGGAAATATTAGTCCATGTCATAGGACCACTGATCATATCAATAAAGCCTAAATATTGGACATTCCGAGGGTGGTTCACCAGTCAAACTGGTGTCCAAATGCATAGAAAGATCCGGAGAGAATCTATCTTTGCATTTATTTGAGGATACCTTGTTGTTCAAGGAGCCAAATGGTGACGACTTCCTAGCGGCATCCAGGCCATTTGCAGCCATAGTTGTATTGCCTTCACTTTTGCGTTAGCACTCAAGTTGTTATTATAGAAGGATCTACTTGGGGGGGGGGGGGGGACTTTCAGCGAGCTTAGCATCGGCTCTCACAATAGGAAGATGTGTGTGCCTTCTTAGATGGTGGTAGGCACGTTGGTGTTCTTGGGGATTCCAAGATGGTAATAGACCTTGGAGTTTGCAATTGATGGGTGGCTTCTCTCTAAGCTCGATTGGAGAGTGGTGTTAGTAATGTGGTTGTGTTCAAAGCATTTTGTTATACCCATGTTGTTCACTACTTTTGTTTGGTGGATTTATTTATGTAGACAGATTCCCATTGATTCCCTTAGTAATTGTCACATGTGGAAGCTTTGGGAGTCTTCTTTCAGCCCTAAGTACTACATAGGAACTCTTGATGCAAGAGCAATCAACATATATATATATATATATATATATATATATATATATATATATATATATATATATATATATATATATATATATATATATATATATATATATAGAGAGAGAGAGAGAGAGAGAGAGAGAGAGAGAGAGAGAGAGAGAGAGAGAGAGAGAGAGAGAGAGAGAGAAATGGCTATGTATTCAATATATTCATATAGTACAAAAAGGTACATCAATATGGTTGCCTTAGCAACCCCAAAAGTCTATCTAATGACCAATCTCCATAGGGGAGAGAGAGAACTAACAATGAGCAACAGTATGCCTTTTATAGGATCTTGGAGGAATTAATCGACTGGCCAACCTACTCTCAGCTAGCTCCATGGACACTCATAAATATTGATGTTGTTGATTGGAAGTACACGACCTCCAACACCTGGCCAACAGGGTTCTGGTCCAACCTCTAGCCCTCCTCAAGCCTGTGACAATGTATACTGCTCTAATCCTAATGTTTATCCTATTGCAAACCAGGATTAGCATGGAAATAAGTATGTCCATGTGCATGCACATGCCATCCCCTTTCGCTAAACTCGATGACGAGATTCCAACCTTTGACCTTGGATGACTGTCGTCATCTCTTATCTCCACATATGGTCTCCCATACTTGTCATCCTTCCCTTCCATTCCAACCTTTTCACTAAAAACTGTGCCTTAGGTCTGTGAATCCACTCCAAATCTGATGTAGAGATCTGTGCATTTGTTTCACTTTGTTCCCTTGCCTTCTTGCCCTATCCCTAAACACAAACATGAATCCTTCTTCTTGACACTGACCCCGGCACCACTGGCTCCACTCCTTGGATGAACTTCATCCCTTGGAGTGCTCCATAAAAGCTCCTAGGGCAGCCCCAATTGGCTACCAACTCTCATGAAACCCTCCCCTTGGCATATGCATGCCCTTTAACTTTCATCAAGTAATCATTTATACTTAGCTTCCATGTGGTTACATTATGCAGCTCTTGCTTTAGCTGCATCTTCCGAGCATGGGTGTTTGTATTGTATATCTTCAAGGTGTCTCGAGCATCCTTAGCGTTTGTGCATCCTGTATATGTACAATCATAGAATCTGTCACACTAGCAGACAACCAATACATCGCCTTTTGGCTCTTTCATGCCGTGCTTTATATATCTGCACTTGTTGTGGAGTTGAATTTTCTTGAGCAATCTCTAGCTCTTTTTCATCACCTGGCTCTTTCATGCCATACTTTATAGATCTGCACTTGCCGTGGGGTTGAATTTTCTTGAGAAATCTCTAGCTCTTTTTCATCACTTGGCTAATCAAGAAAACTAATCATTTTGCTAATCTAGACTATCCTAGGGTGCATAACTACTCAAAGGATGATGGGTGGCTTGGATACCAACTTGAGTTTTGCATCTAGATAATATTAGCGTGTTTAGAAATAGATTAGAATCAACATATTAGCATTCTAGAAATACAAGAAAGAGATTAATACTAACGACAATGCTAATGACAAAAATGAAGCATAATGACAAGGCAAGAAGTTTAGCATAAAAGGTTATGTGTTTAATCCATTAGATAGAGTGCCTTTTTATAGACTTGAGTACATCTCCATTAGCCATTAATCATGACCCATAAGCTTGATTAAGTCTTCCCTATCCTAGATTTGAGAACCATCTCCCTTGAACACTCGCTTGGCATCTTTTTCTACTTCTTCTAGGTGCCTACTTTTGGTCTCCACATGGGCTAGCCATTCCACATATTCTTTGATCTTTGGGCTCCCTTTGATCCTTTACCTTTAAACTAGAGTCTTTGACTTTTGTAACTCATACAAATGTTTGAGGGTCACATACCACTCCCCCTTACTCCAAACATTACCCAACATCACTTGCTATTTCAACACACTTTACTTGTATATATAAAAAACAACTGTCCACTTCCAAAGACATCTATCCAAAGAAACCTCCTCACACTCCTCACCAAAAAAAAGTTCCAGGTTGAAGGCAACCTACAGAGGAGGAGGAGTACTAGTTGATGTAGCTTCGGGAACCTGGGAGCACATGTGAGATTCCTACTCCTCTATCCATGTCAGCATAATCACACTAAGGATAGAGTGACTCACTTGGAGTCTCATACCACAACGTCCTAGTGCTTATTCCATTACCTCCTCTCACTTTGACTAGAACAATCCTCATGGAGGAAGAGTGAATGATTTCACCATGTGTATTTCCTTCATAATTCTCACAAGCATGTCACATCGAGCAGCTCCTTCGGGCTCAACAAAGTGTCTTGACTCCTTGATTATGAAGGCAATGCTTCTATCATTACGTATGATTTGCCAACTAAGGTTTTACTTGTTCTAATAACACAAATTTGTTTCGTTTTGGAAAGTACCCACTCTTGGGTCCCCGACTACCCACTTTCCAGTGTTTAAGCCTTTTTCTACTTTAACCAGATCCATAGGCTCAAAAGCATGAACACTTTAGGTACCAACATTAAGAGCCACGTATGTTTAGTACTAGCATGTATACTTAGCCACCAGGCACTACTCTACCCGTTTCACCCCGGAGCCATTTTCTTTCCTCAAACCAATCGCGCCGAGAGTGGTTAAGGTCTTGGATGACCACCTTCATGTGATTCACCTTGTGGATGTTACCTACATGATGACACCCATATGACAATCCATAAACTTGTGTTGTACCTTCACAGGTTACACACAAAAAAACATATGTAACACATGAATACAATGTTTCAAACAAGTAACTAGTGTTTCAATAAAAATAAACCATATTCACTAAGGCAGTGTAAACCATCACAAGCTTGACAAGACATCATAGCTCTCTAGTCAAAGCTCTCCATAATCATGGCCAAGCTCAGATTTGGGACATATAATGAAAGATAATCTGTCTATTACTAGAATAAACTTTTCTTTATCTTCATCCCACTAAGGACACCACATAAATAAATAATGATTGATAGCTACTTGAAATAATATTCTTTGCTTTCCACGATCAGGGGGGGAAGGGAGCACAGTGGACTACATCATGGGGTCCATGGAGACCACACAGGCAATGACATCTTTCACCATCCCTCCCTGTCCTATTGGTGTGGATCACACGTACCTCTTACTGTCACTGGCGAGCTCCACACCAGCACCCACACAGCCCACATAGGCATCGCGTACAACTTTCTACTTCACCCATGACTTGGTAGACATATATGAGCATCATGTATATGACGGGCTACTCCAGATGGATCCCCTATCACCTCTAGACACACTCACCACCCAACTGTCATCTCTACTACATACGGCCGCCACCCGCAGCTTCCCCCATCATACACACATTACACACATAGATAGAACTGGGAGCATGCCCCAGAATCGGTGGTATGATGATTAGTGCAAAGAGCTATATAGACACCTCCGTGCCTAGAGAGCACTGGGGACCATTACACAGAGACATGTGAGCTGACAGATGAGGACCCTCACATGCCGTAGGAGGCACAGTACTAGGATATATACCACCTACTCTCATGAGCAGAGATGCAGCCACTGCATGGCGCAGGATGAGAGAGCCTCGCCCTCGTACCCCAATTGAGGCAAACACATGGCACACATATGCAAAGAGCCTCTACCATATCCCTCAGCAGCCGCCCATACCACAGCCACAAGAGTCTCGCCCTACCATCTCTACTTTCTTTACCACCTTGATGGTAGAGAGAGCTATCCGCTGGTTACAGCATGGGAGATTGACTGACCACATAGGTATACAGAGTGAGCATCTTATCTATGCAGCTGACACATTGGGACCCTTTGTTGCTCACCTCTTTAATAGGGCACTAGTGTTGGAGCGCCTACCAGCTAAGTGGACTATGCACACCATCGTGCCTCTCCACAAAGCGGGAGACATGGTAGACCCCAACAACTACAGGACTATCATGATCGGTCATACATTGGCCAAACTTTATGGCACAGTGCTCGAGGCACAGAGTTGAGCTCATATGCAGAGAAGGAGTGACTGCGAGCACCAGGGCAAGCTGGATTCTGACCAGCTTTACCATATATTCACTCTGAGATGTCTGATTGACCAGGCTAGGGCGTGGGAGAAGAGATTATACTGCTGCTTTATGGATTTTTGCAAAGCATTTGACACGGTGCCACGAGAGAGACTCTTCCAGTGCCTACAGTCATCGGGGATCCCATCAGAGATGGTTTGGGGAATCTATGCTTTATATGAGAAGGTCCTCGGGTGTATATAATGCCCCGGCGGGGGGCTATCTGATGTTATTGCTAGCACCATAGGTGTGAAGCAAGGATGCCCACTCTCTCCTACACTATTTGGGCTATACATCGATGAGGTGGCTGACTTCATTGGTCACGGTGGTGGGGACGGGGTAGACATCTCAGGTACCACAATCCACACTATGCTGCTATATGCAGATGATATTATTCTGGTCTCTGAGTCGCAGATGGGACTACAGCACCATCTCCATGCACTCGACGACTTCTGCACACACAGAGGGGGCTTACAGTGAACCTTGGGAAAACCAAGGCCATGATTTTCCACACCTCAGGGCCGGTTCGACGCGGCAGGCCATCTTCACACTAGTAGGAGGACAAGTAGAAGTGGTAGACTCATATGTGTACGTGGGGATTACATTTACGACTGCACCATGAAGGTTTACTATGGCACAGGCAGCCAGGGATAGACTCACACGAGGGTATGCAGCCTGGCCATGCTAGAGAGATAGTGTCACCAGTCACACTTCCAGGAGCCCCGCACGAAGCAGTGGTTGTTTGACACACTAGTCACCCTTACTTTGATGTATGCTGCAGCAGTATGGGCACCTGGGCTCGCCACCTCCACATGGTCTCAGATAGAGAGGCCTCAGATTCTCATGCTCTCACGGATGATCCGTAGAGCAAACCCTCCGTCCCACATGACATTGTCCGAATGGAGTTTGCTGCACCTCTTCTAGACGATCTGCTTCATACAGAGGATCAGAGATATGCCATCAGATCGACTCTCACATAGAACTTTTGAGACGTCCAGGCAGCTCGCAAAGAGTGGAGATAGGAGATCATGGTATTCTCACATATGATAAAGTGGCTCACTCAGCATGGCACCTGCCACCTTTCCAGTATGATATACATGCACCACACATCCAGCTCTCTCACAGAGTGATAGGAACAGAGTCATTCGACGCAGCGATACACTCAAGAGACTTGGATTACACCCAGTTAGCCTCTATCGCCGAGGATGCTATACTCTACTATAACAGAGATCAGTTTATTCGTATCTCACTGGATGGATTCATATAGAGACCTGGATACATGGATGTGTACATGCCTCACAGTGCCCGAGTGGCAATTGGCCAGGTTAGAGTGTCATCACACCAGCTTGAGATTGAGGCAGGTAGGGCAGCACGGATCCCCAAAGCAGAGAGGATATGCAGACTATGCCAGGAGGAGGTTGAGAGTGAGGAACATTATGTATGCAGATGCAGAGCATATAGTGTCACTAGAGAGAGATACACCACCATCTTCAGTGGACATCCCTCACTCCGCCAGATCATGGAGTCCACAAACCAGTGCAGATTTGGCCAGTTCTTGCTAGAGACAGCGCCACAAAGAGACACTGCTACGGACTCATACCACAGGGAGAGGTGGGCGATAGCTCCAGCTCACTGATTTCTTCCAAAGATCTATCCCAGTGCCTGGGGTTACACTTCAGTGCGCTGCGGACCTCCGAGCCAGACGGAGACCGAGAGCACTAGGCTACCAGACTCCCATACTACATCAAATGGAGATCATAGAGATACGAGCTCGACATCAGCACCATATCCGCTAGCTCACTTACACTCACACCCGAAGATCATGCTTTGAGGTATTTTTGCCTCGCCATCGCCTATGTATCACATATTACACCCCCATTATGGTACTGGTTGGAGCTAGACAAATCTGCATTACATTCTTGTATACCCTACGCATATAGGTTGCATGCTGAGCCTCTAGCAGTAGTGCTCCATCCATCACACCCCCCACTAGCTCAGTACTTTCATAGTTTATTTCATGTTCATTTTGTCCTTTTTTTTTCTGGACATCCAGAAGACATTGATAGTTGTACATTGATTTGTCTCATAGGTCGAGTTCGGCCTCTAGTAGACGTTAATACAGCTCTCTCTCTCTCTCTCTCTCTCTCTCTCTCTCTCGTTCTCTATCCCTCTCTCTCAATATCTCCTTCTCCCTCCCTCCCTCCCCCCCCCCTCTCTCTCTCTCTCCCCATGTTATCTCACCACTCAGGATTCTTTTTCGCCCCTTCTCTCTCTCTCTCTCTCTCTCTCTCTCTCTCTCTCTCTCTCTCTCTCTCTCTCTCTCTCTGTGCGCTCATGCTCTCTCCCTCTCTTGTTACACACATATTACATTCTTGTTCCTTGCTTCACAACCTTTCACAAACCTACATCATGCTAAAAATTCATACAATTGGATGGCTCTCTTTCTCCCTCTCTACAAGCACTCACTTTAACTATAAAATAGTTCTTAAAAGTGTTGTATATTTTTCCATCAGAGAAGATTTTTACAACTGAGCAAGTGGCAACAATGCATGTGTGGCCACTTTAACATCGGTCTCAACACAAACAACATTTCTCCCGACATGTATGCATACCCTAGCCAAATCTCCTGCTCTCCAACAAACAAGTCTAGGATAACATCCCCTAGTCTTGCCATAGAATCCAATATGTGTTCCCATGTCTATTGAGTGCGTTGCAAGCCTCCTACACATATAAAAAATAAAAATTATGCCTCAAACATCTATACGTTGGGACTTATGAATGGGGTCCATTTTGGAAATTTCTCTTACCTCTCCATGGCCTCCCATTGATGTCTCATATCCGTTCACTTTCTGTGCAATCATAAAAAATATGGGGATGCCTTCTCTCATGAAAGCCATCATCACAAGTGTCCATGTCTGTAAAAACAACCTCAAAACAAAAGAAAATCACTACACATGTGCCAATGATACATTTCACGTATTCTTAGATGTCGCCAACCATAATGATAATTAAACTTACATGTGTGCTGCATATTGTTCCAACCACCTTGGTCTTGCAGCTTATGGTCTGCATGAATTGTAGCTGCTAATCCCTTTCCATAGCAATGTTGGTGGACAAATGAATTACACTATATATAGTGCATATACTTACTAGTGTCCCACTGTCACAGAAGACTCTGCTAGCAATGTCAAACAAGTACTCCTCACCCCTTGGAGTATATTGCTTCCAATCTTTGATCCCAACCCTCATTCCATACACATCACCTCCAATGGTGGATAATCTTGCCACAATCAAATCACATGCCGCTGGCTGCCTTTCTCCTCACACGAGATACCCTATCTCCGATTGGTAGAGTGACCCCAACTCTCTTATAATACACTGAAAGTTCAGGGTCCCACTATCCTCTGTTAATCTTGCGGCTATGTCTATCAGATCGCCGAACCACAAGCAAGACTTTACTGAGGGCTGTCAACTCTGTTCACATCATGATTCCATTAATTATTTCATGATTCTTACATGTTTCCATATGTTAGAGAAGTCAAAAT
Source organism: Cibotium barometz (assembly GCF_041138505.1). NCBI lineage: Eukaryota > Viridiplantae > Streptophyta > Polypodiopsida > Cyatheales > Cibotiaceae > Cibotium > Cibotium barometz. The sequence goes on from NC_141056.1 coordinate 14,936,827, forward strand.
TACCATTACGCAATACCTTTGGATATCGTTTTCACTTTCAGTTTGAGTTGCCCACTAGGACCACTAGCCGCTCTCCTACTCTAAATATGTTACTATACATGAGACTTCTCCTAAACGGTCACTGTTACATTTGCACTTATTCCCTAGGAATAGGAGGCTTGTCATCGTCATCGCTCTCACTATGCTCCTCTACTATTGGAGTAGGCGCACTCTGCTGAACATAGCGTTTTACATTATATCACATTGTTCTAGAATTGTGAATTAAACATCATCAACAAAATGTACCTTAGCTTTTTGGTTGCATATTGGACGTTGTCATTCTTCATCCATGTGTGCAATTGCAATCTTCGAACCACACACAACACTCCATTATTTCTACTTATGGCTACTCATATGTTGGAGGTTTGCTTGCAATTATAATGTGTATATTAAACACTCACCAAACCAGGGTAAGGTGTGTCAGCTCTAGGTTGAGAAGAAGGAGGCTTGCATGATTTGTTGTTTTACAAAGCGGTGAATCATCATTGTCACGTGTACCAGTCTGCTTTTCCTTCGGGCTTCACATTCTTTTTCCCTATGAAATAAAACCAATGGTTATGTATTTTTACATAGAGTGGGTCCAACATCATTCATCCTTTTTTAAATCACGCTTACTTACTTTGGTAGCTTGGTTGACTATCCTTTTCTTTCTTGTAGTAGAAATTCTGCTTGCTCTTCTCTATAAGATACTTTCCACCACGAGGAAAGTCCAACCACCAAGGACATGTAAGAAATACATCCTCCACCTAAAAATCATTGGCCTACATATTTGTGTGCATTGTGTCATTGGAAGACCTATCCATCCAATCCTTGATGATTGGGGGGGACATTGCCTTGATTTCTCAAGCTAAAGTGCAGGCTCTAAGCCACCTGCGTACAACAAAAAGGGATTATAAAATGTAGGCTATACAGTGCCATAACAAGGTGTCGAAAGCTAGGTCAACAAGAAAGTACTTGAATACGCATCTCTTTGATGCTTGCTTCAATCCAGGCTGCTTGTCAATTTGTGAAGGAAGACTTTAGTCTCTTGATTAGCTCGTTAAACGTGCTATTGAGACGTACTTCCTTTTGATTTCAAGTACGGTGAGACAGAGAGTGTGTTGGGAAATTTTAATTTATAGGTTGTCTCTATATTCTAGATTATAGAGGTTCTTTGTTCTAAAATTTTTGGCTCCATAGGACGTCTCTTTTCAAGAACCTCTTGATGTCTTGCGTGTCTGTGCACATTTTCCACAATGGAGAAGTTAGCACCATTCTTGGGTTGGCCTGAATTCCAAGATCGTCAGCACTACTTTGGCGTTTGCACTTACCACGAGGCACATGATGCATGACCCTTGTGTCCTTATTTTCATCCTTCAATACTAGATACAATATATGACACTTATCTGCTAGCCCTAGTACCCAGCATGCAATAGATTACACCCTGTCTTTTGTTAAGCCTTTGGGCTTGTCATCCCAATTCACTTGCACTAGCAAACCATACAAATAGTATATGTTACATGCTGCTTTATGGTCATACAAGCCTAGTAAATAAACAAGGAGAAGATACAAACCTAAAGAAATATTTGCCATTAATTGGATCTGCCATCATTGGCAAATCTCCTAGTTACTTTATGCCACCTTGCATCAACTTCGTAAAATGCCTCTCTCCACTTACTTTGAAAGGTGTCACGATCCAAAAAATCATTTTGCTTGGAGAGTTTTACGTAGCCTGGCCTAGTGGTCATTCTACAAGTATGATTTTCTATTGCGTTAGATTTTTAGCAGTGTTACAATTGACTCAAAACCTGTTGATACTAGAAGACATTGCTCACTTGGAAAATAATTTATGAGAGAACCAGTAAGGACAGTTGTACACCAGGGTTAACCGCCACGAGAATCCTTCTCCATATGTTTCTCCATCCACTTCCTATCATCTAGTGAAGCTCGCCAAGCGAAGCAATGTCTATTTGTTTGCAGATCCCAATGCACGGATCATGCATATCGTATCCATCACTGTGGAATGCACATATTTGTTCTCATTAATGATGCAAGTTTCCATGCTATGTTTAATAATGAAGTTAAATACATTTAATCTATCGAGATATAGCTTAGAATACTGACTTTTTAAGTCAGGCAATCACTGACAACACCTCTCCTTCATCTTGTGTGAAAACATCCAATAGGGTACCCTCGACAACAAATGGATGTCTTAAACTGTTGTGTGTGAATGCTGCATTGAAACGGTTTCAATATGCAAAGCTATAATCTGTACACGGTACAAGAAACATATAACAACACTATACCTCTTTTGATTTCTTCCATGCAAGAGAGTAAGCGGTGGTTGCCATCCTAAACGTAAAACACTTTTGCGATAAGAACTCCCACTATGTTGCTTTGATTCGATTCTCAAACTCTTGGTTTTTTCTCTCCCATATCTAATCCCCCAGCCCTTTGTCACTTTCCATTATTTCACGTGTTGAAAGCAAAGGAGTTGTGATAGAACATATGAACGTTCCTTTTGTGCGCATGTAACCATGGTTGAAAAACACAACACATAGCTTCGTGTACCATGCATTGAAGAAAATGTTGATGGGATGTTCGTGTATACAGAAAGTTTCTGAAGTTCCTGAAATATATAATGACAACATTGATTTTGATCTCCCTTGCACAGGTGATTCTTTTCTTTCTCCCATGCATGGAATGGAACAAATGTATGATGGCCATTGTTGGACTAAATTGATGAAGACACATGTAAAGTTCTTGGGTGTTGTGAGGAAGAGCTATTGTGGAGGGATTTTTGAATGCACAAGTAGTCTATGTGGAAGCTTTAGAATCAATGGCAAGGCAAACAAATTGTCATGGAGTGAAGAGTGTTTGTAGATATTTCACAAAGTAATCACACAATAGGTTGTAACTAACTCATGTCTTAAATTGTAGGTAAATTAACAGAGAAAGTACCCCAAGTGGGGCAATGTTTTTTCTGAAAAGCATGCCTATTTGCATTGTAAAGTGTGGGGATTCAATATACTACTGCATGCTTGCCCATGCACATTAAACGAGGCTGATGATACACCAAGGTGTGCATTACCATCATGCAGTCCAAAAAGGAGCTTCAAAAGCTGCCATTTAATACGGCTAAGGAGCTAGTTAAGGAGGCAGTATCTGATTTATTATCCTTTGGACCACACAAAATTTAAACGAATATCGCGAAGTGCCTTGTCATAGATGGAGTGGTGAGAACACCAAGTACAATGGAAAAAATCAAATTTGACCAGTGGAGCTTAAAAGTCTATTAGAAGAAATGTAACCTCTCATTCAAGTACAAGGGTAAAGGCTTCTAGAATATATATAGTTTGAACTCTTTTGAGTGAAATTTTTTCCATCTAATGTTATTAGTTATTTTTTCCAAATTAGGTTCAAAAGAGTGGTTAAGGCTTTAAAGCATGGTGGTCGCTCAAGTGGTGCAGAGTCAAGCATACTGGAGCGGAAAAACAATGTGCATATGAATTCTTTCATATAGGAGTAGATTCCCAGGATATAAGACCATGAGCATTGCTATGTATTTAAGATGTCAACTCTATTGGACCATCATTAGGTGTCGATCTTGTGAGTAGGATGCATCACTCTGGGAATGGAGATTCAAGACAGGGCCTGAGCATGCTTTCACCATGTACGCAGGGTTGCAGGGTGGACCATGATGGCAGTACATGTTTATGATCCCAGGTATACGTTGCCATAGTACTTATACAATGTCCATGCTCTGCTAAGATTTTACATGTACTCATACATTGAAGTACATACTTCAACTTGCAAGAGCTTATGATAATTGCCACTTGTGAAATGAAAGAGGAAGACACATATGCACAAGAAATGCTTTACCAGATGCTTAATGAGGTAGTGGAGCAAAAGGGGTTGCTAAAACCCAACTTTAGTGGCTTCATGGTGGACGAGGCTGTAGCAAATTGGAGAGCTATGAGGTCTATTTACAATGGCGGGCCAGATAAAAGAATGGAGGGTAGAGAAAGATCATGCTTGTTTCATTTTGGGAACAAAGTCTTTACATACATACACAATAGTACGTGGTTAAGAATTACCAAGAGGTGGAGATATTTTGGGAGTGAATCATGGAGAAATCAATGGGATTTGATGCTTGATGTAAACTCTATAAATTGAGGCATAGCCCTAATGAGAATTTGCTGGTTTTTGAGTATCCATGCCTACATTAATCTATTTGTCACTAATTACGTCTTAATTATTTCTTAATCACTTTGTTAATCATGTTGATTCTAGTGTTTGATCCACCATAGCTCATCATTTTGCTCAAATTTCAACATGGTATCAGAGCCATGCCTAGAATCAATTAGATTTATGAGCCCATTAGTTAATTAATTAGGATTAGTAGATAATTAGCAAAAAATCAAATTTTTAGTGAGTTTTCACTTCTCCCCTTCACCCCCAGCCACAGTGGAGGATCTCTAGCACCTTGCACACAAAGAATCGGGGCATAAGCTTCTAACACAAGCTAGCTAACCCATAGGAGCTCCAGCCCATCGAATCAGAAGCGCAAACCGCCCACGGAAGCTCTCGATTTTTGCTGATTAAAAAGCTACGTTTTTCTGAGATGATTTGGTGATTTCTACTTCCACAGATCAAAGGTCTCTAATTCCTCTTAGCCCAAGGGGTAATCAAGCATGCTCTACAAGTTGGTGAAGACAGAATTGAGTTTCATCAAGTCTACATTGAGATCCAAGCTCTTCATCAAATCTGCAGGTGACTTTGGTAAAACAGAGATTAAGCTTTCAATATTTGGTCAAATCTTGTGTTTCTTGGCTTAATCCTCTACTAGACTCATTGCTATTGATGCCTTTGAAAGCATTTGAGCTCATTTGAAGTGGAAGGCACCAGATCTGGACTCCCCGCATACTTTGTTTTCTGCACACAAACCAGAGCATTAATTTGCTAATCAGTGATTAATCAATGCTAATCACTGTATTTTGGTGCAATTGAGGGTTCAAATTAACCATTAGGTATCTGATACAGATCCCTATAACTTCAGATTGCAAATCAGAGTTGGTTTGATACTCCAACCATCCTGTACAAATTGGTTACCCTTGATTTAATGTAATTTCTGGTAAAATTGTGCTGATAAATTTATGAAAATCATCATTTTGCATTCAACCCTTGGTTAATGCCTGTAAATCTCACTCAAATTCAAGATTATTCACAGCCAAAGTTGCATTTGGAATGTGCATGAGAATGAATGCTATACGCATTATGTATTGGGCACATTGCATCAGTGTAAAAATGGGAACAGACACTGCCCTTGTCCAAAATAAGGCAAGAGGTAAGACCTCCCGCATAAATTTGGGTTTGCATTGCATAATGATACAAGATAAACATAAAAAGCCCAAAGGAACTGTCAGCAAAACATTGAAACATGTTGCTCACATGGAGCAAAATGACCTGACGGACGAGCTCATGGCCCCAGCCATGAAAGAAGAAGAATATCTCTTCCCAAGAAGAGGATCCACACCAAGAAGATCTAAAGGAAGACATGGACACGAGAAGAGAAGCTGCCACCACAAGAAGAGAAGCTGCCACGAGAAGAGAAGCTGCCCCAAGAAGACTGAAAGAAGAGACGGACGCGTGGAGAGATGCTGCCCCACGAGAAGAAGACTAAAGACAAGAGAAGATGTGAGGCTCCAAAGAGTGAGGAGCCATGTGAAAATCTCTGAGAGAGAGAGAGAGAGAGACCCCACAACCCAATGTAACCTGCCCTAATAAAGTAAAACCACCTCTGAGCCACCGATGATGTAGGCCACGTGGTAGATGTATGTGTGAGCACTTTAGTCAAGGTCGCGGGCACTTATAGTAGCCTTGGACACATAGAGAGAGTGTCAAGGACTATGGAGTTTAGGGACTTGAGGCACTGGTCGCGGACTGTCAAGTAAGAAAGAAACTTGATACAGGGTCCAGGTGTGCTGAGATAACTTGAGGGGAGGAGTAGACACTGGTCGCGGACTACCAAGTAAGGGGAGGCAAACTTGGTATAGGGTCTAGGTGTACTAGGATTATTCACTTGAGGGGAGGTGTTGAAATATACAAGTGAATAGGGTGTGTGTGGGAACAAGCTCTTGGATAGAGGCTGTAAAAGAGAAGATGTAATTGTGAAAGAACCTGTGAAAAGGTGAGAAGAATCTACTGGGAGAGAATAATGGGTAGCATGAGGGAATTTAGGAGTGTGGAGATATTCTGGGAGATATTCAGGGAAAAGAGAAGAGGTGGAGAGAATCAGGCAAAAGGTGGAGATATTGTGGGAGTGAATCATGGAGAAATCAATGGGATTTGATGCTTGATGTAAACTCTATAAATTGAGGCATAGCCCTAATGAGAATTTGCTGGTTTTTGAGTATCCATGCCTACATTAATCTATTTGCTAATTATTCACTAATTACATCTTAATTATTTCTTAGTCACTTTGTTAATCATGTTGATTCTAGTGTTTGATCCACCATAGCTCATCATTTTGCTCAAATTTCAACACAATGGAGGTGTGCGAAAAGTGTTTGAGAGGATGTCTTAGCTATATACAGATATATAAGAGCATGGTGGGGTAATGGAAAAGTGGCAGGCAAAAATACTCCTGCTATTGTTGGCTGATCTGGTGGAATGTACGATACTCTTATTAGAGAACTTCTTGGGGTGTGGAAAGAGAAGAGGATGTATTAGCTAAATATAGATATATAAGATCATGGTGGGGTAATGGAAAAGTGGTAGGAAAAAATATTCTTGCTATTGTTGGTGGCTGAGCTGGTGGAATGTGTGATACCCTCATCAGAGAAAACTTCTTGGGGTCAAAGAATTAATATTGGTTTATGGAAGTTATGTTTCTATTTGAAATTGTTTTTTATTTTCATCTCGTTTCACAGGTTGTGGATGACACAACAACCAAGCACATTCCACGGACAAATTTGGCAGAGTCCAAGCACGCAAGTTGGCTTGCTGGCACGGAGTTCAAGGGGACCATCTCTCTTTATGATGCACAACAATGAGACCTAGCCAATGCACTACTTCAAAGTGCAAAAAGTTGTGTATTTCAACAAGGGAAGCACTTAGGATCTAGTCCAAGCATCACAAAGTTATTAGAGAGGTGTGCTAATAGAAGTGGATTTTCATCGAGCCCACCAACTGTAACAAGTAGATTGGTGGGAGAAGTAGTTAGAGGAACTCTTATGTTCCAGGTTCCCAATGTCATGGGTGACAATAAGATAGTGCACCGTAAGCGGCATCCACAAACCATAATAAATGAGGATAGCAATAGATCCCATAGGCCAGAATATGTCACAGAGAATCAACCCACCTCTGATTTTTTGGTGCTTTCAAACTGGGAGAGTGCAGGAGAGAGAGAGAGAGAGAGAGAGAGAGAGAGAGTATGATCCTACCTATTTACAACCTAAACACTCATTATTTGAAAAAGAAAAACAATACCATGCTTACATTGGCATTGACCTTCGGACTTTCAAACTGGGAGAGAGTGCGAGGAAGGGAGAGAGAGAAAGAGAGAGAGAGTGCTTATGATCCTATCCTATTTACAACCTAAACACTCGTTATTTGAAAAAGAAAAACAATACCATGCTTACATTGGCATTGACCTTCGGGCACTGAAATTCCTAGCCAAATCTTCCTTTTTTAGATGTGGCTGGTGTATAAACATGTTATTGTTCTCATCGAGACCAAGTACACACAGAGTGCGAGGAAGGGAGAGAGAGAAAGAGAGAGAGAGTGCTTACGATCCTATCCTATTTACAACCTAAACACTCGTTATTTGAAAAAGAAAAACAATACCATGCTTACATTGGCATTGACCTTCGGGCATTGAAATTCCTAGCCAAATCTTCCTTTTTTAGATGTGGCTGGTGTATAAACATGTTATTGTTCTCATCGAGACCAAGTACACACAGATAGACATAATACATGTGCTTATATGAAATAAACCGACATTCACCACCTGCTCTCATCTGAAAATCTGGACATGTATCAGCACGGTAGCTTTACAATTATGACATCATACCTCTCACCTTGCATCCTTGAAGAATCGGTCTCTACTTACAAATACCTCATGTTCCATTTTCTTCATGAACCTTTCTATAATGATTGTTGAGAATTGTCTATCCTCTTGGTTGCTATGTAGTAGTCTTGTCTTGTACCTCAGGATTATGCTTCTTGTGTTATTCTCTTCTTGTAAACTCTCCTTCTATAGAACAAATCCATCTAGAGATTGCACCTCGTTGCTCATAAGATTTGTGCTCTTCTGAATTGACCAAACACTTGGAGGCCGCACAGTTGCGTTTGTGATTGTTGAGCATATGGACTATGTGTGGTCCCCGCTTGTATTACAGAACCACATGATCTGTCTACACTACCAAAATGTCCACCTTGGTGCCAGACCCCGTTTCCCTATTGTTTGTTTTGTTTTCTGCATTTCCCTGATTGGCCATCTAGCCATGCTTGACAAGTGACTGCTGTTTATTTTTATGCAATGAATTGCCCACATTGTATCATGAATATCTGTTTCCCACACTCTTTGCATTCCCTTTTTAATCACTCTTTTTTTGCATGCACCAATGAGAGGTGTTCCTTTCTAAACACTACTTTTTGTATGCAACAAAAAAAGGAGAGGTCCCTATTAAAAGTGACATGTGGAGGCTATAATTAGACCTATTTAAATCTATATAAAGGTATGGCTTGGAGCTCAGTAGATCTACCATAATCCCTCTCTTTGAACGCATAGTTCCTCAACAAGATATTCCTCTCTGTATCTCTTTCACATCAAACCCTCTATCTCTCACCCTCTCATCATTTTAACATTAGCATTTTGCCGAACATCAAGAAGCCATCTCCATAATATTGTCTAAGTAAAGGGTGTAGATGAAAGAGAAGAGCCAGGATGGACGTGAAATGTTGGATCACAGACAACAGAGTGGAGAAGCACAAAAGCTATGAAACAAACTCAATGAAGATGGTCCGTTTGAAGATGGAGACGTATATCAATGGCATATGAAATTGAGTATTGCAACAGGGAGTTGGCGTACGATGGCTACATAAGCGACAACAAAGAATGCATTCTTCAAGAGGAGCTTGAGAAGAAAGTGCAAGAAAAAGACACCTACTTTAGAAGTGGTAGAGGGAGAGGGAAGAGGAATAGATCGAAGGGGGCACGAGAGAGAGGGAGAGGGAGGGAGGGAGGTAGAGAGAGAGAGAGAGAGAGAGAGAGAGAGAGAGAGAGAGAGAGAGAGAGAGAGAGAGAGAGAGAGAGAGAGAGAGAGAGAGAGAGAGAGAGAGAGAGAGGAGTTGGTTATGGTGGGCTGGAGGGGGGAGGAGGTGTCCTGGTGGGGCCAGGCCGGTCGAGAGGAGGGGAGAAGAGAGAGAAAACATGGCTATAGAGAGAGATTAGTTGTCAAAAAGCCTGCTTCGAGAAGCCCGCTCAATGCCCATCCCCGTTTGGTTGTATCAACATCGGGACTAGCAAGGAATTGATTAATCTAACTTGGTTTTATGTATCTAAAAGAGGTCTTACATAGATTATATCATGGTGCTATATGGGATGCTAGGATTTACTCCATGTAGTGTTCCTTGCATCTATATTTCTAGTATGGGTGTTAGTTAACTGAATGCGAGTGGCATTGATTTTTTGAATCAACTATAGGGAATGAGGAAGACATAGATTAAGGATTGCTGATGATTAAAGTGTTATTGCTTGTTGATTACAACCATAATTGGATCTATGATCGATATTGTGACACATTTGTCTTTCTTCATTGAGAGGGTGAAGTTCTTTTATTTCACCAATTTTGAGTGATACTACGGAAAACCGATAGGCACATTGATTTGGATAGCCAGCTGATCTTGACGCACTTGTATGTTATATACTTTGGAGAGATATGTGCTCAGAGCATATTTCACTAACAATACTTTTAAGCAGTCCACAATGCTTTTAAGCAGTCCATAATGATTTTAAGCAATCCATAGTGCTTTATAGCAGTATTTCTAGTTAGTTCTTTTTAGTACTTATACAATGCTAGTTAGCTACTGTAGCATCTTAGAATCATCCAACACTCTAAAAGTAGTCAAAAAGTAATTTTGCAGTGTTATTGTACTACATGAAGATTCAAACTCATCAACTGAAGCTACAAACTCATGGCAACCATAATATCAGAGGAAGAGACAACTACATAGGATTAAAAGGAAGGAGTTATGAAAAAAGAAGACTAGGAGTATACAACTACTATGGCATTCTAGGCCACTGGGAAAGAGAATACAATAAGAGTCTAGCAGATGGAAGACCCCAAATCATAAATGGACCAGCCAACAATCAAAGTTCAAACTATGCATCCTCAAGTTCAAATAAACCCCAAGAGTAGGTGTTTCTCTCTACATGCATGGCACATCTAATAAGTGGTAAAAGATGATTGGTATGTTGACTCGGGAGCTTTTAACCATACGACTCACCATGCTGAATGGTTTAAATTAGTTTAGCCCATCTCAAAGGATTAAGGATTCATTAGCGATTGTAGGAGATGACTCCCCCATTATACAATACAAGCATAGGGTATCATTCTAGTTCAAATATCTACAGGTCACGTAAAAGATTTACAGGTTAGGTAAAAGATTTACAGGTCAGGTACAATACAAGCATAGGGTACCATTCTGGTTCAAATATCTACAGGTCAGGTAGTAAAAGATTTAATAGATGTCCTTCTTATTCTAGGTATAACCAAAAATCTAATTTCAATTGGTCAAATATTTGAGAAAGGGTATGATGTAAGATTCAATTTGAAAGGATGCTTTGTTGAGGATGCAAATAGGAAGGTTTTTGTGTATGGAGAAAGAGTTAAAAGAATTTTCAAGCTAACATTAGGTGATTCTCACCATGATCACTTCTCATTCCAAACCCCATCAAGCTCACTTACTCTTTGGCATAAGCTTTAGCTCATGTAAAACATAAAAGCATCATGCATTTGAAAAGACAAGGTCTTATGAAAGGGCTGCCCATGCTACACTTCTCATCCAAAGCCCATTAACCTCACATACTCTTTGGCATAATAGTTAGGTCATGTAAACCATAAAAGCATCGTGCATTTGAAAAGACAAGGTCTTGTGAAAGGGCCACCCATGCTATAGTTAAATGAATAGGAAAGCACATGTCCATCTTGCATGTTTGGAAAGCAAGAGGCAAACATTAGAGATTGTACATACATATCTGTGGGGTCTAAGCAAAACAACATCTACTGGAGGAGAATGCTACTTCATGACATTTGTGGATGATATATCCAAGAGCAAAAGTCTGATGCTTTTCTGTATTTTAAATAGTTCAAAGCTATGGTAGAGAAATAATGTGGATGCTACATCAAAACCCTGAGGTCAAATAAAGGGGGGTAATACATATCTAAAGGATTTGAAGATTTTTGTAGGCAACAAGGCACAAGGAGGCAGTACACATACTCCTAAAGTCCTTAACAAAATAAAGTAGCATGGGTGATTATGCTAAGCATGTAAGAGATATGTTAAATGAAGCATGTTAAATGAAGCAAAACTTTTAAAGCACTATTAGGCTAAAGCAATTAACAAATCAGTCTACCTCATGACTAGAAGTCCTACAAAAGCGCTTACCCAAGAGTAGTGCACTTAGTTAGAAAACCAAACATATCTTATTTGAAAGTCTTTGGTTGCATTGCTTACATGCATATCCTAAATGAAAAGAGAAGGAAATTCATTGGACATGACTCACATTCCAAAGGTTACATGCTGTATAATCATTAGATATGACTCATATTCCAAAGGTTACATGATGTATATTATATTCATTGGATATGACACATTATAAAGGTTGAAAGCTATATAATCTTGATTTCAATAAAGATTAATATATTCATTAGATATAACTCACATTCCAAAGATTACATGCTATATATGATTATATAACTCACATTTCATAGATTACAGGTTGTATCATCATTGTATATATGACACGTTCCATAGGTTATAAGATGTATAGTATATTCATTGGATATGACTCACATTTCAAAGGTTATAGGCTGTATAACCATAATTCCAATCAGCTTTGTGTGTTAAGAGATGTGAGCATGGTAAAGCAATCCCAAGCACATACCATGAAAACATAGGTGAAGGTCAAAGTAATGGTTCAAAAATTTCAAGCCAAGAACAAGATTCCCCCATGAAGTCATCAATCACTTTTCTTAAAGTTCCACCTCCTCTGCACTAAAATAAGGTTAAGATATGGAGTAAAAATCAGCCCCTATACATGAAGATAAAGAAACCTCAACCACAACACTAAGGAGATCTAAAAGGGAAAAGTTCACATCTCAAAGGTTGAATTACACATCAAAGTCTATAGCCATTCACACAAGCTTTATGGCTAAGTTAAATCCTATAATTAAACCTCAAACATATGAAGAAGCATCTACAAAGCAATAATGGATTTTAGTAATGGATGAAGAACATAATGCTTTTATGAGCAATGATACTTTTGGGAGCTTGTAGACTTACCAGAAGGCAAGAAAGTAATAGGATTAAGAATACACAATAGCTGAAGCTAGATCAGCATAATACAAAGCACTGAATTGCAAAAAGAACTGGGGAGTACATACTATTACTGCTTGTAAAAACTTGACTATAAAACTAAGGGAGTCTTCCCACCCATGCGCTTCGAGTAAGGAGCTTTGATGGGGATCTAGATATCCTGCTTATACAAGAGTACTTAAACACAATAAACTCGATGAAAACTAAGGCTACCAAACTAGTCTATATATAGTACCTACAGTCAGTAGTAGGGACATAGGTTCTTGGCCAACCCACGACTTTTGGTCTAAAATGACTAACTGACCACATCATTTGACTGGACCATATTAAACTATAATGTAGTCCCGTATGGAGTTCCGTAGCTCTCAAGATTATCTTAGATTATTTGGACCCTCAAACGAGTCTTGCAACCCAAGAATAGTGTATCCTTTGATTTGCTACTTTTTTTTGTTGTCTCTATCACTTATTAATGCAGTCACTTGGGCCACACAAGCATGCATGCTACTTGGCAAAGTGCCAACTCTACATGAGCTATCTCTTGATCATCTAGCCACATTTGGTCACCATCCACCAGTGTCTAAATTGGGAACTGTAGGGAACTGTTGGGTGCCCGGGTGCTCACGACAACAATGGCTATGTCTCATACAAGGGGCTTTACAAAATAGAGCACATCCACCACCCGCAAAAACATCACGAGAGTGGAGTATTGGCAAATTGTTTTCTAAAACCCCTCCTCAATGTCCACTCATAGGTGAACTACCTTCTTGGTCCAATGCCAAGTTGATAAAGATGGCACTCTAGCAAATCCCTCCCTAGAGCCTTTATGAAAATGTTTATATAATTCTTTATCGTTGAGCAGTGGACAAGATACACCTCTCCATCCATAATGAGATCATGCACATAATGATACTGAATCTTAATATTCTTCATGCGAGCATGAAACATCGAGTTCTTAGCAATAGTAGCCATGCAACTCTGATTGTCACACACCAACATTGTTACTCCCTTTTGAGAACCACCCATGTCTCCTAAGATCCTCCTCAACCAAACTACTTCACATGACGCAAAGTATACTGCCTTGTACCTCTATATAAGAAAGCACCAGTATAGGCCCAAGATTCAATTCTAGACCCAATAAGAAAACAATAACCATAAATAGCTTTCTTGCTATCACAATCTCCAACCTAATCTGAGTCACAAAATCTAGTTAAGGAATTGCCCGATTTATAAGTGATACCATACCCAATGGTATGTTTGATGTATTTCACAACCACATCCCTACCTTTTAATGGTTATCTCAAGGCTATTCCTTGAACACCACATCATGGCTAACAATTATGTTCTTTCCCTTTGGGTTGTATAGTTGATAACCATTTGACTCCATACTCTACCCCAAGAAAATACACTTTTTGCTCTTGGAATGCCACTTGGTTTTGGATGAGTCTAGAACATACATAAAATTGTCACAACCAAATGTCTTGAAGTATACAAATGAGGGTTTCTTACTTGAATAAGCTTCTTGAGGTGTCACACCATTCACTGCCTTTGTGTAGCTACCTCAGTACAAAAAGAATTTTTTAATCCTTTACCTTTAAGCATACTCCGTGCCGTGCCACTGTGCGATTCTTGTGCTCTACATGCAACACTGATTTATTACAGGGTATAAGCAACTATCAAATCTCTCTTGATCTTGTGCTCCTTGTAGTCGGCATTGAACTCACTAGATTTGAATTCTCCTCCTCGATCTATTTAAAACTTTTTCAACCTCTTTCCTGTCTTTTTCTATACCAAGTTATGCCATACTTTGAACTTTCCAAAAGCTTCAACCTTATCCTGAAGAAAATACACTCACATCTTCCTGCTAAAGTCATCGTGATCAATAGCAAGAAGTAGGAAGAACCACCCAATGTAGTGATTGGCATTTTACCATAGAGATCTACATATACAAGCTCTTAAGGAGCCTTTGCAAGATTCTTTCTTTCCTATGGAAATGCATGCCGATCCTACTTGCCCATCATAAGCTTCACACTCATTTGACATCTCTGAAAATGCTGGTAGATGTGCCACAGCTTTGACCCCAAGAGATAGATTTTCAACAAGTACATACACAATGACTTGGTCAAACTGATTGAAGGCCGTCCTCCCCATACAAACCCACTTCCGAAACCTCACATGACAATGTGAGGAGAAGCTTGAGGGCTTGAAGGATCCTCTCTTAGCGATGTGGATTGTCTCATGGAATGTCTATTGCCTCAAAGGCACCATCTACATTCAACATAAGATGGTAGTGTATGAAGAACTTTAGTGAGCCCTAAGAGCTGGACACTCTCATAATTTATGAGAACCATTTGACATTAAAAAAACAATGCATTGTGGGAAACTTCTCCCAGGGGCAGTCACACCTTCTAGTCCCCAACATTTGATCCTATGGGGAATTAAGAAGGTATTTTCATTGCCATCAGCATCGAGTCCTTACTCAGTATCTAGTGGATTTTAGTGCCATCATTCCAAGCAGGGCTTAATGGGTGTTTCTCTCTCTAGAGACACGGTGTGGGGGTTATCCCCACTATTTATGCCCCTAATTGGTGAGATACATGATGTAGTTATGGATGCAAGTGCGGTAAGGCCTTCCCATGTAGATAACTAGTGTGTTGGGGGGGGGACGGGGGCTTCAACATGACCAAGGGAGAGGGGCCATGATGCTTGGCGGCTGACCATCCACCATTAGTCTTCATTTCTTCAAATCGGACTGCCATGTTGGAGCCTCAAACCTAGCCCGTCAGCTAAACTATTTCTATGTGGAAATGTGGGCATGCAACAAGAATAGCATGGTGGGCATTCTTGTTGGACACCACATTCTCCAACCATACCCCAGTCTTGCTTCATCTCGGTGACCTAGCAATAGGTTCATCAACCCTTGGCTAAGATCCCCAATGCTCTTATAGGGGATTCAGAGGCATGCACTGAGACGACGATAATAACTCTGACAAATTGGCACTGAACAAGTTCCCATGCTCATCTAGAATGCGCTCTCTATCTTGCCACTAAATCCTCCAACAAGAAGTCTAGCTGAATAGCCCGAACATATACCAAATAGGATACAACAATAGAGCCACTGTGAGACAGTAAGGACTCCCTAATAATCTCTAAGGAGCAGTCAAAAGTATTCAACATGTGCTCCTTGTGCTAGCCCACACCCGCATGATCATACAACCATGGATGGAACTCTCCCATGTCTCAATGGTCATAGTGAGACAAAATGTGTCCAAAAGATCATGAGGCCAATGTGTATGAACCTTGGTGTGCAAGGATGATTTCAAACCAATCATAAATCGCTCAACCTGCTCTAGCAGTCACAGAGTCCTCAGGAGCATGAGAAAAAGCATCCAAAAATGAGTGAGATAGTTGATTATCAGTTGTGCATAAAACAGTCCCACAGTTACTTCAATCTATAGGGATAAACTACTTCAAGACTACCTTGTGGGCCAACCATCCTAAGAAGTCACGGATTGGTGCCTAAGGTGGTATTCCTACTACAAGAGACTAGCACACATGTCAAAGCTATACACATCAAATAGAGTTGAAAAAGATCCAAACCACTTGTTGCTTCCCAATATGGTAACTATATCATGGGTCCAATATTGGTGATGATTTCTCCATCCATCTTTTGCTTGAACTTGGGAGGCTTCAAGAGCTTCAATAACTAAGTTTGTTCCTCATGAGGCATGGAGGAAGAACTCTACAAATCTCTTGGTGCATCGAGCTGCCCGCCGATGAAGGTGAGCAGGAATAGTCTAAAGAATCTGATGAAGAGGGACATAGTGAAGGATACTTTCAGTGATGCAATTGATGTCTCTCTTGCCAACTATATTGTAGTGCAGATGTAGAATGATGACAATTATACCAAGACTGAAGTTAATATGGTGCATCCCTACCTACATACACGGACCTTCTCTAAAAGGTTTTGCACCACTTTGTTATCTGAATCCTCATGGCCTTGCTGAGAAGCACGAGCCTGGGTAGATGCCAAATTTGTAGCGGCAGGATGGCCGGGGTACCATATCCATTTGACCAAAAGTGGTTATCAAGGCCTCGATTCTTGCATCCACATGAGCAACAATTCGCTCCTCCATACGAGAAAGCACTTCCATAAGTGCCTCTATATCCATGATGAAGACCTAGAAATAGTGACAAACAAGATAAGGATGACAAGGGTTGTAGCCCTTTGCACTCAAGAAGGGTGGGTGGGATATGGGGAAATTGTACAGACAAAAAAAAAAGGGTGGGTGGGATATGGGGGCAATTATACACACAAAAAGAACCAATGTAATGACTCTTTCCAAATCTAGCCTCGTGCACTCCTAGAATCTAGGAGCTCTACCATATCGAATAGTGAATGACATAGGTGCCAGAAAAGAAGAAATCTATAGGTTCACTGGGCTCCGATACCCAAGTGTAGAAGACTCGTGTCCATGTGCCAAGGTTTTTAGAGATAGAAAAAAGTGTGCCGAACATGGGTTTGCACAAGTACAAGCTTAAGCTATGGAGGATCAAAGAGATCCATGGTGTGAGTGCACGTGCATGCATGCACACACACACACACACACACACACACACATAGAGGATGCTCAAGGAGAGAGAGTATGGCACTACTCAATGATATGATTAGTATGATGGAAGTGATGTTCACTCACCAACTACAAGGCTTTTATAGTCTTGCAACCTTATCTTTTGACCCATATAAATATCACACTCTAATAAGTGTGATGCCACATGGCACACTTATCTTATCCACTTCTTATAAGAGTGTGTTTACACACTACTAGCATAATAAATAGACATAAATAGAGGTTCACACACACACAGACACACACACACACACACATACGAGATTTTGAATCCCAACAAACCCCCCTTTAGAGCAAAGATGGAGATGCTTGAGAAGACCTTCAACAGGAGCCTTAGGATAGCCTTCGAACTATACCACATACTCCACTATATCAAGAACATGGCTTGTTGTTCTTCGCTCTAGACTCAGAGGACTTAGAGGTTGGTATGAACATGGCTTGTTGTTCTCTGCTTTAGACTCAAAGGACTCAGAGGCTAGTAATACGAGAACATGGCAGCTCAGAGGCTCAGATATAAGCATGGCTTAAGGGCTCATCAAAGCATGGTCTTTACAAAAGACTTAGAGACCAATTTTTTCTTTTAAGGAGACAATGGCACCAACATCTCGGAAATCAAGCCACTCTTGATTAATGGGAGAACCACTATAATGTACAATATGCATCAACCTTGTAAAAAATACAGCCCCCTTGCTCTAAGTAGTGATATGATGAGAATGACAAAGTTTTTTACAAAATGAAAAACACACATAGGATTATTATATTCAATTCTGGGGGACTTCTCGAGAAGAGAGCTCATGATGCAAACATAAGGTAGAAAATAAAGATCCGTTTTAGAAGTTTAAAAACATTCAAATGATGTGTGGATGAAGCATTATACTTTTGTATTGGTGTTGCCAAGTGATTGACACTTGGGTCCTCATTTTAGGCTCGAGGCCAAGGTAGAGAACCCATAATTACATAAATTGGGAGCTGCTGTTACCATATTATAGTAGTGATGTGTGTGAACACACTTAGGACCGCCGGGGCACTTTTTCCCTCACTAGGAGGTTTTTTCCCCCGTGCATTGTATATACGCCCATTATCTTTTAGGGTTTGTTATCTTTCATTTTTGGCACTCATAATATACAACAGTGTTGTGCTCAAGCTTCCTCATCTTCTTGAAGTTGTGTGTGCATTCCTGCAACCCTAATTCCAACAATTGGTATCAGAGCAGGCTTCCTCCTCCCGGGCAGCATCACCGGCACCTGCCGCTTCATCTCCTCCGATTGCGACGAGGTTTCACGAGCGTCTGCAGGTTAGTATATGCCCTCCGTTTTTGCATTCCAAGTACTGCACAGGCAAAATCGTCCTACTCTGCAGATTTTCTGTCAAGATTAAAATCTGCAGGACAGGTGCCCATTCGTCTGTTTTGGGCTGTGCTACATAGCACAGGTCGATTTTATACAGGTTTACCTCTTACAGACAGCATTTACATCTAGTAGTACAGTCATTGGCCATGGCTGACAACAATGATGTATTCCGCATGTTGGCTGCTGAGGATAAGTTGGATGGCACCAACTATCCATTGTGGGCATATATGATGCGACATGTATTGGTAGCAAAGGGGTTATGGAACATTGTGCAGGGTATTGATGCACGTCCTATTGTGGCTGGGAATGCTGCAAACACATCAGAAACAGGTACTGTTGATGATGGTGCAGGCACAAGTGCTGTAGCAGCTGTTCGAGAACCACCACTTTCAGCAGAGCAGATTCGTTGGGATGGTAGAGATGCGCAGGCTCATGCCTTGATTGCGCTGTCTGTCAAACGTACCATTATCCCACATATTCGCTCCTGCAGGACTTCTAAGGATGCTTGGGATGTACTTGCCACATTGTATCAGGCAAGAAATGAGGCTCGTGTTGCTTACCTCCGAAAACAGTTGGAGAGTGAGCATATGAACGAAGGTGATTCTATGGATAGCTTTTTGACAAAGATCAAGGATTTCAAAGAGCAGCTCATTTCTGCAGATGAAATCCTGTCAGACAGTTCACTTGTGTAGACTGTTTTGAATGGTCTACCAGATTCTTATCAGGGTTTTGCTTCCACTCTTCGCTTGATGATGAAAGGCAATCCCAATGCCTTATCATTTGAGGAGTTAGTTTCTGTTTTGCTGCAAGAAGACCAGTCAAGGCAAAACAGGAATATTATGCGTGTCGCAGATCAAGCTTTCGTTGCTAGTCAGAGAAGCGGGAAAGGTAAAGCTGGCTTTTCTTCTAGTAAGCAGAAATCTGCAAATGCTGCGCAACCAAAGAAGGAAGACAAAGATGAGAAGAAGGGTGACAAACAGAAGACATTTTGCAAGTACTGTAAGGGAAATGATCATGTCATCAAAGCGTGTCCTAAGCTGGCTGCGAAAGAGGCTAAGAAGAAAGAGGCTGGTATGGCTGTTGCAGATGCCTCTCCTTCTAACAATGAATCTGCTAATGTTGTGCTAGATACAGAATGGGCATTCAATGCGCAGTGCAGTTATGACCCATCTTTGCATGACACATGTATGTCTGCAGTAGATTCAGATGTATGGTACTTTGACAGTGGTGCCACTAAGCATATCACCTCGCAGCGCAGTTTATTCACTTTCCTTGAGTCTGCTCCCACAGGGAATACTGTCACTTGTGCCAATAACTCCTCTTATCCCGTTGAAGGAGTTGGACAGATTGTGCTGAATGTTGCAAATGGCAACACCTTTACACTTTTTGACGCATTGTATGTGCCAGGGATCAAAAAGAATCTGCTGTCAGTCTCCGCATTTGCCAAAACAGGTTTGGTTGTAAAATTTGTGGATGACAGATGTACTGTTCATGATCTCTCTTGTGGTGACATCATTGTAGCATCTGGTTCACTATGTCGAGGGCTGTATAAGCTCAATATGGATGGCAAATGTGTAGAGGATTCAGCATGTGCTATTATGGATACGCAGGCTATTTCAGATGCAAAACTGTGGCATGCACGTTTTGGTCATCTGAATTTTGCAAGTTTGCTGCGCCTGCAGAAATCTGAAATGGTGTCTTCTTTGCCTAAGCTTGAGGCACCTGTCAAGCATGTTTGTGAGGGCTGCATATTGGGTAAAATGCAGC
Organism: Cibotium barometz; assembly: GCF_041138505.1. Lineage (NCBI taxonomy): Eukaryota > Viridiplantae > Streptophyta > Polypodiopsida > Cyatheales > Cibotiaceae > Cibotium > Cibotium barometz. The sequence goes on from NC_141056.1 coordinate 14,957,192, forward strand.
GTGCTTCCTTTCCCAAAGATGGATCAGTGAGAGCTGAACGCAGATTGCAGCTTGTTCACAGTGATGTTTGTGGTCCCATGCAAACTCCATCATTTGGAAACTACCTTTACTTCGTGACTTTCATTGATGATTTTACCAGGCATGCATGGGTATATCCTTTGAAGGCAAAGTCCGAAGTGTTTTTGTGCTTCAAACAATTTTTGGTTATGGCTGAAAATGTGTCAGAAAGTAAGATGGGCACCCTCCGTTCAGATCGAGGGGGGGAGTATATGTCTTCAGAATTTAATGCATTTCTGGCTGAGCGTGGGATAAAACACCAATGTACAGTGCCGTATACACCACAGCAAAATGGTGTGGCTGAGAGAAAAAACAGGTCTCTCATGGAAATGGCAAGATGTATGGTTAAGAGTCAAAGTCTACCACATGGTTTTTGGCTTGAGGCTGTCATGTGTGCCACTTATGTACTAAACAGGTGTCCCACCAAAGCATTACAGGTTGTCACTCCATATGAGGCTTGGCATAGCCGCAAGCCATCTGTTGGCCATTTACGTGTTTTTGGTTGCCTGGCATATGCATTAGTGCCTGTGCAACATCGCAGAAAATTGGATGACAAAGCTGTCAAATGTATTTTTGTTGGATATAGTGCTGAGAGCAAAGGCTATCGTTTGTATCATCCACAGACAAAGCGCATTTTGGTTAGCCGTGATGTTGTATTTGTGGAAGATGCAGTTCAGCCCTTGGTTTCATGTACTAAGGAGACAGATATCAGCTCACGTGATGTCTATGATACATTGTTGCCTCTTTTCAGTGGTGCACAGTCAAGTGCAATACCTCATGAGGCAGTTTTTCAGCCTATGCAGGTTTTAAATGATGGCACAGATCAGCCTATATCTGATGCAGATGTGCATGATGCACTTGAGGATGAGAGACAAGAGATTGAGGGCTCTAGGAATATGCCTAGATGGCTGGTGCAGACTTTGCGTGACAGCAAGTTGGATGCCCCTTTGACTAGTCGCACTCGTTCCGGCTCTCATGGTGCCTCTTATGCGTCAGATTGTTATGCATTGGCTGTTTCTAGTATGTGCGATGAAAGTGAGCCTGTTTCATTTGATGAGGCACAAAGTTCAGAAAATTGGATGGCTGCTATGCAAGCAGAATACGATGCTATTATGAAGAATGGTACATGGTCTTTATGTGACTTGCCCCCTGGCAAGAAGGCCATTGGCACTAAGTGGGTATACAAATTGAAGCGTAAGCCTGATGGCACAGTGGATCGCCATAAGGCTAGGCTTGTTGCAAAAGGTTATGCTCAAGAGAAGGGCATTGATTTTGATGAGACTTTTGCTCCCACATGTCGTATGACCACTGTTCGTAGCATCTGTGCATTAGCAGCTCATAATGGTTGGAATGTACATCAGCTGGACATAAAGACTGCGTTCTTAAATGGAGATTTGCATGAGGAGGTGTATGTATCGCAGCCTCGTGGTTTTGTTCAAAGAGGGCAGGAAAACAAAGTGTGCAGGTTAAAAAAGGCTTTATATGGTTTAAAGCAAGCTCCACGAGCTTGGTATGAAAAAATACATGCATATTTGACTGCACATGGGTTTCAGAATAGTCCAACAGAAAGCACTTTGTATGTTAAACGTGTGGATGGTGTACATCTAATCATTGCTCTCTATGTCGATGACATGCTGCTCACAGGACCAAATGAGAGTCATATTGCTGATTTTAAGGCTGATTTGAATGCCTCTTTTGAGATGTCAGATTTGGGACATTTGCATCATTATTTGGGGATACAATTTAAGCAGTGTGATGGAGGTATTGCTTTGTGTCAGACAAAGTATATTGAAACATTGTTGCGGAGATTTGGCCTTGAAGACTGCAAGCCTATTGCTACTCCAATGGAGACAGGTTTGAAGTTGAGTCTTCATGATGCTGGAGATCACTTTGATGTCACACTCTATCAGACAGCTGTTGGTTGCCTCATTTATGTATGCATTACGAGGCCAGACATTCAGTTTGCAGTCTCACAGGTGAGCAGATTTATGCATAGCCCAGGCATTAAGCATTGGCAGGCAGTGAAGCGTATCTTTCGCTATTTGAGTGGTACTCGGCATCTTGGGTTGTTTTATCCCAAGGGGGGATCATTGCCGCCAGATTTACATGTTTTTTCAGATTCTGACTGGGCTGGTTGTTATGACACACGCGTGTCCACGAGTGGTTTTTGCTTCATGCTTGGAAGCTCATGCATATCATGGTTGAGCAAGAAGCAGCCTACTGTGGCCACTTCTAGTTGTGAAGCTGAGTACAGGGCAGCTTTCACAGCTACGGTTGAGTGTGTGTGGCTCAGACGCCTTATGGCTGATTTGGGTGTTGGGCAGCCATCTGCCACCACCATCTTCACTGACAGTCAGAGCGCATTGGCAGTTGCACGGAACCCAGTGTTCCATGCTCGTACGAAGCACATTGAGGTGCACTACCATTATGTCAGGGAGAGACTCTCTGCAGGAGAGATCAGTTTGGCTTATGTGCCAACACAGGATAACCTTGCAGACCTTTTCACAAAGGCTCTGCCTCGTGAAAAGTTCGAAGCTTTTCGCAAAGCTTTGGGCTTACTCCCTTTTGTGGATTCGTCCACATAGCTAGACACTTCCCTATACATGAGTGCTAGCTCTTGTTCACCGCATCACTCCAGGGGGGATTTGTTACCATATTATAGTAGTGATGTGTGTGAACACACTTAGGACCGCCGGGGCACTTTTTCCCTCACTAGGAGGTTTTTTCCCCCGTGCATTGTATATACGCCCATTATCTTTTAGGGTTTGTTATCTTTCATTTTTGGCACTCATAATATACAACAGTGTTGTGCTCAAGCTTCCTCATCTTCTTGAAGTTGTGTGTGCATTCCTGCAACCCTAATTCCAACAGCTGCAAAGAAAAAACCCCAATTATGCATTGATGCATTGAAGTCAATATTAGATAAAATGGAAAAAATCCCTCAAAATGGGAATGTATTTAAAAATTTTGTTTTGGCCATAACTTGAACATGCAAACTCTAAATTTGTCGGACAAAGTAGATCTAGATTCTACTTTTCAAGCTCTTTCCAACGATATGTCACATGAATATGTTTTGACAAACTTTTGGATGAGTTTACCATACCCCCACTTTTTTCATGGGAATGGGATTTTTCCCACTTTATCTAATATTGACTTATTGGCTAAATATTGAAAAAGGCCAACACTTTTGTGGCTGTAAGAGATTCAATTGGATGATTTTCAACATATTTCGAAAAAGGCCCAAATTTTCTATACTACAAGAGCTTTAACTTGAAGTAGAGGCCTTAAATTTTTGCAACAGCCCCAAAATTTGTGTATGCATAAGCTTTAATTTTCCCAAAGAAAATCCCAAATTTTATGATTAACAACTCTTCAATAGGCCCCCCTGAACATTTTTTTAAATTAATTTCTATGGAATATGCCCTTGGGCCCATCTTGCCATGATTTCTGAAACCCCAAAAAATATTATAAGTGTAAGGGCATAAATTTGCTGGATTCTGAAATGCCCTCATTTTGCTGACGTGGTATCCTACACGTGGAGTTGTGGTGACCAAATGACGACCAGTTGATACGAGACGCATGGCCAGCCAGGCGGCTATGGACGACGGCTGGTAATGCAGAGGTGTTGCACGTAGGGGGTGGGCCACTACAGCAGGTCAATGGCGATACTACACGGAGGGTGGCGGAGCTACGCGTGACTGCGAGCAAAGGATTGTCAGTGGCGGCAGAGCAGAGACAGCTCCAATAGTGGAGGTCTCAGCAGTGTGTGAGACAGTGACTAAAAACCCTTAAAAGAAGAGAAACCCTAAAGATGCTCTGGAGTCTGACACCAATTGTAGGTTAGGGTTAGGGTTTGCGCAGTACAATCCTAAGCTCTAGAGGGGATGACAGAGATCCATGGTGTGAGTGTGTGCACCCACATAGAGCATTGTACTCAATGATATGATTAGATTGATATACGTGATGTTTACTCACCAAGTACAATGCTTTTGTAGGCTTGTAGCGTTATCTTTTGACCCATACAAATATCACACTTTAATAAGTGTATTCCAAATGGCACACTTATCTTATCCTTTTAGGTTATTCACACACACATATAAATAGAGATTCACACACACATGAGACTCCAAATCCTAACAAGTTCATTATGACATAATCTACATCAAGTTTTATACCCCTCTCTCTCTCTCTCTCTCTCTCTCTCTCTCTCTCTCTCTCTCTCTCTCTCCGTAGATTATGTGCATTGCCTCTCTCATGCTCACGACTAGTTCACTGGGGTGTGTGGATATTTTGTGCCTCTCTCCTACTCACAATTGAGCTCACTATGTGTGTGTGCAACTGGCCTTCCTTGTCTCCAATGTTTGGTAGCTGAGGTATGACTACTGCTCGTTCTTTAGTCAAGGAAACTGAAGCAACGAACTTTTCGTGTGCTTTCGCCTCCTCAAATACAATTTTCTTCTCCGCAAAGGTCACCTAGAAATCAAGCAAGAGAGCGTGTTAAAGTAAAAACCTATACCTTGGATAGACTACCAAAATAGATAAACTATATGAACATACTGTCAAAGATGAAACCTTCTCTTCCATGTTTGCCATCTCATCTAAGAGCCCAAGTAGCTGCAATGCTGAATTGCATGCCAATATGTTTGCTGTGAGTTGTTGAGCTCTGCCAGCATTTGCAGTTTGTAATTCAACTTCCAATGTAGCCAACTTAGATTTAAACTTCTTGACAGCTTCCATGACACCCGCATTGCGGTGAAGCATGTTCTTTGCTTGTTCCAATTCACTAGCTATGTGCTCTAAGTTTGTCTTCACATCCTCTACCCTCCGCTTGCTTTACTGAATTAAGGCAGCCAATCTACTCTTCTGAGGTGTACACAAATTGAGGTAGAGTTAATGCTGTGAGTAACCCATTGGATTTTTTTCTCCAGCTTCCCATGTGCTTTAACATTTGGATTAACAGACTCTACAAGCTCAGCCCATGCAACCCTATACTTTCCTATGTCAGCAGCAGTAAGGCCTGTTGTTTTATTCTCATAAACAAAACCACAAGTGAAGGCAATGGAAAGCTCATGATTGATGGGCTCTCGGTACACCTTATAATTCAAGGTCACCATTTGTGGATAGAGGTGAGTCTTTAAATCGCTGCACTTCACAATTTTTCCTTTCCTAAGAACCTCGAATATTGATAGCCAATCTTTGACTGGTACGTCTGCATCCGTCAATTGCCTCGGGTTGGCCCCTTCCAAGCTAAGCCCATGCTCGGTGTGAAAATCATGCTTTGTGTGACAATATCGCCTTAGCATGGGAAGCTTAACAAACAAAGGTATCCAATGAGATGAGCTTGTTTTAGATGCCATTGTTGTGATCACCCTCTCCGAGATGACAACCTAGCAGCGTATGAGGGCTCATGTTGCTGAAACAAGGAGAGCATGAATGAAAATAGAACATGCATTAGTGATAAACAGATGCACACCTCTCTTTTTTAGCCTAAAGGACGACTATTGACTCCCTAGTGTGCGTCGCCCCACTAGCATGTAGAACAGACTAACGTGCACCTGTCTTCTCCTCCAAACCCTACGCGCCTCCTCAATCGAGCATGCAAAACAGATGTCTCCTCGAGTGTGCATCGCCTCCTATCATGAATAGACCATTTTCTTCAAAAGGATGACACAAAATGGTGGCAACATAACCGTTTTCTTTTGTTATTAAATACCTCGCTCCACTTTTATTCCTTGAAATTAAAGTGCCTTGTCCCTTTTGAAAGTGCTAACAACCACCACTATTGCAAACCACTAAATAGTCCAAATAGTGGTGCACCTTATCAAGCATACACCCATGTGATACATAGGGTTTACTTATAGTGAAACCCCCGAGGCTATGGAGGATCAACGAGATCCATGGGGTGAGTGCGCGCGCACGTGCACACACACACAAAGGATGCTCAAGGAGAGAGAGTATTGCATGACTCGGTGATATGATTAGATTGATGAAAGTGATGTTCACTCACTAAGTACAAGGCTTTTTATAGTCTTGGAGCCTTATCTTTTGACCCATACAAATATCACACTCTAATAAGTGTGATGCCACATGGCACACTTATCTTATCCACTTCTTATAAGAGTGTGTTCGCACACTACTAGCACAATAAATAGACATAACAAAGGCACAGACGTGCATCTGCGTGCACACACACACACACATACACAAGATTTTGAATCCCAACAAACCCCCCTTCAGAGAAAAGATGGAGATGCTTGAGAAGACCTTCAATAACAGCCTTAGGATAGACTCCAAACTGTACCACGTACTCCACTATATCAAGAACATGGCTTGTTGTTCTCTACTTTAGACTCAAAGGTTGGTACGAACATGGCTTGTTGTTCTCCACCTTAGACTTAAAGGTTTGTATAAACATGGTTTGTTGTTCTCTGCTAGACTCAAAGGACTCAGAGGCTAGTAATACAGAGGTTGATATGAACATGGCAGCTCAGAGGCTCAGATATGAGCATGGCTACCAAAGCATGGTCTTTACAATTAGAAACCAATTTTTTCTTTTAAGGAGACAATGGCACAAACATCTTGGAACTCAAGCCAGGCTTGATTCATGGGAGAACCACCATATATCTACAACATACATCAGCCTTATAAACAATACAACCCCCCTTGCTCTAAGTAGGGATATGATGAGAATGAAGAAGCCTTTTCATAGAAACAAGACATTACAAAATAAAAAACACACATAGGATTATTATATTTAATTTTGGGGGACTTCTCGAGAGAAGAGAACAAACATAAGGTAGAAAATAAAGATTACTTTTAGAAGTTTCAAAACTTTCAGATGATGTGTAGATGAAGCATTATACTTTTGCATCAGTGTTGCCAAGTGATTGACAATTGGGTCCTCATTTTAGGCTCGAGGCCAAGGTAGAGAACCCATAATTACATAAATTGGGAGCTGCAAAGAAAAAACCCCAATTCTGCATTGGCTGCAATTTGATGCAAGAGGCTTAATTTTCAAAAAAGGCCAACACTTTTGTGGCTGTAAGAGATTCAATTTGATGATTTTCAACATATTTCGAAAAAGGCCCAAATTTTCTATATTGCAAGAGCTTTAACTTGAAGTAGAGGGCTTAAATTTTTGCAAAAGCCCCAAAATTTGTGTATGCATAAGCTCTAATCTTCCCGAATTTGTGTATGTGCATAAGCTTTAATTTTCCCAAAGAAAATCCCAAATTTTATGATTACAACTCTTCAATAGGCCCCTTAACATTTTTTGATTAATTTCTATGGAATATGCCCTTGGGCCATCTTGCCATGATTTCTGAAACCCCAAAAAAGTGTGGATTCTGAAATGCCCTCATTTTGCTGACGTGGTATCCTACACGTGACCAAATGACGACCAGTTGATACGAGACGCATGGCTAGCCAGGCGGCTATGGACGACTATGGACGACGGCTGGTAATGCAGGGCGGCAGTGGTAATGCAGGGCGGCAGCGCAGAGGTGTTGCACGTAGGGGGTGGGCTACTACAGCAGGTGACACGGAGGGTGGCGGAGTTACGCGTGACTGCGAGCAAAGGATTGTCAGTGGCGGCAGAGCAGAGATAGTGCAGGTCTCAGCAGTGTGTGCGATAGTGACACTAAAAACCCTTAAAAGAAGAGAAACCCTCAAGATACTCTGGAGTCTGACACCAATTGTAGGTTAGGGTTAGGGTTTGCGCAGTACAATCCTAAGCTATAGAGGGGATGAAAGAGATCCATGGTGATTGTACTGCGCAAACCCTTAAAAGAAGAGAAACCCTAAAGATGCTCTGGAGTTTGACACCAATTGTAGGTTAGGGTTAGGGTTTGTGCAGTACAATCCTAAGCTATAGAGGGGATGAAAGAGATCCATGGTGCACCCACACAGAGCATTGTACTCAATGATATGATTAGATTTATATACGTGATGTTTACTCACCAAGTATAACAATGCTTTTGTAGGCTTGTAGCGTTATCTTTTGACCCATACAAATATCACACTTTAATGTATTCCAAATGGCACATTTATCTTATCCACAGTACTAGCACAATAACCCTTTTATTCACATACACATATAAATAGAGATTCACACACACACACATGAGACTCCAAATCCTAACAATTTCATTATGACATAATCTACATCGAGTTTTATACCCCTCTCTCTCTCTCTCTCTCTCTCTCTCTCTCTCTCTCTCTCTCATTGTGCATAACTGAGTTTATTATGTGTGTTGCCTCTCTCCTACTCTCACGACTAGTTCACTGGTGTGTGTGCATGTTTTATGCCTCTCTCCTACTCACAATTGAGTTCACTATGTGTGTGTGCGTAGTTGCTACTTCAAACCTTAGCCTCAATATTTGGTATCAAAGCAAGTTCTCCTTCCCTATGTGTGTGTGTGTGTGCATCTCTCTCTCTCTCTCTCTCTCTCTCTCTCTCTCTCCTACTACAACTGAGTTCACTGTGTGTGTGCATGTGTGTGTGTAGCTATTGCTCCAAACCCTAGCACCAACATTTGGTATCAGAGTAGGTTTTCCTTCCCCCCATCAATGTTGTGCCCACATATTATGCATCGTTGCCTTCGTGTTGTGCCACATACTAGGTGCTGTCAACTCATTGTTACTCATCACCTATCTCCTATCGGCCACCATAACTTCTCAAGTTCACCCTCTAAGGAGGCAAGAACTTGGGTAGTGCACAAGTGATTACCTAGGCACCCCTTATTTTTGTTGGGCTCCAACTAGAGATTTTTTTTTTTTGGGGGGGGGGGGGGGGTTCCGTCATCCTTTCTCCTCTACTACCCCCAATCTACTCTGACCTAGGCGTCAACCTATAGCACAACTACCTCCAATCTATGATGACCTCAGTAGCAAGCAACCTTCATCAATAGGTTCTATAAACTCTCTATCTCTACGCTACTTTGCATTTTAGTACACTTACATGAGTTATTTGTAGTCTCTACTTTGCATTTTAGTACACTTATAGGAGCTACTTGTAGTCTCTACACTACTAGTATGCATTTTAGTACACTTGTAAGAGTTACTTGCAGTCATCTATGCCCTTTTATGTTTGGTTCAGAGAGAGATTAATTTACACGTCGTCAATGGGCTACAAGTTGCATTCAATGTCATTGTATTTGTAAGAGTGTTGGAATGATTCCATTTGGTGAGGTTTAGATATTGCATCTATTAGTAGTAATGACTGGCAATGATGTATTTGGAATGCTTGGTGCTAAGGATAAGCTAGATGGAACCATCCACTATGGTCATACATGATGTGGCATGTACCAAACAACCAAAGGCTTTTGGAATGTGGTAATTGGGCTTGAGCCATGCTTTGCCTTGCTAGCACACCAACAGGCTACTACAGGTGTTTGGGAGAGTGATATTGCATCTACTTTGATGGGTAGATCCCCCATCCCCTCCTACAATGTGGAGCAAACTAGATGGGATGGTAGAGATGCTAATGCACATGCTTTAATATAGCATTGTCTGTGAAGAGAAGCATACTTCCTAATATTTACTCATACAAGACTACAAGGAGGCTTGGCCCTGGGATTGGTGCCTTTTACTAGGTACATGCAATGAGGCATGTGGACCCTTCTTGCATCGTCGTCTCGGTAGCTTGAGTTAAAGCATATGAATGAGGGAGATTTCATGGATGGATTTCTCACAAAAATCAAAGATTTGAAGGATCCATACCTGCACAGTTACTGAGATCTCTTCATTTTCTACTCTGGCAAAACAACAAGTAACTTTGAGGGGTGTTTGTTGATGCTTTTGCTAGGCAATCCATGATGGTGACATCTATTTATGACCTCATGAGTGATACTACCATGCAATGTTTTGACAGAGGTACCTCTCGGCTCTCAAGTACACATGGCTTTGATGCCTCATGTACCATCTCAATATTTGGGATAATCTATTCTTATGGGTAAATTTTGGTATTGATAATAAAATTTACATTGCTTTTTCTCTATACTTATATGGGCTATGAGTAGCCTCCTCTACCAAACTAGACAGCCATCACCCGCTCCTCAACCTCCTAGAGGTCCTTTTGTGGATTCTTTATACTCCAATGTGCTTGATTTATAGAGATAGTTATAGAGGAGCTACGTTGTAAGATCTGTCTTACTAAAGCAATAAGTTTAATTGAGTATGAAAAAATTTACTATGTTCATTTTGAGAAAATGTACAAATAAACATATTAAAATAGCAAAAGGTTTTTATAGAAAATTTACCAAGCTTCAAGTGCATAAATTAATGAGGAAAACCTTATGTGTACACACGTATTCAATATAGGCCAAAAAGAAAAAATGATAAATTTATTTAGAAAAAATAACATTTTTAAAGACAAGTGCCATTATTTAATTAATAATATGAAGACCGAAATTCCAAGGGTTTGTATGGAAAAATTAGTGATAGTCACGAATATGTGTGTGTGCTTATTAATTTAATTTAATGGGCAAAGGGTTAATTTACCAAAGGCTCAAAAAACCATGGTTAACCAAAACAAGGTGGATTTAGGTTGGTAGGTGGTAGTTAACTTACCCATGATATTTTATTGGTAGTATGTGGTATGTGGTTTGAGGAAAAAAAATAGTTGTGCATTCTCTATTAGTTTACTTTAGATAAAGTGCATGCATGTAACTCTAAAGTTGAGTTTAGCCCCCAAATCGTATGGTTTCCATGGATTGCAAGGTATGGCTTGACATTAACTCAAGTAGACTATAAGTATGTAGAGGATTCCAACCACCCTTTTCAAGTTTAAATATCTCCTCCCCTCCTTGAGAAATCCACAAATGTTCTTCTTGAGAGTAGAGAGGCCTATTTCATAGTTTTCAATGACTATTTCATAGTTATCAGTGCCTACTACATGTCCCAACCAAGTACAATCACTCTCTACCACTTCTATCTCTTCCAAAGTATCTAGTTCTTGTCAAATTGGAGTACTGCAGCTATCTAGGAGGGTACAAAAAAATTTGTGGGATTCTACGGAGCTGTGAAGGCCTTTTTCATGCCCAATAGCATCTACATCAACCTCTTAAGCCAGGCCAAGAGGCATTGTTTACATTTATAGCTCATTTTTAACCTTTTTCTTGTGTTTCTCTTGCTTTTGATTGGTTTAAATTTTACTCTTGTGAATAAAATGTTTTTGTAAAAAAAATTATGGTAAAACCTTAAGATTTCACCTATGGTAATAGATTTTCATAAGGTTGTGTGCACATAATTAATCAAATAATCTAAATGAGTGTTTTATTAATGCTAGGGTATGAATTTGATTCAAATTATTGAAGGATTGGATTAATTTTTGAGTGGGGAATATTCTTTGCACATGCCCTTAAAAATAGAGAATTATTTAGCCATAAAAATCACCTTAAGTTAATTTAATAATTTGACCTTATGATAAATTTTATACCAAGGGATAAAACACTACATTTTGATATTTGTGTATCTAAATTTAGGAGGTGCAGACTTAAAAGGATAAGCAAAATTGCTTTGATTTGAATTATTATTTAGGATTGAAATGAGATGTGCATTGAATTATGCACATAACTATGTGCTCATGAGTGTACACAAATGTGCACAACATCAATATGCACATACATGTGTACATTGACCCTTTATGGGAAAATGATTTAAGTTAGGAGAATTAAAATGTTAATTAAGTAAAAATCAAGATTTTAGATTAAGTATATTAAGATTTATTTTAGGGTAGCCTTGTTTAGAGAGAGACAGTGAAATAAGTGTTGTGGAGAGAGAAAATAGTTTTAGTGAATAAAAATACCATAAATTAATTAGAAATTATTTGGATGGATGTTTCGAATTCTTTTTGAGAATTGATGCAAAGAATTCTAGAGAGATAAAGATTTTGCATTGAAAATTCTAGAGAGAGAAGAGATTCTAGACAGAGAAAAAGAAGTGACATTCCATGCAAGTAAGATTAAGTATAAGATTAGGTTAAAACTCAAGAAAATCAAGTAATCCAATTATAATTAGATTAAGTCAGTAGTAGCTGCTCTTAAGTAAAGAAGATTTTTAGAGAGAGAAATTTATGGGGAACTCTTAAATCAAGAGATTAAGAGTACTTCAATCAAGTCAAGGGGTGTATCTTAAATGCAAAGTCTAGGGTGCCTTGAAAAGGTTATATTAAATGACTCTTGATGAAGATTAAGGACCAAGACTAAAATCAAGAACATAAAAAATAGGGATTGATGTGCTTAATTCAAAGAGACCCAATCCTTAAGAAATATGATGATGTTTGGACTTAAGAAATCAAGATTAAATTTTATTTAAGGGACCATCAAGGAGAGATGTCCTTAAGACCCTTAAGAATGACCAATTGGTGTGTGTTGTCCTAGTCTAAGGATCATGGTCATGGTGCGAGGAGATTTATGATGATGATGTGACACTGATGTGTTACTTGGATATTTGCTATGTGATGAGTGATATGAACATATGATATATGCATGATTTAAAAAGAAAAATATGATCCATGTTTGCTTTTGAAAGGACTATTTTTTATAAAGGAGTGCATGTGTGAACTTTTGTTTTTTAAGTGGTGTGTGAGTTAAATGGTAATTTTCAATTACGAGTGTGTGAGTTCACACCCACTCCATAGATACAATGGTGGAGGGATGAAGGGTAGTAGATCCATGGGATTAGATGGGACTAGGCTGAGCCTATGGATTTGGTTGAAGTAGAAAAAGTATTAAACACTAGAAAGTGGGTGGTTCAGTGGACCCAAGAATCAGGTACTTTCTAAAATGAAACAAATTTGTGTTATTAGAACGAGAAAAACCTAGGACGAATAGCTTAGCTTTAAATCATGAGTAAGGATAGAAGTATTTCCTTCATAATCAAGGAGTCAATATAACTTATTGAGCCCATGGAGGAGCCGCTTGATGTGACATACTTATGAGAATTATGAAGGGAATATACTTGTTGGAATGAATATGGTGGATTTTTTTCGCCTTTCTTGCATGATGATTGTTCTAGTCAGATTGAGAGGAGTTAACGGAATAGCTAAAGCGTTAGGAAATTATGATATGAGATCTCGAGTGAGCTAGTCTACCCTTGGTGTGATTCCACTGCCATAGATAGATAGATAGGAGTCTCATATTTGGTATCAAAGCTGAGCTATGTTTAGATGTGAGATTACGATGTTTAGATGTTTTTTTTTTTGGATGATGCACTGCATGAAGTCAAAACTTACAGTATTTTACTAGGTTTCTCTTTTAGATGGAGTAGCATTTGGCCAAACCTTATCGATCTAGAGTCCTCACACAAGAGGACGACATGATAGCTTTCAGAATTCGAGCATCTCATCTCTTCATCTCATTGCATAGATGGAGTCATCGTGGCCTAACATTTTGAGAGCCTTTACTTTTTTATCCCTACTAATCGAAGGTACATGAGGGTTACAGGATAGTGGATCATGGCTACATGTAACTAAGATGAGCGAGCATTGGAGAACATTGCCCTTACAAAATGATCCTTATTTAACTGGATGTTGTAATAGGCATAGTCCGTTATGAACCGCTTCGGAAAGATCTCAGAGTCCATAGATTGATGTATAGGACTCTTAGACACTATATTCCTTGATATAGAATCTCGACTACTAGCCGACAGTGCCCCTTCTGACCTTGCTAGTCGAAAGATTTTCTTCTACACCCACAAATATGTAGTCCTGACATAGGTCAACGGGTTTAGTAAGCTTGAAGAGGTCCCCTCTCCTTCCCTCTCTAGTGCTGAATGGCCAATGCCTGATGTTTGGACTATTGTTGCTCTTAAAGAAAAGATGGCCAATGATATACATTCTTCTTTGAAGTACACAAAGGCCTCAAGATCGGTTGGTCTTAGCTGGGCATCCCATGTGCATGTGCATGTGTTTTCCCACATGTTTCGAGCCATTACTTGCACACAAACGCCAACAATGTACATGTGCAAGGTGGTAGGCTATGAAGAGATGGTCAATTTGCTTGGCCAAGGGTGGGACATTGTGGAGGGGGAGCAGAAAGGAGAGAATTTCAAGTGTAATGTAGTGCATTCCAGTGTCTCCTTTCGATTCTAGCTCGTACCACTTTGTGTGATCGTTTCTGTTTTACGAGCGGGTGGATGATGAAGAAGGGTGCGTGGATACCCTTACAAGCTCAAGAGGAGGTTGTAGAGCCTATATATCTCTCTATACACCTACCTAATATGGGGGTAGAGATTGTCCAAGCAAGTACGCATTGGAGCCTTTTGAACGTCTGTGAGATCACCTACGCATTTTGGGATTTGAGGGAATCAATAATGCTTGCTTTAATGTGCAGGGTAGGAAGGTAAGGATTGTTTAACATTTAAACCTCTGTAGTATTTGCTCACCTCTTTCTGGAGTCACTTACTGTGTTGGGTGTTTGGATAGATTGGAAGGAGGATGGAAGCAAACACCAAGGTGTCCTCGGATTGGGGGCCAGATGATGTTACCTTGGTTCAAAGAATCTAAGCTATGAGTATCCACTAGAACAATTTTGTAATATCCCTCCACTGGAGTTTTGTATTAAAAAAATATTTTTTGAGATACTTTGGTATGTAAAATATGTTGTCTGGTTTCTTGAAGAGGTGGTTTCGTCTTTTAAAAAATCAGCAGGCAGACGTCACCGAGAGGAGGAGTTCCAAGTGGTGCAACAAAGTGTATCCCACGTAATTGTGCCTTGGACACCAACTCCAACACATAATATCAATGAATCCAAGTCCAACATTGACTTGGAAAGAAAGGTTGATGCAGATGATAAGTAAGAGAGGGTGTTAGAGATGGAAAGTTTAGCTATGCGGGGCAGGGGAACGTGATCTACTGTAGGTCCATATCCAGCTCTTGCCTGCCCACTACATCGGACACCTCCCACCCAATGGCTTTGTGATTATTCACAAAGAATTCACACCGGATGCCAGCTTCCCCCTTTTTGCATTGAAGACCTTCTCAAAGTAACTCTGTGTTGTGGCCACTATTGGCCGGTCAGTCAGTTTTGTAATCCTAGTTAAAAAGTCGTTAGTCCATGACCACTTTTGGGAACGGATATAGAGGCAAGGTGCTTGCCCAATAATTAGGAATTGCCAAGTCGCTTAGCCATGACTCGCCTCAAAAATTGGCATTGCCATTCTAACCAGCAAGCTTCCCGTAGCTAAGAAGCGACGAACCTCACTTGTAAAAAGTATTCCCAAATCCCATATATAACTTTTTATATCAATACAATGCAGAAAGATGTTTTTAAGTACATGTGTGATTTGTAATGTGAAAATATTTTCCATTTAATTTTAGTTGGTGTTCAAGTGAAATAAACGTGTTCCCTTGATGACATGGCCCGAAATAAACATTCAAATTTTAGGGAAAAAACTACAAAAAATTTTAGAAGGGCGAGAGGGGTGCGAAAATGGCCTGCACGAGGCCCCGGTACATGGCGTTTACGCACCCCTCTGGCTATCACAATTTTGATAGCTTTACGCCCTTCACTAGAATGAGAATAACTTCTTCAGCCCCTAATTAATCATATAAAATGGTGTGTCTTCAAATTTTAGGGAAACAACTACAAAATATTTTAGAAGGACTAGAGGGGTGCGAAAATGGCCTGCAACAACAACGAGGCCCCTTTACACAACATTTTTGCACCCCTCTTGCCAATCACGATTTTGATAGCTTTACGCCCTCCACTAGAATGAGAATAACTTCTTTAGCCCCTAATTAATCATATAAAATGGTGTATCTTCAAATTTTAGGAAAAAAACTACAAAATTTTTTAGAAGGACCAAAGGGGTGCGAAAATGGCGTGTTGTACGAGGTCCCCGTACACAACATTTTTGCACCCCTCTAGCCATCACGATTTTGATAGCTTTACACTCTCCAGAATGAGAATAACTTATTTAGCCCCTAATTAATCACAAAAAATGGTGGAAATTAAGAAAATAACTTTGGTTTGATAATCAGTGAGCATGCAAAAAGATATTGAGAACCACATGAAGATGTACTACAATCTACAAGACCAAGGCCATCCCTTTTGATCTCTAATTTACCTTAATTTTACAAAGGAAATAAAAAATTACATGCATTCTGATTTTGAAGGTTTAAAATCAATCATGTCTTGTATTTACATATCATCTTCCTTCCCTTGCATTCTTCACTTTGGGAAAAGACTATTTAAGGATACTAGCTTCATGATGTATTGGGTTGCCTAGCTATAGAGCATCATTATGTATTGGGTTGCCTAGCTTCATGATGTATTGGGTTGCCTAGCTATAGAGCATCTTAATTCCATGATATTTCCATCCTAATGGCAATTTTGATCTATGTCCGATTTTAAGGGATTTGAGTTTTAATATTCATAAAAACCTTCAAATTTTAGGAAAAAAACTACAAAAAATTTTAGGAGGGCCAGAGGGGTGCGAAAAATTTTAGGAGGGCCAAAGGGGTGCGAAAATGACCTGTACGAGGCCCTCGTACATAAAATTTGCGTACCCCTTTGGCCATCACAAAAATGGCCTATACGAGGTCCCGGTACACAACATTTTCCCATCCCATGCCCTTCGCGATGATAGTTTATCTTGGATTGATACATCTTACAATTAAAAACCATTTGGGCCAAAAGGGTGCAAAAATGGCCATTGCACGTAGCCCGAAGGGGCCTTTTTCACACCCTTCTGGCCCTTTATTAAAACGTGATGGAAGATATATTACAAAATTAAATCAAATAGACAATCAAATATACAAAAGGAAGATATAATACACATCGAAAATTCATTAATATCAAAAGTTGAGATACATCGAAAATTGAGATACATCATTTTTCATTTCCCTTTTCTCCACAAATACGACAAGCCAATTGCATATCCTTTACCATTATGGTGACCCGCTTTGCATGGATGGCACACAAGTTGGTGTCCTTAAATTGATCAACAAGATATACTTCAGTGGCTTCTTGCAAGGCCTCAAGGGTAACCGACTGCATCCGACATTCCATCTTGTATTCCCATAAAATTTCTTTGCATGTTCATAAGAAAGGTGCCCTTCGGATGAGAAGCTCTACGGACTTTTGGTACTGCCATATCTCCTGGAAAGCCCTGTACCTTGAGCGTCTCCTGCAGGCGGGGCCACAAGGAAGACGATCGGCAGGACATAGTTGTAGGGGGCGAGGCATGTAATAGGTTGACTTCCTTCTGTTTCTCTTTAGGGCCGGTGCTTCTTCCTCTTGCTCCCCTTGCTGCTCCTACTCCTACTCCTGTTGCTCCCCTTACTGCTCTTGATGTTGCATGTTGACGCGTGGCAAGGTCATTCCCTCTATACAGCTGGGTGGTTGGGAATCTCCATTTGTGCCCATGTAGGCTCCCCGTCGGTGTCGGTTTCTGTTGCACTGCTATCTTCCGTGCTGTAATCCACCAACTTTACCTGTTTGCTTGGCTGAGATGAGTTAGCTTGCTCTGTCAATTTTTTCTTGAGTTTTCAGTTGTAATGCTCCAAATTCTTGTTTGTGTTGTCCCTCAATTGGGCATGTCATTATTCGCTCATCTTCTTCATTGTTTGCTTTGTCCACGCCATGGTGAGGATAGCTGAGGGGGTAAGGATGGGAATACTCTCGCTAGTAAAGAATGGGCAAAAATAGAGGTAGACCTTTATTTATACAAGAAAATTCCATCATTGCAATAATCCTTAAAAAACCCTAATTTTAAGAGGTCACTCACGCGTGCAAACAAATTGTACGCATGCTAAATGCATGGGCCATCATTCAAATAAGCGTTCACTGGAGACTATTAATAAAATCAAGGAAATATTTTATTGGTCCAAAAGGGTGCAAAATTAGCCTTTCTGGCCAAATGCATAATGAATTTTCGCACCCTTTTGGACACTTATCACAATGCATCAAAACATAGGAATATGTGGAATACCAAGCATGTTATATTTCAAAAATCAACATCTTGAGACTTCTTCAAGTATTACAAAGCAATGTAAATCTTTGGGATACAATTCAAGTCATCAAAAGAACTATATTTGAAGATATTACAAAGCTTTCTCGCTACCAATCAAACCTAGCAAGGGAAGTATGTCAATCTAACGAAATTGGTAATGACGCATGAGTTCACGGTCCTCGAAACCAAGGGGGACTCCAAAAACTGCAACAGAATTTGCATCATAGATTGCCGGTGCTCTGCAATGTTCCTAGCAGACCGCAACGCCCTTGTGTGGTCCGCTTGTGGTATGGAGGGGTCATTATGTGGCCTCCTACTCGTCAGCATGGAAAACTAAGCCCTGCAGATGCTACATGCAAAAACAAAATTGTCGATCTAGGCGGCAAGGTTGTGCAAATCCCTGACTTCTAGCTCCTGGGCGGCTGAGAGGGCATCCTCATCAGGATGGATGGGGACCTCGATAGAGAATAAGTACCGTGCGAGTTCGGATGCAGTGATTGTGCCCATGAGGAGTTGAGTGCTTGTGTGCTCTTAAAGTGCTTGTACAAAATGGACAAAAAGAGAGAGGGTGCTCATTTATAGTGGCCAACGTAATCATTACACAAAACCCTAGTTTTTAAAAAAATATCACGCACTAGAAAAATAAGTTTTTAAACACGAAAGATAATATGGTTGCATATTAGGTAAAAAAGAACCATTTACATTCTCAATTATAACACCTAATTACATTCAATAGATAGTATCCCCCCATAGATCAGCTACACATCAACCCTAGGCCTCATTCAAGTCTATAGGGACCCATACTTTACCAACTCTCCTATGTGTAACCCTCCATGCCGCATGACATATAGGTCTTGTCCCTGCCCTCGACCTTGTTGTTTTCTGAACCTTACTTTTCATTTTGGCAATTTGGGCCAATTTGGACATTTGAACCCTCTCCCTTGAAAGGTTTCTTCCAAAGGTATAACGGAAGAACTAATCAAACATTTCTTTGAGATAGTTTGATCAAGTCCTCGCACCTCTATGTCTTGTGTTCTTGAAATAAACTCCCCTTGCATAGTAATGACTTTTCTCCAATCCTTGGGTACTCCACATGTCAAGCGAGCCGTAGGCATTCATGAAATATTCACCATGAGCATACAAGATGTGCTGCAGATATACCAAACAAAATCACCATTCATGAAAAGAGCATTAGAAGAAGAAATCTGTTTTGCAAAACCTTTAAAAGCATTATATTACCATGTAATACACAATATTCAATTTACCCCATGTGCGGACCATAGCTTCAATGAAGCTTCTCAACTCTGCTTGAAATTGTTTGCGATTTTCATCTATTGTGCTGCTTTGACTCATCAACCGCACTACCTTATTGAAATTTTCCCACACTTGCTCATGCAAAGCAACAATGTTTGCATCCAAGCAGTCCGAAGTAGTACAAGCACAAAGGTCTTTCCCCACAGCTTTTGTTTGCTTCACACTCTCTCTTGCATGAAGATTCTGTTGTCGTTGTCTATGTGGTTGGCATGGCGATAGGATCCAAAGGGTCCGAGGGCATGTTTGAACGGCTTCAGGAGGCCTCCCTGTAAGAGGTTCTAATGGAAAGCCACCAGAACTGGAGGTGCGGTCTTGTTTAGGGGGAAATCTTTGGCAAAGTATCCTACTTGTTTACACTTATAGCAAGAATCGAAGAAAGTCCCAAACTTAACAAAACAATTAAACTCAATATCTTTGGGGTCGACAGGGAAGAGGATGTCCAAGGTATCATTCCCTCTATCCCAGAATATGCAACAACATCGCGGCCCTCGACCTTCGTTAAAATCTAGTGGAGAGGCATATAGTACTTT
Organism: Cibotium barometz; assembly: GCF_041138505.1. Taxonomy (NCBI): domain Eukaryota; kingdom Viridiplantae; phylum Streptophyta; class Polypodiopsida; order Cyatheales; family Cibotiaceae; genus Cibotium; species Cibotium barometz. The sequence continues at coordinate 14,977,048 of NC_141056.1, forward strand.
GCCAAGAACGCCCACCACCATGGAGTACTTTGCCAAGAACGCCCACCACCATGGAGTACTTTTGCCCATAGATAATATAGCAGGTTCGAGAAACTGACCTAGACTGGACATTCAATTTGTAGCACATGCTTCGACTTTTGAAGGTCGGGTATCATGGTATGAGGGGAACAAGATTTCCATTGTAGCTAGGGATCGGAGTGCAGATTTAGGGAGAGGATTCCACTAGGACTAGAAGAATCCCTTGCCCATGAAAAGTGAAAGCAAATGAGGGTGGCTTTGCCTTGGAACACCGATGAAAACCATCTTTTAAAGTCCTCCTTTGAGGCTATACACCCCGTGAAGTACAGGTAGAGGCACCACAGTCAGCCGCTTTCTTGAACTCGAGGCAAACTTTGTCCATAGGGAGCGAAACCTTAGTGTTGAACACCTTCTTGCCCATGAGATCTCATGGGCCTTGCTTACACTCCTTGATCTCATGGGCCTTGCTTACACTCCTTAACATTGCTACCTTACACATAATTATGAATCCATGCCTTTTGATGGGCATGTACAGCTTAAAGAGAGAGGAATTGTCTTGAGACAATTCTCTGTGGTGGAAGAAAACTCCTAAAAAATTGTGGTATTCCAAAGCATTCAGTCTCTAAGAAATGCAACTAAGGAGTATTGCCCTACATCAAGGTTGGGGACAGTGTTGAAATTTAACGCCTTCATAGGGCCCTTCAAGCCTTCTATAGAAAGCCTCTTAGAAAATAGGGTTCAAAAGAAGGCAGCTGTCTTGAAAATTTCTCTAAATTTTACACAAACATATTTAGTTAATTTTTGGAAAGTTAGTTTATGGCCTTCAAATTAAACATTATGGTAGCTACACCTTCAAAATTTCTTCCTTGGTTAGGGGAGCAGGTTAGATTGTGAGGTTGTAAGATCCCTCATACCCTATATTTTATTAATGGAATTTATGATATATTTTATTAATGGAATTTATGATATATTGTAGAGAGAGAGAGAGAGAGAGAGAGAGAGAAAATGGGAATAAATGATTAAAATTATTAGCAATTGAGGTACACACTTTTAAAAATAAATTCATCATATATACATTAGTTATACTGAGTGTACCAAGATTTTTGAGGTTAGAAAATTTAAATGAAAACCTTGGGTGCCTATGTGCACACGTGTGTGTACAACCCTGGCAATAGTAATAAATGAAGGCAAGAGAATTTAAAATGGACCCCAAAAATGAGTTCAGCACATGCCAATTACCCTAGTGTAAATATCCAGCATAAAATGTTATGGTCACCCCTAAGAAAATAATTTAAAGGTGCCACCTTAGGCAAGGAGTGTGCACATTAATTAAAAAAATCTCCTAAGGTTCCCAAACCATGGTATAGTTAAAAACCTTGGGAGGAATTGTTAGGTGGAAGATGGAAAACCATGGGTTGAATTCAAGAGTGGTAAGTGGATTTCACCAACTTGGGTGTCATGCATATCTCTATTAGTTCACTTCATCCAAAAGGGGTTCATGCATATCTCAAACCTTAGTGTAGCCCACAATTCACTCAAGTGTACTCAAATTAACTATGGTTGCATGGTAGGCTAAAGTACCCACTTATCTAGAGTGGTTATGCATGTATGTAGGGCTCGTTTGGGGCTATAAAAAGAGGCCCTCTCCCTTTACTTTTCCCATGCCTTCTTCATGAGGTCCTAGATGCTAGATTTTATCATTATTACCCTCTTATAGTAGTACTCCAAGCTCTTACATTGTCATAGTATCCTACAATATTGATAATTGAGCTAGTACATATCACATTTGATCACTTTTTGGGCACTGAAATCAAGGGATAAAAACTCGTGAACATAATTATTGAGCAATTTGCAAGCCTTCATCTACTCTACATCACTTTTATTTATTAATTTTCAAGCCTTAAGTAAGTAAGTTAGCCTCACATCATTTAAATTTGAATTTTTAAATTATTGTCTGTACCTTTCTCAAGTTTGAGTTCAAAAAGTCATTAATTAATGAAAGAAATAAGTTTCTCATTATTATTTAGCTCTCAATAAATAAATCATAAAAGAGTATATTTGATCATTGATTATTATTTATGTATATTTGATCATTAATTAGTGAAAGACATAAATTTCTCATTATTATTTAGCTCTCAATACATAAATCAAAGAAGAGTAAATAATTTAAATTCATGTATATTTAATCATTAGATTCTTCGAGTCTAAATTGAATGGCCCAAGTAGGATAAGCCCTTAGCTATTCTATTAATCTATCTTGAAATTAAGAATTTCTTAGGTTGTAAATATTATTCAAACAAACCTTAGGAGAAGTACTACATATAAGAAATTTGGGCATATTTTTTATATCCTTGGACCCCTAGATTTACCAATTTTGGATTGGAGATTTTTTGGAGTATGATCCCCTTCAATTTCTCTAGGTTTAAAACTAGAAAATTTATAAGGCTAGGTTTATTAATCTAAAGTGTGCATGTGAAATTTTCCCCTTTCATATACACTTAGTGTGCATATGCAAAAGGGTTCCATTTCACATAAGGGGAGAAATTGTTAAACTCAAAAAGAGCTTTTGATTTACAATAAAGAGCTTAGGAAAAGACCCTAGAATCAATAAAGGAAGATGGCATAAAGCTAGAAGAGAAGATTTCTCTAGAATCCTTTTTTTAATACCTCTAAAAATTAGATTTTAGATAGAATATTGTCATAGAAATCAACCCTTGACCTAGGAAGAACTTTTGGGGGACTAAAATGGTGGTTTGACTTCAAGTGTATCTTGGGATAGTTTTAGAGAGATCAGAATTCTCTAAAAATTGTGTAACTCTCTAGAAGGAAGATTATGGAGGATAATCCTTGATGTCAATTATCCTTTATAAAATAATTTTAAGTCATGCAACAAGATACATAACTCCTTAGGAGAGAGAAAGAGAGGCCGTTAGACCCAAGCTATTAGTTGAATTAGCCTAGTATCAGGAACCAAAAGCTCTTTGGTTGATAAAGTGAACCAATAATTCAATTGAGTCTTTTGTAAGTCTTTAAAGACCCATAAGTGTATACTAATAAGGGTATAAAGTGAAGAGACTTTTTGAAGGTAGGCCTTAAAGGCCTAAATCCTTAAGTTATAAGATATACTGGAAGCCTAGAATCTCCTATGGGAATCTAACAAGAGTTGTGATCTTAGATATATAGGCCACTATAAGATTTATCCATGTCTTGACCTTATTGATTCTAGAAAAATTGTAATGATTCCTTGTAAATTCAAGTAATCTCGAAGAATTGGATATTTTTCATGGAATGGTAGAGACCTCGCCTATGCTTTTGCGGTTAGAGGATCTACAATCGGAGTTGCAACTCAAGGGTTGTGGAAGTCTCGTTGGACTTGTGATGTTTATTAGATTATGGATGCATGAGTGATGCATGACTGTTTGATCATGTTTTCCTTGTATTTGTTGTGAAATTGTTTATTGTGGCTGCCTATGAAGGTACCACATATGGACATGGTTTGTCGTGTAGATGTCACCCGAATGATCTCACGAAGACGATTGCTCAAGACCTTGACTCATCTCGATCTAATGTGGGTGTGCTCTTGATGTGGTTACTGTGATGGTGGACAAGGGGCATCTCCGGTTATATTGGGCAAGGCAGGTCTGGGGACTAGATGTGTGTGCCAGTTTCATGTGGCCCTTGTGGCTCGTTAATTGGAGCATTCTTGCCTTGGGAGTGGTATGGCTTTCAAAAGTGACTCCCTAAATTCTGGGCATGACTATTGGATTCAGATGATGCGAGACTTGTGGGCTCCTCTGGTGGCTGGTATAGTGGTCTGGGAGATTCTTTGGGCTCAGCAGTGCATTCCTTCCTCATATTTGTGTGCGGAGATGTTGATGGATTTTGCAGTGATCTAGAGTGATTTATGATGATACATTTAAGTATTTTTATGGTGATGTAATTAAATGTAGTTTTTAGTTAAGTCTAGTGATTTTTATATTGAAAAGAAATGTTTACCTTGGAGTGCATGTGTGAGATCTATGTTTTGCTTGAGTGTGTGTGCTAATGAAAAAGGAAACTTTAATTACGGGTGTGTAGAGCAGTATGCTAACCTATGGGATTAGGCTGAGTCTATGAAACTAGTCAAAGTTGATAAAGGATTTAGATGCTAGTGGGTGCTTTCTAAGCCTAGAGACCAAGCTTGATTGTAAACTTAGAAACTTGAGAATAATATGGGAACTAGATTTAAATCATAGAATCTTTAGCAGAATTAATCTAGAACTGTTCCCTTCACAATTGAGGAATAAGAGATCATGTTGAGTCCAAGGGAGCCATCGATGCCTCTTATTTGTAAGAATCATGAAGTGGACATTTTACCTAGAGGTATCGTTCTCAATTCCTACGGTAAATTTTATTTCTATTAGCTATATCAGGAAAGTTGTTGGATTGTACAATGATAGGATATTGATGTATGGAGGCCTGAGTGAGTTCCAAGTGAGTTTGCTCTACCCTTAATCTAGTCTTCCGTTGTGGTTTCTCTTTTAGTAGGGGATAGGGGTCTCACATTTGGTATCAAAGTGTGGTTGTGAAAATAAAATTTTATTAGGTTTCTTTTCAAATGGCACGGTTGCGAAAATAAAACTACAATATTTCACTAGGTTTCTTTTCACATGGCACGGTTGTGAAAGTAAGACTTACAATATTTCACTGGGTCTCTTTTCAGATGAAACGATCATGTCTTTCTAGGATACCTAGATTGTCCCAGGAGGATGACATGATAGCTTTTACGTTCACGCATTTATTACCAGGTCACAACAATCAATGCGACAAACTTGTCCTAGCTTGGCATTTTGAGGAGCTCTATTTTTCGACCTAGGTTAAGTGGCAACATTGTTGGTTGACTCTCACAGCACTGTCACTGCTTATTACCATCATGACGTGATAATCTGAGAGAATATTTATCTAGCTTTGATTCATTTCAATATAAGGACCCTAGCTCAACTTAGGCTTAGGCTACATGGGCCTATGCCTGACTCAGCTAGGCTATATGGGCCTATGCCTAAGAATTTTAGAACTTTTAAGCGAGTTTTTCATGTTCTCAATTACTTCATACCCTAACCCAAGATTTTTACCCTTCCTTGATTCATGGATTGCATTTACCGCAGTATAACAAGGAGACTCGTGTATCGTAGGGCTATCTAGATGAGGACTGACGAGAGAACTCATGAGAGGGTAGAGAATTGGGATTGATATACTTTCTCTATGTATATAAATAAACTCGATATAATAAAACATATGATGTTTTTATTTGTCTACTGCCTTTTGTACAATTTTTAAATGTCAAAGTTGCTTCTTACCAAAGCTATAGCTCTCATCAAAACCACTTTTGATGGTCACGACATTGTTGCCCTTAATAGTTGATTATCATGCGATACATGTACACATGCTCTTTGAGGTCTTCTTCTTATGGGCCTATAGTTCTGATTCATTAGCCTTTTAGACTACTGTACTCTTTGAGGCTTCCACCTCAAGCTCTTTGGCTACTTGCTTCGAATTGAAGCCTAGGATTTCTACTTATTAGTAGCCTTGGATGTTGTCCTCGTCTTGGCTTGGAGCTTTGTAATGACATTAAGGAGGACTACGTGAATGTGTCTTCCTTATACAATTAACAAGTTAAGACTCATCACAATGTTGGCCGATGCTTCTTCAATGGGAGCCATTGTCACTCTGTGAGGACAATCCTCGTAAGCATGGTCAAATCCACACTTATAGCATTTGCCTCCATTAGTAAATTATATTGGGATTGGGCACAAGATTCAAAGTTCTTGGAGCACTCGAGGGATTTTGGTGCAAGGTCTTTGTGAGGATACTATGTTATACAATGTGGGCCTTTGTATCGAAACCACATGACAACGCCTACTACTCATAAAGGGGCCTTCCAAAAAATAGCACATTTGTCGCCCATGAAAACAACACGAGGGTGGAGCACTAAGCAAACGCTTTTCCAATATGTCATGCCCAAGCTAACTATGTAGTTTAAAAATGCAAACAATAGCTTCCAAGTTTGATGAAGTTTCGAAATTAGTACGAAGTAATCGACAAACTAAAAACACCAATGATAATAATAGAAGAAAATGTTTCTAACCACCACCAAATTGGTTATAATTACATAATAAAACGCAAGAGATTCTCTCAATCCCAATGGTGGAGGCCTTCTAAACACTCTAACCAGTAAGCTTGATTTGTGTAATATTTATAAGATTAAAAACACCATCGATGATAGTAGAAAATGTTTAGGACAACCACCAAATTGGATATAATTATATGATAAAACACAAGAGTTTCTTTCAATCCCAATGGTGGAGGCCTTCTGAACACACTGACCAATAAGCTTACTATAATTGTATGATTCAATCCCAATGTAGAGGCCTTCTGAACACTCTAACCAATAAGCTTGATTTGTCTAATATTCCTCTCATGCCTATTGTTAACTTTGTTTCAATAAGCTTTGTATTTGGCTGCTTGATTTTCACCCCGCTTATGTGGGAGAGGAGGAAGACTCATAATCACATGACATGACACATGACCCATGATTTTAAAAAACACTGCTAGGGTAGGCCCAGCTAATAATTAAACATCCCTCAATTTATGATTGCACCTTTCCCCCTTGCATGAGCAGTAACATATGGAGTTTTCCAAACATCTTTACCAATGGTCGGATAATTTAACCTAAATGTCATTGGCTGAAACACTGCCCATATGTTGATTCCTTGCTCGTCTACTCCCTCCTCTAATGCCCATGCTTTGTGAAAAAAAGTTTAGCATTACTCGGAAGTTTTTTGGAGAGAAGAATGTGGAGACATTCTCCTTTCATATTATTAGCAATGAAGCACTCACTGGTTAAAACGATAGCTGAAAAAACAGGACAGTGCTCCTGTCATCCTGTTACATGGCATATGATCTCTATGCATATACACCCATTCTTGGATTTTTTTAGCTCTCTTGAGTGAACTTGAACTTACATTCATTGTTAGTAGCATCCAGAAACATTGCTTAACACACATCATGCATGATACCACGAGACAATTCTTAAGGAAAACATGTAAAATCTTACCCACATATCATCCAAGTCATTATTTGAATACATATATTATGTGTGAGACATAATATATAAGATGTGCCCACTGCATTACCATTAAACATGGTGGCCACTCAAAGAATCATCTAGAAAAGACGCTTATGAAATGTGCCACTGTCTTGTATCTATGCAATTTGGTTCAGTCTCATGTATTAGGCAAGCCCACTGTTCTATTAGCTTAGCAGACCAGTAGTATACACTTCTGTACCAAACAGAGCATGGCCGAAATACAAACCTTCCAAATGATGAACCGCACTTCTGTTTGCATAACGACATTGAACCATAGCAACATGCAAATTACTGCCATCTCACTCTTCTACTGGAGGGTCCACCCATCGGTCATGATCCTTGATCAACTGAATCAGGGCATCTGTGGCCTTCTCCATTTCAATGCCTCTCTTTACCACCGTCTGCACCCACGAGCAGATATGTCAAGGGAGTTGTGTGACATTGGAAGTATCATGGTAACCTGACTAGAACTTGATATGCAGAATTTACCTTTCCAACATACAGATCAATCTTCCCTGGAGCACCTCCGACATAACCAAAATCTGCGTCTGCCATCTCTCCAGGTCCATTAACTATGCAGCCCATTATGGCAATCTGCATCCACAAAATGAGTTTGAAAATAGTCTTCCTCAAACTGCTAAGGTATTCACAAGTGAAAAGTGGGGTGCAAGAGCTCACCGAAACACCAGGTAAATGTGATGTTTTCTCTCTGATTTCTGCACTTATTTCTTGCAGATCAAAGAGGGTCCGGCCACATGACGGACATGAAACGTACTCCTGAATGGATAAGTGGACAAGATTATCAGCAGTGTCTAGATAAGTGGACAAGATTATCAGAAGTGGCAGGCTTTCCATAAAGCATGCAAACATACTGTTTTTGTGTTCCGCATGCGGCACCCCTGCAGCATGCCGAAAGCTGTAGTTCGAAGGAAGTCAAAATCATGATCAGAAGCTTCTAGAAACACTCCATCACCCAAGCCATCTACAAGCAATGCACCTGCTTCACTGCCAGCACTAATGACTAGATCATCTCTGGAAAAACCAAAAGACAGAATCACAGTAGTAAGCAGTCCTCTATTTCAGTTCAAAGCACTCATAATTTAATGGAAGGATTAAAAAATAAAAGTACGTTGGTAAAGTCAAGTTTTAAGTCTTTCATTGACATCCACCTGTCAGTGCCAGCAGGGAACTGCAAATGATGGATGACGGGGAAGTTGAGCTTGTTTTCTTGCAGAAACTCAAATAATCTGGAAACAAGGGTTCAGCTCAGAAAGAATTTCATAAAAAAATTACCAGGCAAAATAAGAACTGGACATCTACCTGCGAGACGCATGTACATGGCTAACTTTCTCATCATCTCTGGGTAAATTTAGCAGCAGCATGGTGGCATCTGCACCCTTCAAGGCAGCAAGCTCTTCATATGACTCATCTCCTCGGAGTGTTAAAGCAAGACGAGTCCCTGTGATCCAATACTTCAGTACCTGAGATGCCTATTGGTAAAGATAACACTCTCAGCAGCTTCAGAAAACAAACCACTAAGAAGCTTCTTCACCTGCAGGTAAAAGCCTGTGAGCACCGGATGAGAACTCCTCCAAAGTAGCAAGCACCATAGCATTTGGAAGAGGCTTGGTTAACTGTTCTGACAAAGGAGTTAAAACTCCCATGCTTATATCTATGAGCCGTTTGATAGCCAATCTCTACACAAAAACAATGGTAAAGAAGTTGGAAGGTGCAAAAAAAACTCTTTCAATTATACAAATGTGACAAGAATATTATAAGTACCTACAACAAACAGGCTTGAAGTATAAGTATAATGCATGCTGTACAATCCTACCACCTGCCATGCTTGTGGCCAGCAACACCACACATGCCTGGTGCACACACACGAGAGAGAGAGAGAGAGAGAGAGAGAGAGAGAGAGAGACTGACTGCTTCTTTGTCTTCAAGTGGAGGCAGCTCCCTCAGCAGTATAGTGTCAACAGTTGCAAGGTCCTGTTGAACATGACACATTTATCTAAATCACTGCAAAACAACTCTACAAAATCTGACATCTACATGATCAATAAAAGCACCTCGTCCAATTCCTACCTTGAATGGCATACCAACTATCAACTTGGTGGCCAATGATTTGTACAGAAACTCAGGCTTCTGGTATGACAAGCAATCAACTGATCAAACTTAGGTTGCAGAAAATCAAATTTTGACAAGCAACAGCACAGAGAACGGCATACCTTTAATTGCTCGAGAGAAACTGACATTAGAACAGAACCATCACGATGCAGCACCCCTCTGTAATCAACTTCTTCACCCTGACAAAGATGCAATTAGCTTGCAATCAAGTAAATAATCCATTCATCAAGCATATGAGTCTTTCCAACAAAAAATTTGAATGAAATGGCCATCATTAATCCTAAATACACACCTGCTGCTGCACAGGAAGTTGTCCTGTACGCCGTTGGAAGTCAAAGTAACGGCGATGCTTCTCCTCAAGCGGTTCCTTAAAGACCAAATATGCTCTCATTTCAGAAAAGAAAGTCCACAAAGAAGCCACACTTACCGGCTTGCAGGAAAATCAAGGTCTGCATGTTTGAAGCATTTCAAGTCCAAAGGGGTTTGCTAGAACTTACTACTCCCTTTTGAAGCCTACTAGCATTCATGCCAAGTTTAGCAAGCCTTGTGCAAGGATCAATCTCATACTCTGGTTCTTCGGTGAGAGAAACACGAATGGTGTCACCAAGCCCATCCTGCACCAATACAGAAATCCCTTGCTTCAAAAAGAATGGTCATATTTTTGGTGTTTGAAGAGAGTACCTATTAGCTGTCTGGATACTAACCTGTAAAAGAGCACCAATTCCAATAGCAGATTTCATCCTCCCATCCTCTCCTTCACCAGCTTCTGTAACCCCTAAATGCAAAGGGTAATCCCAGCCTTGTACATTCATCTCCGCAACTAGCAACCGGTACGCTTGGACCATCACTACAGGATTGCTAGCTTTCATTGAAAATACAAAATTGTGGAAGTCCAACTTCCTGCATATACGTGCAAACTCAAATGCTGATTCCACCTGGCACACATGGACAGAATGTTGACAATCCATAGATTAATGTTCCCTGTAGAAGAACAGTTCACAGCAGACAGGAAAAGAAACAAAGAGGCCACTGCATCAAGTAAGTCTCTGTAACGCACCATTCCTCTAGGAGAATCACCATAGTAGCTCATAATACGGTCAGAAAGACTACCATGGTTTGTACCAATACGCATTGCCCGACCATATTGCTTGCATTTCTCTACCAGTGGTGTAAAAACCTGAAATAGCAAGTTAAAAAATGATACCTTAAGTATGTAGTCACCACTCATGTGGAAACGTTATCAATTCCAGACAGAGGGAATTGTTTTCTCAGCTTAAAAATGCATGGCAAAAGCCATCAGACACTTGCATTTCAGACTGTGTGTGAGGTATATTTCTTTCAGATCATAAAGACCTTTTCAATGTGCTCGAGTTCTTTCTCATAATCATCCTCTGTGAGCTCTAAGGTCTCAAACTTTGCACGACGATCCGCTGTCAATAAATGCACACATTCATATGAACTGTCAAGGGAGAAAACTAAAATGTCCTAAAACAACATGGCATAGCCAATTTCTTTTCACCACACCGCAAAGAAACAATTCGCATACCAAAGTTGCCTGGGTTAATGCGGATCTTATCGAAGCATTCTGCGACCCTCAGAGCAACAGCAGGAGCAAAGTGTATATCAGCCACCAAAGGGATGGGGTATCTGGAAGATCACAAAACACACAGAGGCAATATTAAGCCAGTCAGTTCAACTCATATAATCACTTGGCTCCCACTTAAAGCTTGCTATGCTTACTTGATGATTTCATACATGATATCTAAGTAGATTAGAAAAATTACAAGAGGATTGCTGCGAATCTGGGAATAAATGGCAAATTTCAACTCGATATGGAAGAGCACTAGGGTATGCTTATAGTTTATTCAAGGACTTACCTAGAGTGCACCATGGCATCAGGCAAAGCTAGGCCCATAGATAAGCATTGGAAAAGAGAGCCGCTTAATTGTTGTAAACTAGCGAATTACAGCAAATGTGCTTAAACAAGTCTTGATACTCCTGGCCTTTATTGCATAGTTTGTAGCTTAATGACATGCTTAGACAGGGCCTCATACTCCTAATAATTTGTGAGCCACTTGCAATTGCATTCACTTACCCTTTCTGCACGAGCGTGTTTTTGATGTCATAGCAAGAATCGGCCTCCCGCTTGCCTTGCACAGTGATTCGCACGAGGTCAGCACCTTTGTCAGCGATCCGCATGACCTGCACTGGAAGTCAGTCATGAAGACCGTAGAGATGATGCTACCATGAAAAGATTCAAACTGCAAAGATGATGCTACCATGAAAAGACTCAAACTGAGAGATGATAATCACGTCAAAGAAGGTGCAAGTGCGAGTATGTGTGTGTGTGTGTGTGTGTGTGTGTGTGTGAAGGAGCAGCCTGTTCTACAGTGGCCTGTACATTGATGGTGTCTGTGGTGGTCATGTTTTTGTGTGTTCGTGTATGTTACGGGGAATATACCTGCTCTACAGTAGCCTGGACATTGGTGGTGTCTGTGGTGGTCATGGTTTGGACGCGGATTGGGTGATCGCTTCCGATGGTCACATCGCCCACCTTCACGGTTCGAGTCTTTCTACGCACTGTCTTGTGGGTTGCTTCGCAGTACTTCTGCCTCGGAACTGCCCACATAGAGAAAACAAAGCACCCCTTAGAACTTACCATACACTCTCCCAATTGGCACAAGTGGAGGGGGCAAATTCCGACCTAGAAGAGGGCTCGAAGATGTCTGCAACTCCGCCACGTCTGCCCCCTGGCTCCTCGCACTCGCCAGGCGAACCTTGCGCTTGCCACGGCGTGCAGGCTGAGCCGCCCATTGGGTGAGCTTGGAGGGTCGCGATGCTGCGGGAAATTCGTCCGCCCGCTTCAGGCCGGAGAAAGAATGTGCCAGAGAAGTGGCCATGGGGAGCTTGCCGGAACCTGTCGGTGGAAAGAATTGAAAATGGGCAGGGACGGATCAAGCTGAAGCGCTGGGGCTCTGGCGATGGAGATCAGAGAAGCGTGGGCCGATAATATGATACACACACAGGAGGTAGGTATGTAGAGAATGTGGGCTTCGGCAGTATGTGGGCTACATGCGAATCGGTATCTAACGGGAGTAGCTGCTCAAAACACTCACACTCCATCCACTCGTGTGTGCTCACAACACCCACTCGTGTGAGATTTATTATTATTATTATTTACTTAATCACACACAAGAATCGCCCAAACCCCCTCCTCTTTCAATACCTAGGCAGCCCGTGCCTTCCCCGTTGCCCTTTGAAATCAATTCCGATGCCCTCTTCCACCCACCTTGCTCTCCACACGCTCCACACCTCTTCCATATAAAAATCATTCCTTTAATGCTACTTTCATAGCTGCAATTGATTTTTTTTTAAAAACTTACATTCGTGGTGGCCTTGAAATCAACTCCTAAAATTTCACCAATTATATTGACTCTTTTTTTTAAAAAAAATTTGGCGACTACTTGAAGGGGGTGGAGGATATGAGGGCTGTATATCGACTCTTTTAAAACTTAAATTCCCATTGGCCTTAAAATCAACTAGTACAATTGATTATTATTAATTTACTTAAATTCGCATTGGCCTTGAAATCAACTGCTAAAATTCCACCAATTCTAGTATACAATTCATAGATTCATAGATTCATAGATTCAAAATTTATAGATTTATGATTGAATAACCCGTTGAATTCAAGTGCCCTCTTATTTTGATTGGTTACAGAAATTTATTCTTTTTCCACCTATGCTCCACACTCCTAGAAAAAAACCATCCTTGAGCATATTTTTCAAGCATGAGATTTCAAAATTTTGGTTGAAATTTTGTCACAAAGAGCTGAAGTTTTGAGAACTTTAGTTATACAAACGATGGAGAAGTAGATTTTTGAAGGGAAAACCAGCCAAGGTCAAGACATGCCCCTTTTTAGTGGTTGATTTTTTTTTTGTCTTTTTCAAGCACTGAGAGTCCACTCTCTCTACGCAATCATATGCTCATTGCATGCTTATTTATTCTTTGTGACACATACATCTTTCATACCCATGGTTTCATCCATCCTTTAAACAATTCATGCACCTTGGCGATTCTTTTACCACATATGTATCCTTTTATAAGTCATGCAACCTCATTATTGTTTTACCATATCTAAGTTAGCATCCTTCTCCTCCTAATCCTACCTAGTGTTCAATAAAACCTTCCTTAAAATGATGGCCACAAAAAAACCCTAAGCCAATTTTCTTTAATTCTTTAATTCGATCGGTAAAATTACATTATAAGGCCATTTGTTTCTAGCACTACTCTATGGGAAAAAATATATGGGTTAATATTCACCCATAGCTATTTTAGACACGACTTCAAGAGTTCTTTGCTAATTTTATACGAGACGTTTTTTAATGATTTTTTAAAAATACTGCCCAAAATAATTAGGTTTGAGTAAGTTACAAAGATAACAATGTTTTCGATCTTTTTAGGGTTGACTATCAATAGATACAATATGTCCTAAGTATTTAATTTCCTCTTGAATAAATTACTCTTATCAAGATTGACATAGAGTTGATTCTCTTGAAGAAGTGAGAACACTTTTTCCAAATGTTGTTCATGCTTTGACGATTCTTACTAAAAACTAAGATATCATTAAAAAACACTACAATAAAATTTTGATGTTTCAAGAATATTCTATTCATAATTCTATTGAAAGTAGCCAGGGCATTAGTCAAATCAAATGGCATAACTAAAAACTCATAGTGACCAGTTTGAGTTCTAAAAGTAGTCTTGAAAATGTCTCCTTCATCCATGCGAATCTGATGGTAACTGGACTTGAGGTTAATTTTGCTAAAAACTTATGCTCCCTTGAGCTTATCTAGCAAGTCATCCACTCGTGGTATCAGATATCGGTCCTTGACAATAGTCTTTTTTAAATCATGATAATTGATACACATTCGATATGTCCCATTCTTCTTTTTAACGAGAAGAACTGGAGCACCAAATGGATAACTGTTGGGTCTAATCAGTCCTTTGTCTAACAATTCTTCTACTTGTTTCTGAATCTCTTTTTGATCAAGCATGTTAACTCGATAAGGAGCTTTACATGGCAGAGAGCTTCCATGGATTGTCTTAATTTTATAATCTTTTGGATGAGGTTTAGGTAAATCAGGAGGTAGGTCATATATAAAGTAGTTAGAGAACTTAGAAATAAAAGGATCATGAGACACGTTTGGTTTACAGTCAGCCTGAGCACTAAGCTGGTTGACTTCTTCTTCTTCTTCCTTATAGCTCTTTTAGCTTGAGTATGAGTAAAAAGAGGACCTAAATCACCCTTAGTCTGACATTGGAGATAAATTTATCTATCATCTTCCATTAACCATATCGTATGGGTGTCATAGTCAATCTAAGGGTTATATTCATGTCTCTATGGCATTCCTAAAATGACATTATCACCTTGCAAAGGAGCAACTAAAAATGTTATCTTTTCTTTTAATGAGTTCATTTCTAATTTTAGATCCTTAACCTCTTTAGTGCAATTGTACTTAGTTTCTGGAAATGCAGCTTTCACTTATAGCTAGAGTGCGATGCATCTAGGTTAAGTGATTTCAATGCCTTTTCGGAAATGCCTTTTAATGCATCTAGGTTAAGTGCTTTCAATGAGAACTACCATCATCATGCAAAACTTAACAATGCGCTTAACATGATCACTTTCCTCCTTGTCAAAGTCAGAACACTCATGCTTGTATTTAGAACTCTTCATATGTCATTCTAGCTTACGTCGTTATTCATGCTCACTTGCAATTTACTCTTAAAGTGCAGTAATTTGCTCTTACATAGTGGGTTATGCGAGTAAATTGACCATTGAAAATAAATAAAATGTAAATTTATAACGTGGATAAAAAAAATAAAGACGAAAAACTTAGCTCTTGATATGTCTCGAACCTTGTTGAATTCGGGTTTGAAATTTGTCAAGGTTGATTTTAGCACCATCCTTTATTGCAATTCCAAATGAATTATGAGGGCGATCAAGAGTCTTGAGTTTACGATTGACTTCAGCAAGATTTTAAGCCACTTCAAATTTGTATAATTTCAAAGAATCTCGCCAAAAGCTTTGATTTGATGAGGGACTTGTGAAGAACACCTCCGATTTTTATTTTTTAACCTCTCTTTGGTATTGCCTGCAAGAGGATTGCCAATTCTTCAAAGGGTTAATGAAATTTTTCTGAAATTTTTGTGCTTATCTAATGTAGGCCAAAAAATTGAAGAGCTCCTTCTTCTTTGTAGCTTATGAGAGAATTTTAAAATCTTATAAGAGTATAAGATTTTAAGCTTATGTAAGATATAAAGTTTTAAGATTATAAAGCAAACCTTATAGCTTACTCTAAGCTTTTTAGCTTAAGTTTTTTTTTTAAAAGCTTTTCTTCTCCACAATTGTAACAGTTCGTCGGTGGCAATAGAAAGAGAGAGAGAAAAGATATCGCCCATGTCTATATTCATGAATTCTCCCCGTTGATTATGATGGAGGCAGAAAAAGAATAAATAGAGCTTTAATTCTTCTTCTTTATAGGCTTAATCATGCTTAATTAATATTTAATTAAAAGATTAATAGCCTACAAAAGCAATTTCCTCTTCTTTTTCTCAAATTTTATTTGAGAGCCCACCATAGCCATCCATTATACATTTCTGGTGCTACCACCACTGGTTTAGCAATCTAAGAATTGAGCTCATTCCTCCTTCGATTGCCAATTCCATCCATATGATCATATCATGGAGAGGTTAAGAGTTGGGAAAAACCATTTTTCATGAAGAAGAGTGGTTTTTGGTTTATGCAAAGTGGTTTACCACCTTCTTTTGCCTTGTGGTCTTTGCCCTTTAGATAAAAGCTTGCAGCTCTTCAAATCTTTGATTAATCCTTCAAGCTTTTAAATTTTGCCTTCATCTTTCTAGACCCATAGCTCTGATACCACTCTCACGGATCCACTTCTAGGAAAACAGAGACTTGCAAGAAATATATTATTCAACCCAAATAACGCATTAAAAACCACAAGTTCAACAAATTCAAAAATTAAATAGAATAACTTGTAAAAATACTTAGCTCATAAAAGCAACTAGTAATGGGTGGAATCTTCCCCCCTCATGTGTGTGGCCTCTCCCCACATGACTATTTACGTAATTTCATTCTAAGAATAGGCCATAGACTCCAGAAATATAAAAAGTGTGCTTTTCCTTGCACATCACTCTCTTATGCTCAAAATAGAATGTCCATAAATTGATGCTAGAGCATATAACACTTTATAAAAGTATTAAATTTTGAATGTTCAAGTGTAAGCTTGATAAATCTAAGCTTCCAAATTAAATCAAAATGTACACAAGCTAGCATAACTATTTACAAAGCTTGTTTCCAAAAATGTGTGCCATCAAATAATAATGTGTGCATCCTCCTCAATCTTCTAAATCCTCTTCACCTATAAAATATCCAACAATAAATTGGTAAAAAA
Source organism: Cibotium barometz (assembly GCF_041138505.1). NCBI lineage: Eukaryota > Viridiplantae > Streptophyta > Polypodiopsida > Cyatheales > Cibotiaceae > Cibotium > Cibotium barometz. Next base: position 14,993,797 of record NC_141056.1, read on the forward strand.
ACATTCCATAAGCATACAAACCATTACCACACATATTTGCTATGCGTAAGTAACCTAAGAATCACCCTGTCATACAAGCCAACTGTAACAAACATTGGAGGCCCCAAACATTCGTTTATGTACACCAAACGTATTAATATTTACAATGGCTTCACCCATGATATTAACATAATTTGACATGACGCAAAGATAATCCAAGTTTCATCCTCGAATTATTTAAGATGGTAGAATAATATTTTAAAGCGAGCTTAAAATATATTCTCATAACACTACCATTGCCTAATTGAATAATATTTGCCCAATGTTATCCTTAATGTTTGAAATTTCATGTTGCAAAGATGTAAGTTCAATATCTTCCATATCCTTAAAAAATGACAGTAATGGTCTCATGGTTCAAAAAAGATGGACTACTAATTGATCTTGCATTCAAACATCCACAAAGCACCTCACACAACTACATAAAAGCTCTTAAAACTAGTAAAAAGCTTTTCTCTGATATTACACATGAAATTTTACTTAAGATAGTAAACCTATGCTGTAATGATCAAACTGATGAAATTATTTAAGGGTAATGAATATTCAACAAAAGTAATAATAAACTCGTCATATAAAAGTAATAATAAATATTCAACAAAGTAATAATAAATTTGTGGTATGAAAGTAATAATAAACTTGTGGTATAAAAGTAGGTATAAAAGGTTGGCTCAATTAGTTCATCTCTCTATAACAATAAACTTGTGTGGTTAAAGTTTGGCTATCAGTTTTTCTCTCTCTCTCATTGTGGGGTTTCCAAGTGTCCCCTCCATGTTGCTTTTAACAACAAAGGTGGGATGTTGGTTCATCTCTCTCTGTATACACATTGTAGGTTTTCCTAGTGTCCCCTCCATGCTGCTTTCAACCATAACATATCTATCAGTGGGCTTTTGTTGTAGGCATAAATCTCATTCAAAATCTTGTGAATGATCCAGCCAAAACTACATTATAAAAAACAATCTAATTTTAAAGATTCATAAAATGCCTCTTTGAGAGTAAAATATGTCAAAAACTCCCGTGAAATGCCTTAGTTAGCTAGTGAGCAAAGGAACGTCTAAATAGCTTTAAAATCATATTGTGTTGATTGCATTACCCATGTAAGGTAATATAGCATGTGGTGTATACAAGACAACACTTGTAGAATCTAGCATCTTTCACAATATAAATATAAACCTTAACAATAGAAATGAAAACTATTACTAATGTTCTCGAAACAAGATGGTTGTAAGCTTTACACCCATGTGCTCATACAAAGGAGCCTTTTTTGATGGATGATCTCAAACGATTAAGAAGAAAAGTATTATGCTAATTGATTTTCACGAGCTTGAAAAAACCAATTATTTTTCACATCGTGAAAAACAACACAACTGGTTTTCATGGTAGTGAACATGCTGATGTTGGTGTTGGTGGTGAAAATGTTGGTGCTGGTGTAGAAATCCCCATCATGCAACCTTTCTACATTGCAAGTTCTCTTCCGCATCTAGCCTATCAATAACATATGGTTCTTGTGTCTATTGCTAAGCTTTTGTAGTTTTGTCTCTAAAAGTGGGTTCTTGCACTTTTATGTGCACAGTCAACTCCAAGCGAGAATGTTGAGTCTTGGAGTTTCCTCTCATCAAGTGGTGAGACAATAGGCAAGTATGCTTTGTTCATTTCCCTTGTTAAGTTGAGTGTAAGAAGGTTCTTGTGGTTCCTCCATTTTTGGGAGTTCTTATGGGGTGCTTATTTTATTGATGCTCTTTGGCCTCCACACCATGTGAGACTTTTGTGCTTTTGTCTTTAAGGTTGGTGGTGAGGCTTAGTTTTTGTTGATTTCTATAGGCACACATATGAAATAATTACCTCGTGATGCCCTTGAGCATGTAGGCACCTATATGAAAAATTACTTTCATGATACCCTTGAGCACGTAGTAGGTGTGTGGATATACCCATATTTTTTGAATCTTCTAGCTTGACAGTTATGTCATTGTTGCTAAGGTTGTTTCCTTTGTGCACTCTTAGGGGGTCTTCTTGACTTATTTGGTATTCACACTTCAATATTATCTCCATAGTATCCCTGAACTTGCAACAAGTTCATTGGAAACCACAACATTTGAGTTGGTAGAGGTTATGGTTGGGATCTTGTGGGTTCCGTGGAAGAGTTAGTAGTTGGGTATCTTTCTTTCTAGGCTCGTGAATCCTTTGGATGGTCACTGTAGGTCCACTCACCGTCCTTATTGAAACTTGTTTAGAAACTTGTGAATCCTTTGAGGGTCATATGTGGAATTAGAATACCTTTTGTTATGGCTCACCCAAACCCCCTTCAAAACACATCCAACAAGAAGATTACATGGTGAACCGCAATTGTCATGAGGATCTTTCCATTGGTCGAGCTTGTAACCCTCGAGGTCTCCAAGCTCCACAATCGCGTTTCACTATGGGTACTCGTCCCTCCTCTCACCTCACTTCACTATCGCACAATGGGAGAGTTCTTTGTATTATGAGAGATATTCACTTATATACATGGCCATAAGTGTTCACACTCACTCAAACTATGGCCGGTCGGGCACTTTAGGCTCATAAGAGGCCTAATGCTATTACAATGACTACTCTCATAATATATCCATGAAGTACCTCACTTGGGACTTCATCCTAACTTACTACCAGACACTCTTGAAGTGAAAATTGCCATAAATATTCCATCGGACCATTACAGGCACCCGTCCAAGTTGTAGATTTGGACACCATTGCTTCATATCTTGAATGTATGACCTTTTGGTGTATCTACCTTGACTCCTTGATGTAAGATAATGGTAGTAGCTCTTGTTAACCCTAGGAATGGGTTAACATTTTTCCTTACTGATGTTGATTGCATCCTCGTGATGATCGCCGTTGAAGACCTTTGTGTGGGGAGAATTGACAAGCGTCGTTAATCATTTTTAATCTTGAGTGACATTTAATGGTTCCTATTCCTCCGGAATGAATAAGAAAGGCTAGTTAGTAAATGAAAATATTAGAGATTAGCGGGAATTTCTAATGGGATAGGGGTTTTTTGTGAGTGATTGCATTTTTATATTTTTGTGAGCATTTTTTATGTTGCTCACTTTATTTTTGGCAATCATAAGCAGAGTTACATGTGATTTGTGTTAGTTGGGAAACTAAGAGATGTTAATGATGGGGGAGAAGAGAAAGAAGGATCCAGAGGAACATAGACAGAATCATCAGAACGAGAATGTGATTCTCAATTCCTCATCTGATTCGTTGATTGATGCCTTTGAGGCTTCTTTCTTTGAGTAGGCTTGGGGCACTTCTTGATGCATTTGGGATCCAAGTTTTGGTATTACCTTGGTAGTACCCTTGAGCTTGCAGTAACCTTTTTGGTACCCAGACTTGTTGAGTTGCCGGAGTTCTTTGAGGAACTCGCTTAGTCTTTTGTGGATGATGTTGAGGAGTACTTTTATTCTTCCTTGGCTTTGAGTTTTGCAGTGAGGAAGAGACTTTGATAATTGAGGAACCCAAATTGGATTGGCGCCTTCGCAGTAGCCTTGAGCTACAAGTAGCTGCCTCTCCACCACCAACATTTTGATACCATTAAGATACCTTGATCTTGGTTGTTGTGTGGAGTTTTCTTTTTGGTTGAAGTGGAAGGTTTGGGGTCCTCCTTCACATTGGTTGGCACATTGAGGTTGCGGTTTTGAGACTCATGGGCATTATTGACGATGAGGCTTGAGTCTCTTATGGAGGGGCTTTCGATGATGAGGCTTTTGAGCATGCAACCTGCTCTTTTGGTGAGGTTGGTTGATGATGAAGAGAGATAGATAGTTGTGCTTAGGGGACTTCTTTAGGAATAGTTTCTGTTGATTGTTGCAAGGTTTTGGCATTGGAATTTGTTGGTGAGGATGGAGTTAAAGGGGTAGATTCTTTGTTGGAGTTGGTCAGTGACACAGATGGTAGGTCTTTGTGTAGAGGGGCTTCCGAGAAAAAGGCTTGTAACTTTTTGTGTTGAGAATCATAGAAATCTATTAGGGTTGGATCCTCTTCCTTGTAGTATGGTATTGTCAACTTTGTGTTGTTGACCATCATAATGACCCTATCGCTAGCAAAGCACAATAGTGCTTGGGCAGTAATAGTTCATTTATGCTCTAAGATCAAATCTGCTTCCAACACATACTCAACCACAAAAAACTTGCAAGTAAGGGGGTTAGATTCTATATACATTGTTCGTTCAAAGTACCCAAAACATGGCATGTTCAAGTCTTGTGTGAATGGAATTCTTTCAGATGAGCTATGAGTGTTAGTTGACCTAACAAATCCCATAACTCGAGGGTCGTGAGATTGTGCTCTCGTTGTGGATAAAGCTGTGCTTGGACTATGGTGATTTTATCGTGAAGTTCAAATCTAACCATAACCCTTGGGATATTCTGAGTAAGATATGTTGGAAGTTCTAGCTCCTCCAAGGTCTCTTCCTCCCATAATAGCAATTTCACAATGCTTGCAGGAGTGTTTAAGGTGACTGTTTGCATGGATTCATCAATTGAATATAACGAGGCACATACCCAAGTTCCACCAAGGATGACATCATACTCTCATCATACTCAAGGGGATCTGGGGTAACATGGAATCTAAATTCCACATTTCCATCGATTGTTTGAGTAGCATAGTTAAAGTAACCTGGAACTTCAGTGTTTTGTCCATTGGCACCTCTTGCAAGACCATTGTGTTTAGGGATGATTTTAGGTTATCCTAATGACACCCAAGTGTCTATTGTCATGATGTTGTAACTAGGTTAAGGGCTAATCAATGCACATTTGTACTTAACATCATTGCCCATAGGGAAATCTAACCATATCATGATAGAATCTTCAAGTGGAACCATGGAAGTTTCAATTTTTGTTTTAGCTTCAGTTCCCATTTCGGTTTCATATTCCCATTCACTTTCATCCTCTTCTTGGTTTTCAGCTTTTTTCAAGAGTGCCCAATGTGTACAATGGCACACTTGGTCCTTTGACAACTTTAACTAAGGTCTGTTTGGAAACTTGTGAATCCTTACAGTCATGTTCTATGGAGATCTTGGTACAACTCATGGTTAGCCTTTAAAGGTGCAAGGGCTGAAGCTATACTAGCTTCACCACATGAGAGAAGAGCACTCCTTCAAATGAGGATTTGAGTGATTGCTTAAATTTCGCAAGGGATTCATCGAATTCCTCACGTGCTATTTTAATTGCATCCTTTGTGCAATCTTTCTTTGACGACTCTCCTTGGTTTGATGAGTTCATGTCTGTAGAGAGCACATCTTCCTCTTGAAAGGGGAAGCAATACTCCTCTGGTTTTTGTATTATGGTTGCTTTTTTAGGTTTGACATTATGAGGTTCAATCACAACTGGTGATCCTGTATGACACTCAACAATGCTTAGCATGCTATCATGAGCTTGCTTTTTGCGTTTTGCATTTGTCATGTGATCATGATTTTCAACTTGGGGTGGTTGGGTGGATTCTAGTGTTTTGATTGGCTTGTGAGGTGCACTGAGTGACAAGTCAGAACTTGTTTCGTTCTCACTAAGTGATGTACTAGAACTTGTTTCATCTTTTGACTTTCCTTGGATTGTCAGGGTTTCATTATGTTTGCCCATGAGATGAGAACGAACTTGCTTTTGGGCTTTTGTTTCATGTGGTGCACATGTGGGTTTTGTGGTTTGAGGGTAAGCCTTTGAGGTGGATGAATTTTCAGCATGTGTAGCTTTTGGCTCTTTTGGGGTTAGGTCCTCCCACAGGCTCCCCTGTCCTTTCTTTCAACCTTGGTTTTGATAGTTTGTTGGCCCTTATATTTCTTGAGGTTTTGTTTCTTATGTTTTGAAACATGCTCCTCTACCCATTTTGAAGTGTGTTCTTTCTTGTGCCTTACTTGCAAGCATGTAAGAACATTCAAGGGTACAGTGGAAAATTTACCGTTTTGCACACTCAAGATGTTAAGAGTTGTATTCTGCGAGATAGGTTTCATTAAGGCAACTCATTTTGGGTAGTCTTGGAATATGTGATCGATGCCACATCGTTCACATATGGGTTGCAAAGTGTCAGTGGACTATGGGCATGGAAGTATTCCAAACTATGCAGTCTGCCACTTTGTGTGGTCCGTGACAATAGAAACAATGAAATGTTTGCTTAACTGCTTCTCCTGAGTAGTTTCTACCCTTTGAATTATGTTTGTTTGGGGTACAGGAGATGGAGGTTTTGAGTTAATTTTAGGTGAATTGGGAAATTAGGGTCTGTCGTGTGACTAAAGGTTTTGCAATGTATGCAATATAGAAAGATAGGCCTATTGTACACACATTGGGGTTTGGGATGGACGTAGTGATGGCAATGAACATAAGGCATTTTTCCCATCACTTTGAGAGGCATTAAGGATGTTTGGTTTTGAGGGAGCTTATCCTCTCTCCTGACAGTTTGGTTCAAGGCTTTGAAGCAAGGCTGTGTAGAATTCAGGGAATGATAATTCCAAGATCAATTTTTGTTTAGTCTTTGCTTCACTTTGGTTAGATAAGGAACATCTCATATCATGATTATTCTTTATCATGTTGTCATCTAAACGTATTACTTCTTTACAACATTGATTAAATGTTTTCGGATTGAACGATCAAGTTGTGTAAGGTTTTTTGCTTTATGCCCATCATGAAACATCTTTTCAATTGAGCATCCTTTAGTTTTTCCCATGGCTCACGTCATGACTCCAAGCTTTTTATCCGAAGGATAAAATCTCTAATAGTTTTGTTTTGTTTTCACTCATTTGAATACAGTTCTCTTGCTGCACTTCACTAATTACCTTGTCTTGAAAAGCCATGGATAAAGGTTGTTTTCAATGTCTTGAAGTTTGTCTTAATCACAGGTATCAATGTGATGAACCATCGACTAGCCTTTCCCACTAATAAGCTCAGGTCCAACGCATGTACCTTGGTGGGGCAATTTGGATTTCCAAAGGCTTCACATCTCTATTTAAACATTTGCATGAATTGAACATGATCAGTTGTTCCATTGTATTTGCCCATGATTTTGGAAATCTGTATGGCCGTGTTGTTGGATGTCACTGAGGCCGTGTGTGGGTGCTAATGTGGTTAGGACCTCATTTAGTCCTTGGGCAATCCCCCTTCCTAGATTAGTCAATATGTCCAAGGTTTGGGTATTTAGGGGTTGCAAAGGGTTGGTTCCTAGCCCTTCTAAAGGTTTAGGTCTTGTGGTAGTACGAGGCAAGGGGCCAAATCCTGGAGGGATTGATGTGATAAAAACCCGATGACATGCTTGTTCTCGGCATGGCAAATGGTATTGGGAGTGGCATTTGGGGCATGGATCTCAATGGCTTGAAGATTTCAGCCATTGTGTTTAGTCTGGGTGTGGGCGCACTTAATCTCTCTATCGTTGCCATATCTTGACGTTGCCAATTGCTCCTTAATGAGCAAGCACACATGTTCTCTTTTTTTTTTCTTTTTTTCTTTTTTTCTTTTTAGGTTTCCTTACAGTCTGCTACTACAGCCTTAGGAGGTCTGGTGTACCCTTCTCTAGGTCAAATAAGTGTCTGTTTACCTTGATTTGCTTAGGCGCTAAGCGCACATGAATGACCTCGAGATATTTTTTTCAAAAAAAGTGTGCCATTGGTGTCCCAGATGGAAGCCAAGGTCTCAAAAGCGCATGTGAACTCTTAGGATGAACTTTTTTGGAAAAAGTGTATGCGAGTAGTATCCTAGATAGAAGAGGAGGTATTAAAACCTATTTTCCATCCTGTCTCAAGATGAAATTTTTTTTTGGAAAGATTTTTCATGTTTTGTAGCCCATTTTTGAATGTGTTTCAAAAGGAATTTGGAAAAACTCTATATGAGAGAGTTGTAGTATTTTTTGAGTACTATAGCTTTGTCTCTCTAATTTTTTTGTGATTTTGTTGTTTAGACACTCAAAAAGTAGCCTGAATATGGTACACAGTCTTTTATGGGCGATTTTAGTACTTTAAGGCTCGTTTTTTACCTCGATTTTCAGGTCAAATTTTGAGGCTACCAGTTGGAGGCCAAAACGATGGATTTTTCCTTTGGACGCTCATGACCAATTTTGAAGAGCTCGATGTCAGCTTTCCGACCAGCCCTAGAACGCATTCTCATCGGCCTCACAGTTTAGGAGATATGAGCCTCCAAATAGGGCTATTTTCAAAACAGTTTTTTTTTTGGCCCACGGACCTGTTTCACCACTGTGAAAGTGTAGGTACCTTTCACGCCGTGAAATGGATCTTACAGACTTAATTAAATTTAATTTATAACTTTTTTAACCTGTTTTACGATGTGAAACATGTGTTTCATGACGTGAAAGTGCGGGGTTTCATGATGTGAAATGGGGTTTCACGGATGTTATGGCTCACCCTAACCCCCCTTGAAACACATCCCAACAAGAGATTACCTGGTGAACCGCAACTATTGTGAGGATCTTTCCAATGGTCGAGCTTGTATATAACCCATAAGGTCTCCAAGCTCTATAACTCCTTGAGAAGCAATTCCACCGTGCCTCCTACGAGCATTATCACACCGCTGTGTTACACTACGAGTACTCGTCCCTCCTCTCACCTCACATCACTTACACACACTCACCGGTATGCATTAGAGAGAGAGAGATTAGCAAGAGCAAGACTCTATTGCGCAATGGGAGAGTATGTTATATTGTGAGAGAAATTCACTTATATACATGGCCATAAGTATTCACACTCACTTAAACTATGGCCGGCCGGGCACTTTAGGCTCATAAGAGGCCTAATGCTATTACAATGACTACTCTCATGATATATCCATGAAGTACATCACTTGGGATTTCATCCTACATGCTACCACATGCTCTTGAAGTGGGAATTGCCATAAATACTCTGTCACACCATTATGGGCGCCTGTCCAAATTGTAGATTTAGATACCATTGTTTCATATCTTGAATGTGTGACCCTTTGGTGTATCTACCTTGACTCCTTGATGTAAGATAATGGTGGTAGTTCTTGTTAACCTTAAGAATGGGTTAACATTCCCCCCTTCCTGATGGCGATCGCTAGTTCATGAGTGATGAAGACCTTTGTGCGGGGAGAATGGACAAGCTTTGTTGATGGCTTTGATATTGAGTGACGTTAAATGGTCTTTGTTCCTCTGGAAGGAATAAGAAAAGCTAGTTAGTGAATAAAAAGGTTAGTGGTTTATTAGGAATTCCTAAACGAGGTGGGGGGGTGGGATTTTTGACGAATGATTACAGTTTTATATTTGTGTGAGCATGTTTTTTTGGGTGTTTTTTGCTCACTTTGTTTTTAGCATAAGCAAGGTTACATGTGATTTGTGTTAGTGGGGATGCTAAGAGATGTTAATAATGGGAGAGAAGAGAGGGAAGGATTTGGAGGAACATAGACATAATCATTAGAACAAGATGGTGATTCTTAGTTTCTCATTTGATTTATTGAAGTGACATTCATCATTTTAAGAAATTGGCCTTTGATGAAGTTTCTTTGTGCGGAAGGATTTTTTTGAAATGTTATTGAGTAGGACTTGTTCCTGCATGCTTCTTTGTATGTGCTTTTTATGTTTTTATGTATATTTAAGTGCTTTATGAAACAGATATACATGAAGTACAAGAAGTGAGTCATATAGACTCTTATTGAACTACTATGTGTTGAAGTCACCTTTGGTTGGCGAGGATTGAAAGAATTACGTTGACTTGCGAGACTAATATAGATATCTTCACTAAGGATTGGTAGTATCATTTGGAGAGGTTTGTAATTTGAAGGAAAATTCTAGGCGATGGGTTGTACCATTGACCAGGCTTTTACCCACCATGGCCCCCCCATCCAGAGATGTATATGGAAGTTGTCGATGGTGAAGCTTTGGTACAAATATTCTCCAGTGCATTAGTATGGATATGTATTCATGGAGCAGCTGCTACATTAATATAACCAAAAGAATAGTAAGTGATAAGCTTAACAAGATATAATGGCTATTGAAGATCCTTTGGGAGTTGTTTGTGATATTCTACCACTTCTAGGTAGGCCATATGTGTGACTCCCTTATGTTTGCGTGTGCATTTTTTTAAAATAAAACTACCACCTTGCGAGCAACAGGTTCTTGTGGCTACTCTTCTTTTTGAGAGAATAGGTTCTTATGTATGCCGCGTAGCTTCTACACTTACACTTCACATCCAGAAGGGTGAAAAGAGCATTGTGAGTTTGTCTTTGATGCGTTCATAAGTCTCCGTTTTGCAGACATGGGGATTGATTCTTGAATTTTTGGCTCAAATGTTATCGAGGCGGTAGATAAGACTGCTGGTTGGTTACCATTGGGGTTGCTTGAACACATAAGCTCTTGTGTAGGTGCTGAATGCACGAGTGGTAGAGTGACTTGCATGGTGTTGCTTAGGTTTCCATTCTTGTCGAAATTTAGGTGAAGGTGTTGGGATTGAAGTCGGTGTTGAGGCTTTCTTCACATTGTTCAATTTTGGCAACCATATGATGGTATTACCTTCATAATATCCTTGTTGTTGAAGCACGTGCAAAGGCACCCATCTTTGATGAACATTATAAATTGGTGGCTGATGCTTTTGGTGCTGAGGTTTGTTTCTTTAAACAGGCTTAGGGGACTTTTTGATGCACTTGGAAATCTAAGCTTTGGTATTACTTTGGTAGTACTGTTGTGTTTGTAGTAATCTTTTTGGTACCCACACTTGTTGACTTGGTGGAGTTCTTTGAGGAACTCGCATAGGCTTTTGTGGATGGTGTTGTGGAGTACTTTTCTTTTACCTTAGCCTCTGAGTGCTGCGTTGAGGAAGAGGCTTTGACTGTCGAGGCACCCACATTTGATTGGCACCTTCGTAGTAGCCTTGAGCAACAAATGGCTGCTTCTCCACCCACATTTTGATCCCTCCAGGATCCTCCTTAGGTGTCCTGGCACTTCACTCAGGGACCGCTTCTCGGCCCTCGTCCATCGTACCAGAAGCGCACCATTTTAACCTTACCGAGGCTGGTCAACAAGACCTGGGCAAGCTTTGCCGCGTGAGCTGTCCTCCTTTGAACACTCCCCGCCAGCTATTGCAACAAACTTCCCTTAGAAAAACACATACAACACCAAATGCTCCCTCCCCAGCATTCTGGCGTAAGATGGTCCTTTAAGAAAACAGGGTTTCTATAAGTTTTCAGTTTTATTTTCTTTTGAATACAATGAGTATATCTTAAATCAGAATCCCCAAAACTTCATAATCGTAATACTGAATTTCAAAACAGAATTCCTCGAATTCTGTAACCTTGATTCTCAGATCAATTCGAAGGGTCTTAACTTATTTCAGATTTGGTGGGAGATTTGAGTGTATTTTCTTGAGAACTGGTCACATCTTCTTTCCTCAAAACTGACGAAAGAGTTTGGTCTTGGTCATAGTCTGATTCAGGGTTTGAGTCTGATAAGGTTCTTCCTAAACTATGTTTCTCAAAAAGGGGGTGATATTTGAGTTACTATTTTACTGGATTTCATTCATTGAATATTCACTTAACTGATTTCTAAATTAATCACGAATTTTGACGAGGAATAAATTAATCATTTATCTGAATATTTTGACTTTGATAGATTTCTTGAATTTTCTCTTTACAATCCGAGTGAATATAAAACGATAGAAATTTCTCTCTTAGAGTATTTACTTATTCATTTATCAAATACTCATAGAAATTAAACATAGAATTAAAGAGAAATCTAATTTTAATATAAAAATTCTTTATGCATCTATTTAATCCAACTTCAATGGAAATAACACTTTTATATAAAAGAAAATCCTTTTATGCGTCTATTTATAAAATCAATTTAATAGGAATAACACTTTTAAAATAAAAAGAATTTCTTTATGCATCTTTTTATGCATAGAAATTAAATTCAATGAAAATAACACTTTTATAATAAAAAAATTTCCATTAGGTGAATGTGTAGAGTTCCCTCTTGGAGGTGTGGTCAAGCATAACAGAAGTTCATTAACTCATCGATATACCCTCAGCCTCCCAGTCGGTATCTACGAAGGCCATCGGCTCCATTTACTTATGAATCTTCCTATTATTCACCTTGAATTGTGCCTTGCTAATATCCTCACCTCCTACGATTTGAAGGTGCTCCCTAACATTTAGGAGGCTCCAATGTCTACTTGCACTTACAAGTTCCACCACACCACTTGGCAACCGAACACATATGTCAACAGGTAAAACAAGTTGTTCATCTGCCTGCATTGGAACCCAATAACTATTCTTTTTCATCCACCGCTCATAATAAAAGCGTATGTATAACATGGAACGAGCTTTGAGATACCGAAATGAAACACTAGAGTCTACTATATACACCACCAATGTGTCATTTTTGTGCACCCCCTCTACAATACTCTACTATATACACCACCAATGTGTCATTTTTGTGCACCCCCTCTACAATACTCTACTGCTCTCCAAGCAAGGCAGCCATGTCATCACCTATCTAGTACTTTCTTGCACACAAACATGGTAGATGTTTGTGAGAAGGTAAATTGATTGAACATCTTAGCAAAAAGATATATTAGGCATACCCAACTAAGACCCACAGATCAAGAGGGCTTTGCAAACTTTAAAGACCCTTGTATATCACAAAGCATCTTTGATTCCATGACCATTACAGTCCAAGCATCTGGGATTGGCCATTCAATAGAAGAGAAGGGGGGAGATGTTATCATCTGTAACTTACCAAAACTACCATCATGCCTAGTAAAAGAAAACTTTTTCTTTGAGAAGTTCTGCACTGTTTCTACAAGAAAACATTGCTTCACCGATATCTCCATGTAATGCTTAAAATGTTCCAGCAGTAAGACTGTGTAATGGCTGCTCCTCTACCAAGTTTGAGGGGAAAATGTTTACAAACAAGAAATAAGAGGACTTAGAAAGAAAGAAACTTCTGGCAGTCATGAAATCATATGCTCCTTTCAAACTCATGATACTTACAGTTGCGCGAAGATGGATATCTCGTGTTGTGTAAACGTGTTGTACCATGGCCACTAGTTCTCCATTGCTTGCCTTTTTGAAACCCTATAAACGACCTTTCCAATAATGAAGCTTCATCATATCTCGCCATCGAACTCGATGGGGACCAATTACAGTAGCCTGTATATAAACCCAAGAACCTTCACCATCATCGTCCTTCCTATAAACGACCTTTCCAATGAAGCTTCATCTTATCTCGCCATCGAACTCGATGGGGACCAATTACAGTAGGCTGTATATAAACCCAAGAACCTTTGCGAAATGCCTCTCCCACCCAAGCACCATCGTCGTCCTTCCTATTATGCAGCGATACCTCCTCAATCTCATCTTTTGGTCTTCTGGTAGCGGCCATATCAACCTAAAGCTAAAGGTGAAGCTTGTTGTGCGAAAGGTTAGGATTGGGTGAATGTTCTAGAATGAGATCTGTAGATTAGGGTTTTGGAGGAGCCTTGGAAAATGAAGAGATGAAAGAAGGGAGGAGATTAATGAGAGTATAGTTTGGATGTTCAAGAAGCTAAGCGGACTTGAAAATGAGATTTTGGTCTATAATCAAGTTTAAGATGAGTTTTTAGGGGGAAAAGTGACTGTTTTGGAATAATGAGCCGTCACGAAAATTGTGGGACCACACCTATCTACTCTAACCCCCTACTTTTTATAGGAGACAAATGTAATTATAAGCGCCGAAAGCCTAGGCCCCCTCCCTACTGCCTAGTCTCTCTCCCTATATACAAAGGAGACCAAATGTGCACACTCCTCTATTCTTATTGGTCCATTACTAATTACTTTCATTAGTAAAAGGCCCAAAATATGTTTAAATGCCCCCTAATGGGTAGAAAGAGCTCAGGAAGCAGTTAAGTAAACACTTTAGTGTTTCTATTATTGTGGACCTCACAAGGTGGCATACTGCACAGTTTGGAATACTTCCATGCCCATAGTCACTGACACTTTGCAACCCACGTGTGAACGATGTGGCATTGATCACATGTTTAAAGATTTCCCAGGGCGAGTTGCTTCAATGCAACTTGTCTCACAAAATCCAACTCATAATATCTTAAGTGTACAAAACATGCAATTGTCCACAGTACCCTTGAATGTGCTTACACGCTTACAAGATAAGGCATGAGAGATAGTAAAAAAAATGCAAAAGATAACACTTCGCAATGGATAGAAGAACATGCCTTAAAGCAGAAACCACAAGAGAAAACAAAACCTTCTAAACCCAAGAAAAACAAGGGGCATCAAACTATCCAAACCAAAGCTAAATTAAAGGACAGGGAAAAGGAACCTGTGGAGGACATAAACCCAAAAGAGCCAAAGGCTACACATGATGCAGAAGCCTCCACCTCAAATTCCACCACACAAACCACAAAACCTATATGTGTAACATAGGATACAAAAGCCCAAAAGAAAGTTCATTCTCGTCGCATGGGCAAACATAATGAAAACCTGACGATCCAAAGAAGGTCAGAAGATGAAACAAGTTTTAGTACGTCATTTAGTGAGGATGAAACAAGTTCTGATTTGGCACTAGGTGCACCTCACGAACCAATCAAGAAATTGGAACCCGCCCAACCACCCCAAATAGAAAGTCATTATCACATGATATATCCGGAATGCAAAAAGCAAGCTCAGGAGAGTGTCTTACAGGATCACCGGTTATGAGTGAACTTAATATGCTAATCCTAAAAAAGCAACCAAAATACAAAACCCAAAGGAGTACCGCTTCCCCTTTCAAGAGGAAGACATACGAAATTAAAGCAGTCTCTCAAAACCTCGTTTGGAGGAGTGCTCTTCTCTCATAGTGAAGCTAGCATAGCATCAGCACTTGCACCTTTAAGGGCTCAACATGAGTTATACCAAGACATAAAGAGATACATAGGACAGGACTATGAGGATTCACAAGTTTCTAAACAAAACTCAGTTAGAATTGTCAGAGGACCAAGTGTGCCATTATACACATTGGGTACTCTTGAAAAAGCTAAGAGCCAAAAAGAGGACGAAAGTGAATAGGAATATGAAACAGAAATGGGATCTGAAAGCTGAAACAAAAACTGAAACATCCATGGTTCCTCTTGAAGATTCTATCATGATATGGTTGGATTTCCCTACAAGTAATGATGTTAAGCGCAAAAGCGTGTTGATTAGCCCTTGAGCTAGTTATAACATCATGACAATAGACACTTGGGTGTGAGTGGGACAACCTAAACTCATCCCTACAGACAATGGTCTTGCAAGAGGAGCCAATGGACAAAACATTGAAGTTCCCGGTTATTTTAGCTATGCTATGGAATTTACATTCCATGTTATCCTAGATTCCCTTGAGTATGATGTTGTCCTTGGTGGGACTTGGATACGTGACTCATTGTATTCAATTGATGAATCCATGCAAACAGTCACCTTGAACACTCTTGTAGGCATTGTACAATTGCTAATACGAGAGGAAAAGACCTTGTAAGAGCTGGAACTTCCAACATATCTTACTGAAAAGATCCCTCGGATTCTAGTTGGATTGGAACTTTCCAATAAAATCAACACAGCTCAAGCACAGCTTTATCCCAACACGAGAACACAATCTCATGACCCTCGAGTTATGGGTTTTTTTAGGTCAACCAACACTCACGGCTCATCCTAAAAGAATTCCCGTTACACAAGACTTGAACATGCCATGTTTGGGGTACTTTGAACATAAAATGTATATTGAAACTAACCCCCTTACTTGTAAGTTTTTTGTGGTTGAGTATGTGTTGGAAGTAGATTTAATCTTGGGGCGTAAATGGACTATTGCTACCCAAGCACCACTGTGCTTTGCCAACAATAGGGTCATCATGATGGTCAATGGCACAAAGTTGACAATACCATACTGCAAGGAAGAGGATCCAACCCTAATGGATTTCTATGATTCCGAACGCAAAAAGTTACAAGCCTCTTCCATGAAAGCCCCTCTACACAATGACCTACCATCCGTGTCAACAATGACCTACTCCGATAAAGCATCTACTCCTTCAACCCCATCCTCATTAACGAAGTTCGATGCCAAAACCTTGCAATCAACAGCTATTCTTGATGAAGCTCCCTTCGCGTGCAACTATCTATCTCTAACAAAGAACTCAAAAGAAAAGCCCTGAAGCCTATGCCTCTTCATCGACAAACCTCACTAAAAGAGAAAATCGCATGCTCGAAAGCCTCATCACATCGACATCCACTCCACAAGAGAATCTAGCATCATCATCATCAGCAATGCACATAGGTCCCAAACTTGTAACTTTAGCCCCAACCAAAGTCAAGGAGGGCCCCAAACCTTCTACATCAACCAAAAAGAAAAATCCACCAAGACAATAAAAATCAAGATTTGTATGATGGACCAATGATTATTGTAATTTGTTACTAGATCTCGTTGACCAACTGGTCCTCTACGAAGAGTCCAGAGTGATATTGTTTTTTTTGAGAAACAAGAATTGGATGGAAATTTTGAGTTATGACATCTGTAACCAATAATTGTTTGTCATTGGATTGTTTTATAAGTTATGTTTTAAAGAGAAGTGTGTGTGTATCTGTATTCTGAAGCAAAAGTTAAGAAAGGCATTCAATTATGGGTGGGTGAGTAATTGTTTGGTTCTACCGATTCCAGTGGTTGGGTGGTGGCTAACCCATGGGCTGGATGGGGTTAGGCTAGAATCAGTAGAGTTTTAATAATGAAATTGAATAATAGGAATACACTTAGAACTCAAATAGTTAAATAATAACTTGAAGACTTCTCAAATGAATAGATCAACGGCTGTGCCTGAGTTAGGAAAAAAGCGTTGATTTCTTCAAGTTAAGTCTGTAATAGTTTTCCTTCTATCTGGTTTAATCAGGTGAAGGTTAGTTTAATCTCTTGACCTCGTTAGAAAATTCGTTAAGGAAATCAAAAAGGTGGAATCGTCCCCGTTTTCCGGGCAAGGAAAATTTTCCCGGTTTCGATTTCGGAATGACCACCAGATTAGTCTCGTGTCCAGACATTCGAGGGCGAGGCTGCGAGTGGGAAACCCTGCCCCCCGCATAAGAGGAAGTTACTTTCGTTGCTATCAATCGAGACCGCCGGTGCGTGAAGGGGGCAATGGGATCCCATAGCTAGTATCAGAGCGCTGTTGTAAACTTATGAAACAGCAACAGAAATTGCCTAAAATTTTAAAGAAAATCTAGGAATTAATGTTTTTACTTGCTAAGATTATGTTTGAAATGAATTCATAAATTGAATTGGATTTTTAGATGGATACCCCAAATATGTCTAGCATTCTTGGACTTTCCCCAGAGTTAGGATATGATCGCCTTTGCCTTCGAAAATCTCATCAACTCTGCTACAACCCGAGAAAGCAGAGTGAGGCTCACTCGTCAGTTTGAGGATCTATACTTCCTTGATCCAGTAGAGTGACGTCAGGACATGTGGTTCTCTGGAGGGCGATGTATTAACGTCAATACCAATCATCATCAAAGACTCAGGCAGAATATTTTGCTAGCCATGATCTTAATAAGGCTAGGAGTTGTTCATTATGTCCAACTCTTTAATCATTCGCCCCGAAATTTTAGAAATTCTTGCCGAATTTTTACACTTCTAAGTCGCTTTATTCCTAGAAGTAGAATTACAGCACCTTTATCAGTGATAAATCATGTATATCATAGCGTGTCTCCATCACAGTATCTCCTTTTTATGCGTATGCAATTGAGGCAGTGACTTTTGGAGCCAGGACGCTCTATGTATATATCAGAAACTTTTGATAATAAATGATGTTTTGCAAAAGATTTTCCATTGCGAGACAAACCGTCTCGACTGAAATACCCAGACTTGGTTAGATCTTAAATCATACCTAAGAAAGAGGTTCTGTCGTCCGGGCTTCCTGGAAACCAAAATGAATGAGTTCTTGGAATTGAGGCAGGATAGCCGGACAATTGAAGTATACCATCAGGCATTTGCCCTTCTCCTCAAATATTCTCCACTTTTGGATGAAGAGCAGCTGATGGCAAGATTCATTCGAGGAATGAACGAGCCATTGGGCACCTTAGTGAAAAATGCCAAACTAGTCTCAATGGCGTAAGTTGTCAGAATGGAAAAGGACTTTGCCAAGGCATTTGTTGTCAAGGTCCCGCCAAAGCTTGCACCCTCAAACTTTAAAAGGTTCCAAACCCCAGGAAGTACTTCAAACTTTCCTCCCCCAAAGAGGCAGCAAGGCCCAAATCAGAATCAAGATGCTGGTAGATTCAGAAGTGAAGGAAGACCCTTCCCTCAGAACACTTTCTCAAGAGCCCCACCTTTTTCAAGGACTCAGAGAGATGAGCTTAGAAGTGAGAACAGAGAGATGAGCTTAGAAGTGAGAATAGATGTTTTGGATGTCAGGGTTTCAGTCTCACCTGCTTAAAGATTGCACGACTCCTGCCATGTCAAGAGGACAGGGAAGTCAAGGACCTAGAATGCAGAGACCAGCCCCTTCCTATCAGTCAAATCAAGGTCCGTCCTATCAAAATCAGGGCAATCCTAGGAGGAATCCAGCTCAGCCATCTGCCTCTGTACAAAGTAATCTCAGAACTCCCTCCCAGAAATGGGGTAACCAAAGAGAAAGAGTTCCGCCCCAATCTGCAGCAGCCAGAGCAGTTACAATAACAGAAGTAGTGGAAGAGGCAAGAGGTCAGATTTATGCCGCAATTGAAAACCAAGGGCCAAATCATTAATTCTCTGTCATCCATACTCCAGCTGAGTATAAGGGTAAGTCATTCAAACTTTTGATTGATTCAGGCAGTACTCATTCATTTATTTCCCCTAGATGCTTGCATAAGCTAGTCTTAGAACAGAAATTAGGGAAACCTATGCAAGTTGAATTGGCCAGTGGGAAGATTCTTTTCACTCACCATGAGACAGATCGTATTCAGTTTAATCTAGATGGGAATATAACTGACTGTCAGTTCAGAGTCCTACCTTTGGGAGTTTTCGATGGGATCCTTGGAATGGATTGGCTCCATAAAAATCAAGCTGACATTCACTATCACAATGGAACCATTTCCTTCCGTGACCTTCACGGAAACAAAGTTCAAGGAACCAGAATTTCAGGATCCCCAGGTCTGCAATTAGTAAAAGCTTCTAAGTTATTGAAAGGACTTAGAAAGAAGCAGCTCATTTACAGTGTCAAAATGAATCCGATAGACACAAAGTTAAAGGCTAAAGAACCAGAATGGTTAAGTGAGTATGATGATTTATTCCCAACAAAGCTAATAGAGATGCCTCCAATTCGGGAAGTAGATCATGTGATAGAATTGACTCCCAGAGCTCAGCCAAGCCCAGCGCACGTACAGAATGCCAGTCCCTAAAGCCATTGAACTCAAGGAATAGCTTAGGCAGCTGTTAGAACAAGGGTTTGTAAGACCCAGTGTTTCACCTTGGGGAGCGCCAATTCTCTTTCAAAAAAAGAAGGATGGAACGCTAAGACTCTGTGTGGATTACAGAGGTCTCAATCAAGAATAAGTATCCTATCCCCAGAATTGATGAGCTTCTGGATAGGCTAAGTGGAGCCCAGATCTTCACAAAGATAGATCTCAAATCAGGGTATTACCAGATCAGGATTAATGAGCAAGATATCCCAAAGTCAGCTATCAAAACTTGATATGGGCACTATGAAATTTACAGTCATGCCATTTGGATTAACAAATGCCCCAGCTACATTCAATCGCCTAATGCAAGACATTCTCAGAGAATACTTGGATGATTTTCTTCTTGTTATCTTTGATGATATTTTGATTTACCCAAAGAATGCAGCTGAGCATGAAGCTCACGTCCGTAAAGTTCTTGAGATTCTAAGGAAGAACCAACTCTTTGCAAAAAAGAGCAAATGCACTTTCTCTGTCGACCATGTTGAATACTTGGGCTTCTTGGTATATAAAGATGAAATTTCTCCTGACTCCGCAAAAGTCCAAGCAGTCATAGATTGGCTTGAACCAAAGATGGTGAAAGAAGTCAGAGGATTCTTGGGATTAACCGGTTGGTATAGAATTTTTATACCTAAGTATGCTCTCATAGCTTCCCCCCTGACTAATCTTCTCAAGAAAAATATCCCGTGCCAATGGTCTGCCAGGTGTCAGAGCGCTTTTGATAAGTTGAAGACCGCCTTGGTAACCAATCCCGTTCTAAAATTGCCAGATTTCTCTCTATCCTTTGAGGTAATAACTGATGCCAGTGGTTTTGCCCTGGGAGGTGCACTCATGCAGGAAGGTCATGCAGTGGCCTATGAATCCCGAAAACTCAGAACGCATGAGAGAAATTATGTTGTCCACGACCTGGAGCTACTTTCAGTAGTATATGCCCTGAAGTTGTGGAGACATATACTACTTTCAGTAGTATATGCCCTGAAGTTGTGGAGACATTACCTACTGGGTCAAAGATTCACTTTGATGACAGATCATCAGAGCTTAAAGTGGATCTTCACTAAGAAGGATCTCAACATGCACCAAAGAAGGTGGATGCAGACCCTGCAGGAATTTGATTTTGAAATCAAGTACTGCCTAGGCAAAGAAAATGTGGTAGCAAATGCCCTTAGCAGAAAAGCCTCCTTTCTTGCAATCATAGTGGTGTCAAATCCATTGATTAATGAAGCAAGAGAGAAGATCATGCAGGATAGATTTTTTGGTCCTATTGCTACCCTACTTATGTAGGAAAGCAAAACTCCTCAGGAGTGAGTTCAAGGGTACAGCGTGGATGATGGTATTATGTATTATAATAGCAGGCTATGCATTCCCAATGATGAGGGAACTAAGGGTCATATTCTGAATGAAGCCCATGATAGCCTTATTGCAGGACATCCAGGTTTCATCAAGACCTACATGTTTGTAAAGAAAAACTTCTTTTGGCCTGGACTAAAAAAGGATGTACTTAATCATGTACATCAATGCCTGGTATGTCAAAAAGTCAAAGCAGAGAGAGTAAAAATGCCTGGGAAGTTACATCCATTAGACATCCCCTAGATGAAGTGGGAATGTATCAGTAGGGATTTTATTACTGGACTACCTTCAGCGCAATCAGGTTACAACTTCATCTTCGTGGTAGTTGATAGACTACCTTCAGCGCAATCAGGTTACAACTTCATCTTCGTGGTAGTTGATAGACAACGTGGATGATGGTATTATGTATTATAATAGCAAGCTATGCATTCCCAATGATGAGGGAACTAAGGGTCAAATTCTGAATGAAGCCCATGATAGCCTTATTGCAGGACATCCAGGTTTCATCAAGACCTACATGTTTGTAAAGAAAAACTTCTTTTGGCCTGGACTAAAAAAGGATGTACTTAATCATGTACATCAATGCCTCGTATGTCAGAAAGTCAAAGCAGAGAGAGTAAAAATGCCTGGGAAGTTACATCCATTAGGAATGTATCAGTAGGGATTTTATTACTGGACTACCTTCAGCGCAATCAGGTTACAACTTCATCTTCGTGGTAGTTGATAGACTACCTTCAGCGCAATCAGGTTACAACTTCATCTTCGTGGTAGTTGATAGACTAACCAAAGTTGCCCATCTGATTCCAGTAAAAGAAACCTACATTGCAGTGGATGTGGCCAGAGTGTTCCTTAAGGAAATCTTTAGATTGCATGGCCTACCCAGGAGAATAGTAAGTGATCGAGATCCCAAGTTCACGTCAAGATTCTGGACTGCATTTTTCGAAGTAGTAGGAACTTTCTTGGATCTCAGCACAGCTTACCACCCCAAGATCAATGGTCAAACAGAAAAGGGTGAACCAAGTAATTGAAGATATACTTCAGTCATGCTGTGGTGGCAGGGAACCCAAGAAGTGGCTAAGCTATCTGCACCTAGTCGAGTTTGCCTCTACAATGCCTCTTATCACCGAAGCATCGGGATGAGCCCTTTCAAAGCTCTGTATGGACAAGACTGCCTAACACCATTAACTTTGTCCGACCCATTGATTAGGGTTGAGATGTCCAGATAGATGCTTGACGATATGGAGTAGCAGATGCAGTCAATCCGCAAATATATAAAAGTTGCCCAGGATAGATAGAAGCAGTATGCAGATAAGAAGAGGTCAGATAGAAAATTCGAAGAAGCAGATATGGTCTTCATTCGAGTATGCCCCAAAAGAAGTTCTAAGTATAAGAAGTTATCCCCCAGATACTGTGGGCCATATCTGATTACAAAGAAAGTAGGTGACTTAGCCTATGAACTTCTTCTGTCTCCTCATCATCTCAAAGTACATAATGTATTTCATGTCAGCCTACTTAAAAAGTATGTACCGAGCCCGAATCATGTGCTTAATGAACTCTTAACCTCTTCAACCCAAGGGCTGATGAAACTCCAACCTGAAGAAATCCTTGATGTTCGAGAGAAGGTTCTCAGGAGGAACAGAATTCTAAGAGAATTATTAGTCAAATGGAAGTTCTATCCTTTTGAAGACGCCACCTGGGAGAAAGAAGTCGAACTGATGTGGGATTACCCCCAATTTGCAAGATGAGGACATCTCGCGTTTTTCAAGTGGGAGAGAATGTAAGATTCCTCCCCAGCCCCTCAAGATGTCCAGTTTCTTTCCCTGTAATCAATCCCCTTTTCAGAATAATAAAAGATCTTGTTTCTACCTGTTTTGACCTAGAGAGAGAAAATGTTCTAAAGAGAGGTAACTCAGTTTTTAGATATCTTTGGTTAAGTGAATATTCAATGAATGAAATTCAGTAAAATAGTAACTGAAATATCACCCCCTTTTTGAGAAAGATAGTTCAGGAAGAATCTTATCAGACTCGAACCCTGAATCTGTAAGGTTCCCCCCCTTCCAAAATAGGAAAAACGCTTAAGATAGTCCACTAAGTCTTAACTTGAAGAAAATTTCCTACTCATCGACACCTTGACCATGCAGAGATTCAAGGATACGATTCATAGGTAAGACCTAATTCTATCCGGCAGGGGGAGCGTGGTCTTCTAAAAATCAAATCACCCATAGGGTAATTGATCATAAATTGGACAACTACAAGACTTGATTTCTAGAGGCAATGCTTTTTTCCTCATCAATGCAAGGCACAGTCCGCTGGCCTAGTTTTCTAGAATAGAATTATTCAAGAACCTATCTATCTAGCATAGGACTTTCACTTAATATGTTGGAAAGCTACCCGACTAATCGGGTCCACCCGTCCGTAGGATGGTGCCGTCGGGGCATTCCATCCTCCCACTTTCCTCCCTACTCACGTGTCAATTTGTTTTCTAATTAATCCTACCGCACTGTTTAAACATGTTCCTTAATTAAGGCCCTTTTCTCAAGGTTTGTTAAAACAGCCTTTTTATATAATACAATAATGCCAAGACAAGATTTATAAAAAAGAGTTTATACATGAATCAATTTCATACAAGCCAAACTGGCTTTCTTATTCTTTTTCTTTATACCGTCGATGATCTAGAATTCGGCCTTCCAGCCTCTACATGCTGGGCAAAACCCTACGGGACCATACACCTCATCGTCGGTGGCCGCTGGCGAGGACTCAAGCCGGCCTCTCGCCCTCTCAGGCTCCATCGCTCGATCCTCCCGCCCCTCAGAGGGATGTCTGCGCACTAGGGTGGGCTAATTCACCGCACTAGCCTGGGCCCTCAGAACTAGGCAGCATCACAGTCACTCGCCTCAATCGGCAAACCTCATTCTCCCAATGGTATGAGGGATACCATGGGCCAACTCCAGGCCTTACTAACGTCTCCGCCGTCCAGCTATACAAGCATAAGAACGGGGCAGCGTCAAGGCAGGGAGAAGTTGTACCTGTACCTTAATTTAACCAAGATAACAATCCATTTACTCACTAGCCCATAGGACTAGGATCCATGTCACCTTCTTAAGAAAACAATCTTTTTCACAAAGATTTTAGCATTTCAACTTGAGATTCGATAAGACATTCTTTATTAAGGCATATGCCATTGTTTAAAAGAATACAAACTTTAAATAGTAAATCAATTAAATAGATCACTATTAACAATTAATAGAGAAGCCGGGGCCATACATCAACCCTTAAGAATGATATATAATTGAAAAACAAAATATGTATATATCTTATAGAAATTTGTCGTTTATCGTTGTCTTTGCTCGTTAACAAGAGCTTTAGAACTTGACATATGAGAATAGAGTCTTCTAATACCTTCTCTTATGATTGAAATCATCCAATCATCCCCAAGCTTTATCTCTTCTTACTCGTACTGTGACTCTTCTCTTTTTCTAAGGTCTATGGTAAAATAGCCTTCTCTTACAGGGCTACGGCATACTATTCTTTCTCTGAAAGAAAAGCTATGGAGTTTTGGTCTCTTCCTCCGAAAGACCATAGCAATCTAAGCTTCTTTTCTAAGATATTAGATAAGAATGAAGGGATATATACATCTCAAACTCTAGGATTACCTTGAGGCTACTTGTTTGCTGCCTTCTTACAGATTTCTTTGTGTAGAGACCCTGACAGAAACAGCAAATTGTTTCGGCCATAACTCTCTGATAAAAACTCAGAATGTGGTCATATAACCAGTCAAAAGAACGGGAAGGCATGTGGTCTATAAGTTAACGCGGGCAGAATAGGAAAAAACGTCTGTATATAGCCACAAATCCGCCATCTTTAGAAACGTGTTGTTTTTCCACATTTTTGGTATGCATGGACTCTAAATGTGTAAAAGTACTCTAAATATGACCTCTTATCACCTAAATTCGAAATTCTATTTTTGGGAATACTTCTCTTAATAGAACTATTCTTATGTTCTTATTTCTTTTAGGATTTTTTGAAGCTAATATTTTTATTCTAACACTTTCCTAATGTTTCTAGCCTTGTTGTCTCACTCTTCTCTAATTACACTCTCTTTTCTTATTGAAATCTATATTAAAAGAGACACATACATACATGGCTTGGGAGGGACCTTACAATCTCCCCCACTTAAAAGATTCGAGATGTTCTCATCTCGCGAGCTGGGGTAGTATCTAAGTAAATCCTCCTGTCTCTTTCGAAGTGGTGTCCCCACTAGGTAAAAATCTTCTTTTATCTAAACATTGTTCTTAAAGAGTCCTTTATTTCATGTGCTTGGCTCGTTTTGTTGTGCCTCTAAAAGGTCTTTATTATTTTAAAGTTTATTGGCCTTATTATCCTAATTTCATGCATCCATATACCTCTCATATGATATGAACCTTCGAATTCCTTATTCTATACCCCCATGTAATATGATACTTAACAAATTATCATGGAAAAACGTAAGGGAATCAATCCTATACACAATCAAACCTATGATAGCAATTTCATAATCTTAGTATCGTCTTATAGAATACCTCTATTCATCATGCACATTACTTCACATGAATCTTACACCAATCATCTTCTATTTACTTATAGAAATACTTGTTGAATTAGATTATCTTTAACCCTGCTATCCCTATTTCTTGACCTAATTTTTTCTCTAGCTCATGATTCCTTGTAGCCAAGGGTGGGCTTGGCGTTCCTCTTGAATTAGGGGACCTCTTCTTGATTAACATGGAAGGGCTCATGTCCTTCTCGACACTTTCTATATAAAAAAAAACTTTATCATAGTCTCTGGTTATAATTATGGCTTCTAAAATAGAGGATGGTTTTACATTCTTGATGAGGTTATTCAAAGGTAGATTAAGCTTCCAAATGAATTGATGGAGAAGAGTTACCTCATCCATCTCTAGAGCTAATCGAAGAATTTTAACAAAAGTTTGGTGGTATTCTTTTAGGGTCTTCCTTTCTTGGGTTAGCTCCAAAAAATCATTCATTTTATTCTCTTGAAATCCTAGAGGACAAAACCTTTCATGAAGGTGTACTTTCATGGCATCTCATAACTGATTCTAGCTCCAGTGGTTAGATTGACAACAGTGCTTCCAACTAATTCGGCATTTCTTACGATTTTTAGACGAGCAAGGGTGAACTTGCTTCTTTCATTGTATCCATGAAAAGCTCAAAACTATCAAATACTTATCATAGCGCCATATCTAAAGGCACTCTGGATTAATATATGTGAGATCTTCATTTTTTGAGAATTACACATCTGGTGCCTTGGGATTGACACATCCAAAGATTATCAGGATTAACACGTCTGAGATGATTAATTTTCTGAAAATTACACATCTAGTATCTTGGGATTAACACATCTAAGAGCATGATCCTCTGGGAATTACACATCCGCCGATGTTAGACCCATGTTTGTCTGAGATGGGTTCAAGATCTTGGATGATCGTCCTAGTGTAAAGCATCCAATGGATGGCATTCACACGTCAACTATTCAAATCTTAATGGAGTTATAATCTTAATAATTTATAATATGCAAGTTAATGAGATATATCCTGAAAATTTCTCTAAACAAGTTTCGGTCTATCCTTCTAGTCATTCAGTCTCTCACTAGTTTCTTAATTTGATCACCCTATGTTTTCCTCACAAAAGGTTTTCTCCCCAATCTTATTTCTCAAATTTATTGTACAAATATCTTATGTGTGCACCCCCAAGATACAAGAACAATTTCATAGGATGATTGTCTCAACATGTGAGGATATTCAAACCACTTCTATGGCCAGTAGAGATGATTGATTCGTCCTCATATGATAAACAATCACTTGTTTTAATCCCTTGATAGTTAACCTTTGAAAAATAAATCCTAGGAACTAAGATCGGCTCTGATACCACTTGTAAGGTTCCCCCCCTTCCAAAATGGGGGAAACACTTAATATAGTCCACTAAGTCTTAACTTGAAGAAAATTTCCTACTCATCGACACCTTGACCATGCAGAGATTCAAGGATACGATTCATAGGTAAGACCTAATTCTATCCCGCAGGGGGAGCGTGGTCTTCTAAAAATCAAATCACCCATAGGGTAATTGATCATAAATTGGGCAACTACAAGACTTGATTCCTCATCCATGCAAGGCACAGTCGTTGGCCTAGTTTTCTAGAATAGAATTATCCGAGAACCTATCTATCTAACGTAGGGCTTTCACTTAATATGTTGGAAAGCTACCCGACTAATCGGGTCTACCCGTTCGTAGGATGGTGCCGTCGGGGCATTCCATCCTCCTACTTTCCACCCTACTCAAGCGTCAATTTGTTTTCTAATTAATCCTACCGCACTGTTTGACATAAATAAACATGTTCCTTAATTAAGGCCCTTTTCACAAGGTTTGTTAAAACAGCCTTTTTATACAATACAATAATGCCAAGACAAGATTTATAAAAAAGAGTTTATACATGAATCAATTTCATACAAGCCAAACTGGCTTTCTTATTCTTTTTCTTTATATCGCCGATGATCTAGAATTCGGCCTTCCAGCCTCTACATGCTGGGCAAAACCCTACGGGACCATACACCTCATCGTCGGCCGCTGCGCGAAGGACTCAAGCTGGCCTGTCGCCCTCTTAGGCTCCATCGCTTGATCCTCCCGCCCCTCAGAGGGGTGTCTGCACACTAGGGTGGGCTAATTCACCGCACTAGCCTAGGCCCTCAGAACTAGGCAGCATCACAGTCACTCGCCTCAATCGGCAAACCTCATTCTCCCAATGGTATGAGGGATACCATGGGCCAACTCCGGGCCTTACTAATGTCTCCGCCATCCGGCTATACAAGCACAAGAACGGGGTAGCGTCAAGGCAAGGAGAAGTTGTACCTGTACCTTAATTTAACCAAGATAACAATCCATTTACTCACTAAACCATAGGACTAGGGTCCATGTCACCTTCTTAAGAAAACAATCTTTTTCACAAAGATTTTAGCATTTCAACTTGAGATTCGATAAGACATTCTTTATTAAGGCATATGCTATTGTTTAAAAGAATACAAACTTTCAATAGTAAATCAATCAAATAGATCACTATTAACAATTAATAGAGAAGCCGGGGCCATACCTCAACCCCTAAGAATGATATATAATTGAAAAACAAAATATGTATATACCTTATAGAAATTTATCGTTTATCGTTGTCTTTGCTCTTTAACAAGAGCTTTAGAAGTTGACATATGAGAATAGAGTCTTCTAATACCTTGTCTTACGATTGAAATCATCCAATCATCCCCAAGCTTTATCTCTTCTTACTCGTACTGTGACTCTTCTCTAAGGTCTATGGTAAAATAGCCTTCTCTTACAGGGCTACGGTATACTATTCTTTCTCTAAAAGAAAAGCTATGGAGTTTTGGTCTCTTCCTCCGAAAGACCATAGCAATCTAAGCTTCTTTTCTAAGATATTAGATAAGAATGAAGGGATATATATATCTCAAACTCTAGGATTACCTTGAGGCTACTTGCTGTCTTCTCACAGATTTCTTTGTGTAGAGACCCTGACAGAAACAGCAAATTATTTCGGCCATAACTCTCTGATAAAAACTCAGAATATGGTCATATAATCAGTCAAAAGAACGGGAAGGCATCTGGTCTACAAGCCATCGTGGGCAGAATAGGCAAAAACGTCTGTATATAGCCACAAACGCGCCATCTTTAGAAACGCGTTGTTTTTTCACATTTTTAGTATGTATGGACTCTAAATGTGTAAAAGTACTCTAAATATGACCTCTTATCACCTAAATTTGAAATTCTATTTTTGGGAATACTTATCTCTTAATAGAACTATTCTTATGTTCTTATTTCTTTTAGGATTTTTTGGAGCTAATATTTTTATTCTAAAACTTTCCTAATGTTTCTAGCCTTGTTGTCTCTCTTCTCTAATTACACTCTTTTTTCTTATTGAAATCTATATTAAAAGAGACACATACATACATGGCTTGGGAGGGACCTTACAGAATCAAACTATGACTAAGGCCAAACTCTTTCGTCAGTTTCGTGGAAAGAAGATGTGACCAGTTCAGGAAAATACACTCAAATCTCCCACCAAATCTGAAACTAAGTTAAGACCCTTCGAATTGATATGAGAATCAAGGTTACAGAATTCGAGGAATTCTGTTTTGAAATTCAATATTACGATTATGAAGTTTTGGGGATACTGATTTAAGATATACTCATTGTGTTCAAAAGAAAATCAAACTGAAAACTTGCATAAAAACCTTATTTTCTTAAAGGATTGTCTTACGCCAGAATGCTGGAGGGAGCATTTGGTATATGTGTTTTTCTAAGGGAAGTTTGGTTGCAACTGCTGGCGGGGAGTGTTTAAAGGACAGCTCACGTGGCAAAGCCTGCCCAAGTCTTGACTAGCCTTGGTACGGTTAAAATGGTACGCTTCTGGCACGATGGACGAGGGCCGACGAAGCGATCCCTGAGTGAAGTGCCAGGACACCTAAGGAGGATCCTGGAGGGTTCTGACCAGACGATGCACGGGCTCGCGGTGCCTAGGATACCCATGCGTATGTCGTGGAAGATTTGTATGATGGACCAATGATTATTGTAATCTGTTACTGGATCTCGTTGTTGATGGAAAGTTTGAGTTATGACATCTGTAACCAATAATTGTTTGTCATTGGATTGTTTTTATAAGTTAAGTTTTAAAGAGGAGTGTGTGCGTATCTGTATTCTAAAGCAAAAGTTAAGAAAGGCATTCAATTATGGGTGGGTGAGTAATTGTCTGGTTCTACTGATTCCAGTGGTTGGGCGGTGGCTAACCCATGGGCCGGATGGGGTTAGGCTGGAATCAGTAGAGTTTTAAAATTGAATAATAGGAATACGCTTAGAACTCGAATAGTTAAATAATAACTTGAAGACTTCTCAAATGAATAGATCAACGGCTGTGCCTGATTTCAGTTAGGAAAAAAGCGTTGATTTCTTCAAGTTAAGTCTGTAATAGTTTTTCTTCTATCTGGTTTAATCAAGTGAAGGTTAGTTTAGTCTCTTGACCTCGTTAGAAAATTCGTTAAGGAAATCAAAAAGGTGGAATTGTCCCCGTTTTTCGGGCAAGGAAAATTTTCTCGGTTTTGGTTTCGGAATGACCACCAGATTAGTCTCATGTCCGGACATTCGAGGGTGAGGCCTCGAGTGGGAAACCCTGCGCGCAAGAGGAAGTTACTTCCGCTGCTTTCAATCGGGAATCCGCCGATGCGCGGAGGGGGCAGTGGGATCCCACATCACCGAGTTCGTGAACGATAGAAATTGCGATGAGATTGAAGTTTTCTGAGTGTGCGTTGGAATGCCGAATGGGACTTCCAGAACCCGGTGTCGATCATGTCTTCAAATGTTATGTGCATATAACCTGGAAGACATCTTAGATGATGGTAATATAGCATTATACCTCTGTCTGCCCTTGGTTCATGTGTCAAATTGTAGATGCTAAGCCTTATAGCCATCATAAGGTTCTCTAGGTTGGTCTATCAGAACCACTAATAACTTCATGAACCTGACACTGGCTACAATTGTAGGATATGGTATTTTTCGCCAAGCTCTGATCCAATTGAGAAGTTGTTGTCTTTGTGCTTGAATACTAGCAATTGTAGGATATGGTATTTTTTGCCAAGCTCTGATCCAATTGAGAAGTTGTTGTCTTTGTGCTTGAATACTGGCAAATGTTGCTGGGTTAAATATTGGAAAGTTGTAGCAGATATGAGAATCCCTTTCTTTTACAGCTTGAAACTCCAACGGTGTCCACCTCCTCTTGATAGGCATGTAGAGTGGATCCACTCGTAATGTTGGCGGCGCACTCATGTAAATGCTACTATATTCAGTTACTGTTAAAAATTCCTTTCTCCATGAAGGTTGCACTCCAAAATCCTGTAGTTGTGGTGCCTCTTCATTCATGTGGATGGTGGTGTTCTTGTGTGCACTGGATGTTTTCTCCTCCATCTTCTGTAAACGATAACTGATCATGAAAGTGACCAGGTAAATTTCCAACAAGTTTGAGAGGTGGGGGTTTGCCAGCCTTGTGTGTTTTGCGACATTGGCCCATAATGCTCCCTCTCTAGAGCCAATGGTAGTAATTCCTCTAATTCTAGACGAGTGGCCCGAAGAGGGTACAGCACATAATGTTGCCGTCGTGTGGGAGTGATTGTAGAATATCCCTCTGGAAGAATCTTGCTGGTAGGATCGAACGGGGTAATCTGCATCAGCGCCTTGAACATAAGCTCTGGCTTTAACATTGGATTGCCTTGTTGCATGAACTCTTCATATTCTGCAGCTGCACCGGAATCCAAAACATTATTGTCAGTGTAAGGTGTAACATTATCAACTGGAGGCAGATTACGTACCTCCTGAGGTTGGTGGAGATGGAACAGGTGCCAATACCTCCTCGGGGCAAGAGTGTTAGTGGAAAATTCTAATTCTGGTGGCAAGAAGGAAGAGTAGATACATCTAGCTTGTGAAGAAGTAGTAGGAGGCGTGCTTGGATAGGGATCAAGAAGCCTACTGGCGATATTAGTATACAGAGGGTAGGTGTTTTTGAAAAAAGAAGATGGATAGGTGCCAATACCTCCTCGGGGCAAGAGTGTTAGTGGAAAATTCTAATTCTGGTGGCAAGAAGGAAGAGTAGATACATCTAGCTTGTGAAGAAGTAGTAGGAGGCGTGCTTGGATAGGGATCAAGAAACCTACTGGCGATATTAGTATACACAGGGTAGGTGTTTTTGAAAAAAGAAGATGGACCCTCATCCTCACCGTGACCCGAACTAGGGGGTGGGTGGCTAGGTTTATGAGCTTGGAAAAAGGTTTGAATTTCAGGGATTTCTTCGTTATCCACATCTGGGTAATTTATGTGAGTTGCATCAAAATTATTGCTTACGTTGGTAAGCATAACTTCTAAATTCTTATGGATATTAGTATATAGCTTAAGGATGCCCACTGGGTGATATAAGGTAGACTCACAAAGATTTAAATGTTGGTGAGTATTATATAATAAGTATTAGCCACAACCTCGTAGTTAGCTGGTGTTGTTGGTATGTCATCTGGAACAAACAGGTCGAGTTTGTTGACCCTGTTGTCCATAATTTTTGAATTTTGTAAGACACGACACCAACTAACGAAGGTTGAGGACTATTGGATGCAAAGAATAAAAGAAGATATCTTGTGGGTTAGTTAATATCAGATCCCCCCTCAAAATGCCCATAATTATAGTTGGGTTAGCATCTCGCTCGGTATTTTGTTTAATAAGGGTTAAGTCTCCTAAACCTATATCTTCAGCTAAGTTAATGTCATATTGAAGTAATGAGAGTGTTAGTGTAGACAAAAACAAGGTAAGAGTTTGAGAAGGGGCCCGAGGAGTTATTGGCAATTGTCCCAATTCCAAGGCGCGCTCAAGGAGGGTACGTAAGTCATCTATGGGCTCCGACCTTTGACTCCTTTCCTGTGTGGCCAGTTGTGGCGGGCCAGTTCTTGCATGCGAATATTAGCGTTGTTGAGCTCTATAGAAATGGTTGTTTCTCATCCGTTCAGCATTCAGTGCTTCAAATCTTCTTGTTGCCACTTCTTGTGCTCTTCTGGCAGTAGCTTCTCTTTGATTGGCTTCAGTAATTTGAGTTACGTGTTATGTTGCCAATCTTTGTGCATTTTGTAATTGGTTTTCTAGTTGTTGTGATATTGTCTCTTGGCTTCTTTGCGCCCCTCTGTTTGGTTGGTGATGATTATTTCATTGAGAGCCTTGAGTTTTTCCACGTGCGCTTTGTTAACGTGCTCTCATTCTTGTTGCAGTCCTTGTACTCTTTCTTGTTCTTCTTTGAGGTTGTTGGCTGTGAGGAGCTCTATTTGTTGTCGAAGCATATCCTCATTACACTTTACGCTCTCCTGGTACTCTTGCATTTTCTTGGCATGCCTAGTTGTTAGGATCTGTGTGTGAGCTATCTCCTTTTGTATCTGCTCCTTTGCTTGCTCCAGCCTTGCATTCAAGTTAGCATTCTCATTTATTTTTTGTACAATGGTTTGACTCAAAACTAAGTTATTGCTCTCCAATGCACTGTATCTTGTTTCCTGTTCTTCTGTAGCCTATAAACTCTTTATGATTACTTCTGATAAAAAACAGGAGCAGGATGTAACACACACAAGAGAAGCAAACCCTAATCCATAATCATCAACCATAAAGAAGGAGAGAAGCCATAGTCACAATCTCTCTCACACACACAAAGGAGAACACAACATAGTGTTATGTCCACACTACAAAGTAAACCTAATGTAATGTCCACACACACTATGACCAGCTGGACACGCGGTCATTTATGTCTCACACATGTTCCTACCTAATCTGCCAGCACATAGCATAGCTGGCTCACACTGACATCGAGCTTGAATCTCAACAGCCCCTCTCAAGCTCATGATGTACTGCCGATGAAGATGTAGATGAGCTTGGGATATCAACACTCTCAACACTCCCCCTCAAGCTCATCCCATGTACTCCCAACATAGTCCGGAAGTACTCAAACTTCTCCCTGCTAAGTGGCTTCGTGAAGATATCAGCCACTTGCTCATCAGTCTTCACATAGTGAAGATCAACTGTACCATCCAGCACCTTTTCTCTGACAAAGTGATAATGGACCTCTATGTGTTTGGTCCTTGCATGAAATACTGGATTCTTTGCCAACTGCATACTGCTCATGTTGTCACAATGTATGACAACTTTGCCATCAAGAGGCTCACATAAATCTGCCAAGAGACTCTTTAACCATATAGCCTCACAAGTAGCAATGGCTGCACCTCTGTACTCAGCCTCTGTACTGGATAAAGCAACTGTAGGTTGCTTTTTGCTACTCCAACTCACCACAGCACTGCCAAGTGTAAAAGCATATCCACTAGTAGACCTCCTGTCATATGCGCTACCTGCCCAATCAGCATCTGTGTAGCCATGTATGTCCAAGCTTTTACCACTCTCATAGAATAAACCATAATGTGCTGTGGTTTTCACATATCTCATGATGCGTCTCACTGCATCCAAATGTGGTTTCCTGGGGCTCTGCATAAACTGGCTCACTAGCCCCACTGCATAACTCAAATCTGGGCGTGTGATAGTCATGTATATGAGACTACCAACCATCTTCCTGTACATAGAAGGATCATCCAATTCCTCGCCATAATCAGCCCACAATTTCACATTTTGCTCCAATGGTGTACTCATAGGCTTACACCCTGTCATGCCATACTTTGCCAACATATCCAAGGCATATTGGCGCTGTACTAACCAAGTACCTCCATGATCTTTCACCACTTCAATGCCAAGGAAGTATCTCAATTCACCAAGATCTTTCATGTCAAATTGCCCACTCAAAGCTTTCTTGACATGCATCACATCTGCACTATGATCACCTGTGATAATCAAGTCATCCACATAGATGACTAGTAAAACAATCCCATGCTGTGTCTTCTTCACATACAGTGAAGAATCTGCTGTAGAAGTCTGAAAACCAAGTGAGATAAGATATCTGCTCATCTTATCACTCCAAGCACGAGGTGCTTGCTTTAGACCATACAATGCCTTTTTCAACCTGCATACGTGAGTGGGATATCTAGGGTGTACATACCCTTCTGGCTGTGCCATGTATACTTCCTCTTGTAGATCTCCATTCAGAAATGCATTCTTAACATCCATCTGATGCATTTCCCAGCCATTAGCTGCAGCCATAGCAATGACTGCTCTCACTGTGCCCATCTTAGCCACTGGGCTAAACGTCTCATCATAATCCAATCCTTGGGTCTGTGCATAACCCTTTGCTACCAATCTTGCCTTATGTCTCTCAATAGACCCATCAGATTTGCACTTCACTTTGTAAACCCATTTACATCCAATAACATTCTTATCCTTTGGTAGAGCAACCAAGTCCCATGTATCATTATGGACCAATGCGTCCATCTCCACATCCATTGCTTTCTGCCATACATGCTCTCCAATAGCCTCTGTATAGCATGTAGGTTCCACATGCTTTACCATAGATGTCATGTATGCATTATGCATAGCAAAATCTCTATATGTCAATCTTTCCACTGGATATCTGACTCTCTGGGATCTCCGCAATGCATGCGGGTCACTCTGTACACCTGTAACACGAGCATGTGGTGGCACATATCTGTCCTGCCTAACACCAGGTGTGCGTACAACAGGTATCCCGAGCTCCTCATCCAAACTCTCAGAACTAGAGGACTCATAACCTGTGATCCCAATTCCTTCGACTTTCTTCTTGCCTTTATCCATAGCACTACTCCCAGTGCTCACACTCTCATGTCTCAGATGTCCTGACCATGGACGTACACTGCTACTACTCTCAGCTTCTGCTGGCCCAGACATAGTAGTAGAACTAGAACTTGCTTGTGATGGCAAGTTCACAGGCACATTCGCCTCGTGTGTCAATGACTCCCTCATCTTTGGCTTTATACCAACTAGCAAGCTCATCGAATACAACATCCCGTGAGATGACTACTTGTCTAGTTTGAGGGTTATAGCATTTGTAAGCTTTGCGATCCTGTGCATATCCAACAAAGACACATTTCTCTGCTTTAGGATCCAACTTCCGTCTTCTTTCATCAGGCACATGAACATAAGCTACACATCCAAAGACTTTAAGATGTCCAATGTCTGGCCTATAACCTGTGAGCCGCATCTCAGGCGTGCTTCCATGAATGGCTGCTGTAGGTGATTTGTTCAGGATATACACTGCAGTAGCACATGCTTCTGCCCAATAGTAATCTGGCATGCTCTTTTCATTGAGCATTGCCCTTGCCACTTCACATATGACACGATTCTTTCTCTCAGCCACACCATTCTGCTGAGGTGTATACCTGCATGTCAACTGTCTCCTTATCCCATGCTTCCTCAAGAAATGCTCAAAGGCCTTTGAGGTGTATTCACCACCTCCATCTGTCCTCAGACATTTAATCCAACAGCCATACTGCTTTTCTGCAAAAGCTTTGAAATCCATGAATTTTTCCAATACTTCACTCTTCTCCCTAAGAAAGTATATCCATGTCATCCTGCTAAAGTCATCAATGAATGTAACATAGTATAAACTGCCTTTGATAGATGGGTTTTGTGCTGGGCCCCATACATCACTGTGCACTATTTCAAGAGGTCTATTACTCATGTTTCCTTCTCTAGGAAACCTCAACCTTGCCTGCTTTCCAAACTGACAGGCTTCACAAACATGCATATGACCATCATATTTGAATCGAGGCAATCCACTGACAATGCCCCTTGTTTGCATGTTCTTTAATCTCTGTATATTGACATGACCAATCCTCTTATGCCACATGTCAATATCCTGTACCACATTCCTGCTCTTTGAGAACATGGCTGATTTTAGCTCAGGAATTCCAGCATCCAGCTTAAACAGTCTTCCTTCTTTCTTGCCTTTAGCAATCACTCTACATCCATGTTTAAAGTCTTCAACGAAGCATCCATGCTCATTGAATCTAACCTGTAATCCCTGTTCTACCATTTGACCAACTGAGGCCAAGCTTTTAGTGATCGAAGGCACATACAGCACATCTGACATAGACTTTGTCTGACCATTATGCATGACCAATGGTACACTTCCAACATGTGTAATGACATGCTGGGTATCATCACCTGTTTCCACATAGCCCTTCACATCCATTGGCTTCATGTGCTCAAACCATTCTCCATGACATGTCATATGGTTTGATGCTCCTGAGTCCATGTACCATGTATCATCATTCTCAGCATTTGTTGTCATAGAACCCACAACATGCTTCATGGCAAACAAATGATTTGCAGTTCCATCATTGCTACTTGATGCATAGTTGCCACCATGTTGTGCATAGTTTCCACCATAATGACCACCACGTTGTGCTCTTCCCCCTCTCAAATCATTCTGTTTGCGAAAGCAATCTCTCGCCATATGACCATATTTGCCACAATAATGGCATTCCACATCTTGCATAGAATTTTGTTGGCCTTGCCAACGTCCTCGTCCACGGGGGTTACCTCTGCCTCGCTGAGGTGCATAACCACGACCACCTCGAGCACCATATGAAGGCTGAAAATTCTGCTGTGGAGGCCTATCCTGCCATCCACGACCATTACCACCACGTCCACGTGATGCGAATCTCCCCCTGCCTCGAAAGCCTCTAGATGAGTAAAAAGCTTGATTTCTTGCATGTTCATCATTGCTTGACGAGGATGCACCACCTGTAACACTCATACCACCAAGGCCAAGCTTCAATTCTTCCACAATGAGCAATGACACAAGCTCATTAAAGTCTGGCATTCCTCCCAACCTTACTGAGATGGAAGTGTCAAAAGATTTGTATTCTTTGCCTAAACCACGCAACGTGAGTGCAACCAAATCATCATCATCCATTGGGGCATGGATTGATGACAAGGAATCAGCATAACCCTTGATTTCCTGAACATACTCATGTATACTCCGATTCCTTCGTGTTACACTGTGAATCTGTTGCTTTAGTTGTATCTTCCTGGCAGCACCAGTGTCTGTCTCATACATTCTGCACAAGATACCCCATGCTTCTTTCGGTGTATCTGCATCTTGGATGTGAATAAGCAAGGCATCTGTTACACATATTGAAAAATAATGCAACACCTTCGAGGACCGCTCTACCCATTGCTTGTGAGCCAGTAACTGAGCATTATTTGGTTGAGGAGGTAGGTATGGCTCCGGGTCTTCCTCCGAGACAAGACTCCACAACCCTTTGCCTTTCAAAAAACTCTTCATTCGAAACTTCCATACTTGAAAGTTAGTGCGATCAAGCTTCTCTCCAACAATCTGTATCGGACCATCTCCCATTGTTGCAAAAAAAAAAAGAGTAGATGTACCCTTTCGATCACAATGTACAAAGTACCTGTAATGCTCCAAATCTCTTCAAATCACATCAAATGCTTGAAAATTGTGTGCATTAACATCCCACAATGGTTCACCAACAATGTACACTCGATCAAAGTTGAAATCAAATGAAACTCCTTCACAAAAAATTTTCTGGTTTTTTCTCGCCAGTAACCAGTCAAGATTATGCTCTAAATCCTTCAAATATTATCCAAATGCAATGATTCAACTTGCATTAGCTTCCCAACACATTGCTCCAACATATCCTAGAAGGGTTTGATCCAATTCTTCAAGGGGAATGAGAACCACCAAGTTTTGTAACCTCTGGTTTGAATTTTTCTGCACCTGTCAGGTACCACCTCTCACTAAAATTGCTCTATCTCCTTCAAATCTTCTCCAAATCCAAAACTTTTTGATTCAAAAGTTTAGCAACTCATAGGACTATACTTGTACCAGAGGAATTTGGCCAATTTGATATAGGCAAAGATTAATGCCTTGATTAAAAATGCTCTGTTTCTGGACAGAATTTCTGCAAACCTGCACACCTCTGATAAATCACTTCAATGAGCTCCAAATACATGAAATGAGCTGCAACCAAGCATCACAAGTCCTTAGCAATGTCTTTGCTAAACTCTCCAAGCTTTAAAGCATTCAATTTGGTGTCCAAATGAGTGAATTAGGATGAAATCTTTGAAAACTATCCAGAATTCTGCATCTTCATGCACCGCCTACTCCAGAGGGCTGTAGAGAGAGGGGAAATCACAATTGAATAGATAGGCCTCTTAGCAATGACCTAATCTACCTTGGGTATGAAGGGTTTAGCTCAATTTTGCCTCTAGCTCCTGCAATTGATCCTCCACGGGGGGTATGTTTTCTGTTTTTGTGAAAAACCAGAAATTTTTGCATAAACTCACTTTCATTTGATTTTGCTCAAATCTGTATGCATCAATCTGCTTCAAGATTCTGTATGTTGTTTGTGTCCACTTTGTTAATACATTTGCAAGCCCGAATACATGTGCCTTTGTGTATACATTTGCCAAGAGTATACATTCACTTCAAGCTTTCCATGGAAGCTTTGAGAAAAAAACCAGAATTTTTCCTTTGCTTTGTGCCCTTCAATCTTCACTTAACTTGCTCTTTGGTACCTGCAATCCGCAGAGTGGGTCTTGCTACACTCACCAATGGTCCTTAGCTCTCAGATCTGATGCCGGTGTGTGCTCCACAGCTTTTCCTTTGCTCCAAGCTCCAATGGCTTCCTTCACAGCTTTTTCTTCTTCTTCCCTCTTCTCTCACTCACTCTCACAACTCAGCTAATGAGCTCTTGGCTCTGATACCATGATAAAAAACAGGAGCAGGATGTAACACACACAAGAGAAGCAAACCCTAATCCATAATCATCAACCATAAAGAAGGAGAGAAGCCATAGTCACAATCTCTCTCACACACACAAAGGAGAACACAACATAGTGTTATGTCCACACTACAAAGTAAACCTAATGTAATGTCCACACACACTATGACCAGCTGGACACGCGGTCATTTATGTCTCACACATGTTCCTACCTAATCTGCCAGCACATAGCATAGCTGGCTCACACTGACATCGAGCTTGAATCTCAACAACTTCTTTATGAGTTTCCTCTGCTGCCGCCAAAGTATCTTTCACACTTTGTGTTCGTGCATTGGTGTCTTCTAGTTGCTTCTTCCATAGGCTGGCGTTCCTATCGTGCAACATGTGTGTTGTCAACAAATGGCAATGCCATACCTTCTGTTCCTGTTCCCAGTTGGTACTAGTGGTAGCATTTATTTTTGGGGATCATGGAGGACTGTGTCGAGGCCTTCTAATGTATCCTAGAGGAATTGTTGAGAACCACCTCCTTGAAAGAACCAAGATGCGGCAGTGGCTCATCTTCATCCAATCTTCTTTGTTTGCTTGGCATGGACGTCTGTGGGGAGTGTGGCCTCTTACTAGATTCTACTGGCTTCTCTAATTCTTGTCGTGCAACTGATGCCTCCTCGTGTGCTGGTCCTTCCAAGGTATGATCTTTCTGTGTTTGTTCTTCAGCTTGCTCTGTATGTATCTCCGCTAGTTGTAAATCCTTGAGCGGGGAGGGGTCTTTGAATATTAGTTTTGCAAGGCTCGTTGGAGGGGAGAGCTGTTGGTGTTGTTCCTGCATAGTAGGGCTTTGTAGTTTTTCTTGGAGAGCCTCTTGGTATGTCTTGATCTCTGATGCCACAGCCACTTCTAATTGCTGAGATTCTGTGGTGACATCCACTAGTAGCCCTCTCATCCTTTTGTCATTCTTCTTCTTTCAATCTTTCTTAATTGACTTTATGAGCTGTTTTGTCTCCATTAACACTACTTGTCCTTCATCCACCCTTCCAGTAGATTCGGTAGGTTGACTGGAAATTAGGGCTAGCGACGATGACAGGCTGTCCTCTGGTCATCTTTCACTAGCCGTTGTGCCACATGGTTAAGTATTTGTGTTAACAGGTATGGGTTGCTGCACCTGTGGCACTGCTAGCTTGTGTTGGAGGTGGTTGCTCCCGCGGGACTCAGATTCTGACATTGACATCTGTACAACCATATATTGTCAGTCGAATGACTGGTGGAAGCCACCTTCTTTTGTTTGGGTTTTTTTTTGTGTTAATTAGTGTTAGTATGTGAGGGAAAGGTTCGTGAGGGCCTTTCCATATAGTAGAAGGTGTGAATTTGAAGACGTAAAAGGTTTCTCCGTGAAGCAGTAGATGTGAATGTGATGCGTGAACGTGAAGTCTCCCCTGAAGTTCGGGGACGTGAAGGTCTCCCGTGAAGTTGCAGACTTGGGGACGTGAAGGTCTCTCGTGAAGTTGGGGTCTACCAATTTTTCGTGACAATGAGGCTAGATTTTTTGTTTTCTACACCTCATGTATTCATGCAGATTTTTCTTGGAAGGTTGATATCTTACATTTTTACATTTGCATTTTACGTTTTCATTTGTTGATCAGTCCATGAATTGGTAATAATAATCAAAAGAGATACAATTTCAACACCCGTCATCGAAAAATATACACATTCAAAAGAAACAAAAACAAAAAACAAAGAACCAAAAAGAAGGAAAGGAAAGGTATAACTCCCACCTTGAGAGGTCGGGAGAAGGCAATGTCGGGAGCAAGGAATCAAAAGTGCATAAGGAATCGATGAAAGAAAACGCAAAATCACGAGTGAAAGGGACGAAATCAAGAAAGGGACGAAATCAAGAAAGCAAATCACAAGTGAAAGGGACGAAATCAAGAAAGCAAATCAATTTTATAGCATAGCCGTTGGATAGGGCGGCTACATTAAATGATTAATCCACGTGTCATTTTGTGATTGGTTCCACAGTTCAGCATGAAACACTAAAAAAGGTTCACATCATGAAATAGTTTGGGGCTCTTTAGGTGTGAAACACCAAAAATAGTTCACGTCATGAAACATTTTGGGTACTTCACAGTGTGAAGTATTTTTCTGCTGTTTCACGTGAAGTTTATAAAATCGAATTTTTGTGCTTAAACACACCCGCATGCACATGCTGATGAATTGATTTTCTTTCTCTTTTAATTTTACCATGGAAACCAAGGGTTTTCTCTGGTACTTCTGGGCATTTTTTGATGAAATCTTTTTAATTCTAATTGGGAGATTTTTAGTGTTCCTTCCACCCAATTAAATATTTTTGTTGCGGTGTCTGGTTGTGTATTGCTTATACTAGGGACACCCCTGCTTTTTCCTTCACACATATTGTTCAATTCTATATTTACTGTGGGTATTGTTGTTGCTTGAGTCATTCTCAACTCAAGTTGCTGAATTTTCTTCCTTCTCCACACAAGTGCAGGTGTGGGGTTTGTCCTTTTGGGGAGTTGATGATGCTAAAAGCTCTTACCCTCTTTTGTATATTGATTCAAACTTGTTGTGGCATCTATCATAGATTTTCTTTTGGGTAGCCATATTGTTGTATTGCCTTGATAGTAGCCTTGTGCTTGCAGTAGGTCCTTTTGGATCCACTGTTGATAGCAGTCATGAGGCTTTTGCAAGTTCTTGACCTTCTGCCACTTTGTAGGTGGTGTCAATGGTTGAGTTTTGAACTGGGTTCTCTCATGAGAATGTTAATCATTCATTAGTTCCTTCCTCTCACGTTGACCATTTGGGTGAATCTTGGGTACCGATTTATATGTACTCTTGTATGTTGGGCTTTGTGTAGGCAATTTAAACATGGTGGGTGTAGATTCTATTTTCTGAAGTACTGCTTTTGCAACGATTTGTTTGCCTTGATTTGCCGAGGTCCATAATGGTATGGACATGACTTTTTCACCGATGGTTAGCGATGTTGTTTTGTCTTCCCATTGGATATTGCACTTGTTGGCACACATCCAAGATCGTCCTAAGATCATCTCTCCTCTTCCATTGTACCTGCAGGCATTACAAACACCTTTCCAACCAAGGGATTATTACTAATGGAAATGTTAACATTTAAATACCCAACGGCCTTTGTAGTTGTTAAGTGCACACTACAAACTTTTGCATCCGTGTGTTCCAGGTTTGGTCTCCCTAAGGCTATCCAAGTATCATATGAGATTAGGTTGCGGCTCGATCCCGTATCTATCAATGCAACACTTGTTGCAATGCCCTTATTTGTTGTGAGTCCCAATTTGAGTCTTGTTGGTTCAATGTTTAGATCCTCTTCGTCCACCAGGGTTATGGATGCCATATTGACATGAATCAGGCCCTTCTGCATTTTAGCTTTTGCTTGCCTAGCTTTAGCCTTGTCTTGCACTTGCTGGATATTTTCTTTTGCTAATTGCTTCTGTTTTTTCAAGAGGTGTTCTTGGAAGAGCATCTCCTGGGTTAATGGTTTTAGTTTACTCCCATTGACATAGCCCTCCATTTGGATGCCATCAATTGTCTCTATTTCGGACAGACCCTTGAGGTGTGATTTCT
This sequence comes from Cibotium barometz, assembly GCF_041138505.1. Lineage (NCBI taxonomy): Eukaryota > Viridiplantae > Streptophyta > Polypodiopsida > Cyatheales > Cibotiaceae > Cibotium > Cibotium barometz. Next base: position 15,036,470 of record NC_141056.1, read on the forward strand.
GATACGCAGAATGGTCTCAGATCGTGGTATTTCAATTTCTTTTTCCTGGCGCTTCCCACACCATACATGAGGACAAGGTCCCCCTTTTTTAACTTTTTTTTGCTTGAGGTTTCTATCAAACCAATGTTTTCTACGCAACTTTTCAACCATGAGTCCATGTGATGCTATCAACTGGGTTTCATCCAATTTTTCCAAGTCAATTATCCTTTCAGCTAATGCATTTTCAGTTAGACGTTCTTGTATAGCAATTCTTAAGCTTGGGAGGAGTAAGTATTCCATGGGCATAACTGCTTCAACACCATAAGCTAGACGGAAAGGAGTATATTCTATTGCCACCTTATAGGATGTGCGGTAGGCCCAAAGAGCTGCTGTAGCTCCCAATCTGTTCGATTGCTTCCACAGTTTTTATCAGGATGGTACACAAAATCTTATTGGTACTTTTTGCCTGACCATTTGCTTGGGGGTAGTATGGTGACAATTTACGATGGATTACCAAGAATCTTGCAAGCAATTGATTAATCACCTCATTAATGAAATGTGAACCGTGGGGTCACTCACCAATTCCAATGGGCAGCCAAATCGTGATATGACTTGCTCATACACAAATTTTGCAGTTGTTCACGCATCCGCTTTCTTTGAAGTTTTGGCCTTTGCCCACTTTGTAAAATAATCGGTGGCTACGATTATATAGCAGGCTTTTGAGATGGATGAGCCGTCGGACTTATAGGCCCCACAAAATCTATTCCCCATTCTCAAATGGTTGCCTTTGACAATAATGGGGGTTAGTGGCATCTTGTCTCTTTTTTGCAGGATAGCGAAACGTTGGTGTTCCTCGCATCTTTTGACAAACTCATTGGTGTCCTGAATAATGTGGGCCACTAGAGTCCAGCTTGGAGCACCTTCCGAGCTGTAATTTCTCCGGCAAAATGCCCGCCTGCTAACTTGGAATGAGACTCTTCCAACATGGTCACGAATTTATCCTCCCTTATGCATCGTCTGAGCACATTGTCTTTGCAAAGTCTATACAACTCTCAGGTAATCAATTGATATGGTGCTGCAAGCTTGATAAGCCTTCGCATCTTATCCTTATTTAAGGGTACGTCCTGAAGGAAGCCATAAGCCAAATACTATGAAATCTCGTTGCTCCACTCCGGTACCATATCCAATTTGAATAGACAAGCATCAGGGAGGTCATCGTCGACACTAGTTGTTGTTGCTGGTTCTCCATTTGGAACTCTGGATAGGTGGTCAGCCAACACATGTTGTGTTCCCTTCCTTACCGTGAACAGTAAAGTCAAATTTTCAAAAACAATAGTAGGCCAATGTGGGATTCTTCCTATGGTGTAAGGTTTATTCACTAGATATAGCAAAGCTTGATGGTCCACAAAAAATATGAATTTGTTAGCCAAGAGATAATGTCGGTATTTCTTGACTGCGTAGACCATGGCCAATCCTTCTCTTTTGGTAGTGGTGTAGTTTACCTCTGCATCATTCAATTGACGACTAGTAAAGTAAACTGGATAGTCCAATTTGAATTCACCAGGTTGTGGGCTAGCATGCAACCAATTACAAAATTTGAAGCATCGATGTGTACATGGAATATAAGATCCCAATTGGGAGGTCAAAAAATGGGTGCGCTTGCCAAGGCTTGCTTCAGACAATCATAAGCCTCTTGACACTCCTTGGTCCACTCAAAGACAATGAACAGTTTATAGAAGGGTCTGGCTATCTCCGCATAAAATACGATGAAGCGTCGATAATAACCCACATGAACCATAAACCTTTGCACACCTTTGTAGTTGGTAGGTGGTGGTAGTTCCAAGATCAACTTGACCTTGCTATCATCAGTGGATATGCCATTTTTTGAGACTATGTGTCCTAGTATCACACCATGCTTGACCTAGAAATGGCACTTCAAAGGGTTTAGTGATATCCGATATAATCGGCAATGTTCAAACGCCTTCCTCAAACAGTTTAAATGATCTTCCCATAGAGAATGTGCACATAGATCATCAATAAACACTTCTAACCACTTTTGCAAGTAGTCCTTAAAACCTGTACACATCAATCTTTGAAAGGTTCTCGGGGCATTTGTAAGACCGAACGGCATGACCTTGTAAGCAAATGTTCCCCACATGGTATTGAAGGCAGTCTTATGTTGGTCTTCTGGTGCTATGGACACCTGATTGTACCCTAAAAACCCATCCAAGAAACTGTACGCTTCCCTTCCAGCCACTCTTTCCAAGACATGTTCAGTATACGGTAATGGGTAATGGTCCTTTCAAGTGGCTGTATTTACTTTCTTAAGATCGACACATAATCTTAATTTTCCATTCTTTTTAGGCACTATCACAATGGGTGATAACCAATCCGTATGTTCGATCTCATAGATAAAGTCAGCAGCAAAATGAACTTATCAATTTCCTCCTTTACAATTTGGCTGCATACTTTGGATTCATCTGGTATGCCTGAGGCAGGCCATGATCCTTCCATGATTGGAATCGTATGTTGTACCACCTCGGGCGGTACCCCTTTCATTTCCTTATAGTTTTAGGCAAAACAATCCTTGTATTCCTTGAGAAGAGTAAAAAGCTCTACTTCCTCTGCAAAGGTCAAATCCTTGGCAATATATACGGGCCTTGCTTCTTCCCCTGATGATTCCACAATATCAACCTCCTTGACTTGTGCTGGGCCATCGTATGATGTTGATGACAGCCCTTCCTCTTTTACCCTAGTGGTTGTTAATCGGACCACTCTTCGATCATTAATTGTATAGTTCTTGAAATGGTTAGGCACTGAGAGTTTTGTTGAAATGGTTAGGCACTGAGAGTACATCCGCCGTTTTGTCCTCATTATCTTTTTTGGTTTTTTCCACGATTTTCTTGGCCTCACGTTCTACCTCTACCAAGGCTTTGTTGCGTTTTCAGTGTCCCATTTTGTAAGTTTGGGTGTATTGGTTTCCTTGAGGGTGATTTTCTCTAGATTCCTCCCTTCCAACGATATTTTACTCAACTCTTCGCCCCAATCCTTGGAGAATTCATCATGTACCCTTGTAGCCTCAAGGTATCTCAACCATTGGGCATGCGTTGGTTTGCTTCGCAGCAGCAATGCGTTTCGTTGGGCTAGGTACCATTTTTGTCTCCGCCATCACCTGATGCATTGACTAGTGGTTTGAATTCGTGCCACGGTACCTTCTGTACTTGATGTCTCCTCCACCGACTCCCCATCCATGGTTTATCAATCAACCATGTAGATAGAAGTCATAGGGATGTTTCCAGATTCCAAATAATGGTTCCCTTAGGTTGCATCACATCAATTGTGGCTAACACATGCGTCCAATTCTCACAGAATTCCGGGGGAGGTAGTGATGCATACATCTCCGTATCCTCCTCATCCTTGGTTTCCCCCTCTGTGGGCTGGCATATCTGTAGGGATGTGGTTCGCTCTGTTGTGACCAAGTCATTACCGAACAATTGCCCTTCCATGGGGTGTGCCTTCCATGCTCTTAGATCAATCTTCAATGTTTTTGAGTCCCTGCGTACATATACATGATCCAAAGCCCAATCATGCACCAATTTGGATTCCCTCATGAAAGGTCATCCCAATATTATGGCATATGTATCAAGTTGGTGTAGGAAGTCCATGACCACAAATGTATGACAATAATGAAACCTAAAGAGTCTGAACTTTACATTTTCCAAGAGCCCAATGGGTCTCGAAGATGTTCCATTAGATCTGCTATTTTTAGATCCGGCTTCCCCCAATTTTCCTAGCAATGTTTGGTAATGATGTTGACACCTGCCCCACCATCCAGGATGGCCAACACCTAGTATCCATTATGATGAATCGGAATGATAGCATTCGTGTCGTCACTCATAGTAGCATCATAGTTGGTTAATTGGTATCTTAACCACTTGCGTTTCCTTTGTATGCCTCAAGGGTCTTTCTACCAAGGGTGGAAAAGCCTCATCCATATTCTCCGTTGGCCTTAGACCTCCTTCGACCCATTCTTTTACATCTGTGCATAGGGTGGGTGAATTGTGTACAACTGACCCAAGGGCATCTGGACATGCATGGATAACACAGCTGCTAGGCTTCCTATATCCCTCGGTTCCTTAGATATAGAGAGTGTTCTTCCCATTGAGGTGTCTCGTATTCTTCCACGGGGAAGGAATGAATGGACCCCCCCAACTCATTTTCCTCGAACATTCTAGTCATTGTGTTTGTTTGGGAGTCTGCTTCAGTTCCTGAAATCGGGGTGGGTTGGTTCAAACGGGGTGGTATATTCCATGTATAGATGGTATCCCTTACTCGGCTGGGTTGGTTCAAAGCCCTATTGCGGGGTGGTATATTCCATGGATAGATGGTATCCCTTACTCGGCTGGCCCTAGGCTTAGTTTCATGAATTTGTTGGTACTTTTCAACTAGGGCCTTGGCATCTTCTAACTTCCTTATTTCTTCGTCGTCAGCATTAGGATATTCACCAACCCCCTTTGGGGTTGCTGGTTGTTCTCCTTGTTTTCCCAGGTCTAACCCTTCCAGATTGATCCCTTGACCCCCCTCTTCCTTTGATTATGTGGATCCGGTATCAATTGTATCTTCTTCGGATCTGTCTTGGATTGTAACCTGTGTGTCCCCCTTTCCTAATTTCTTCACTCTTCTCCTGCGACCAAATTTGGAAATAGTAGCATCCGCCCGGTTCCTTCCTTTGTCACCTAGCTGAGCTTGAGCTCGTGTTAGGACATTGAGCGGTGTGATCTTGCCAGATTGTATACTAATGGTACGAATGGTGGCCTGATTTTAGTAGTAGAAGCTGAACCACTTGCTCGGTAGGGACAATCTTTGATCAGATGATCAATTCCACCCTTAGTGCAAGTGAGCATTGGCATGTCATTGGGTGTGGTCACCACTTGTTGTGGCTGGTGTGTATGAGCCATATTCTTATTTGGGCACTTAGCTACTTGATGTGGCCCACCACAGCCATAGCATTGTAAAGGTCCTCTTCTCAGATTTGAGTTGATTTCCTTGCCCTTCCACTGTACCGTGGTTTGAAACACAAGTACTGGCTTGTTATTTTGTAGGACCTAATACTCTAGCGTGACCTCACCCATATCCTCATAGTATTCCCCACTGAATTCTAGCGTGACCTCACCCATATCCTCATAGTATTCCCCACTAAATTCTAGTTCCCGTGCCAGTTCAATATCTTCTGATGGCTCTTCAATCACTACTTGATTGATCTTGGCCTATGGTGGTTGTGGCGGTAGAACTGGTGGTGGCAAGGGCGAAGCGTCTTGTACCCGGAACATCCCCCTAGGTAAGTAAGAAGGGTTGGGTTATACAACAGTGGCAGTGGTTTGCACAGGTGGTGCCGGCAAGGCCAGTGGGACTCTATTTGGTTGTAGTTATGCTATATTTTGAACCTTGAAAATCTACACGACGATGATATGTCATGATTGCCCAATTTTACACAATGTGCACAATACAGTAATGGCCTTGCCCTTAATTGCGGACATTCAGTGGTGGTATGGTTTAGTCTGCACATGGAGCACCACACCAGTTCCTTGCGAGGGTAAAGGTGACTATGCCCATGACCTGACATCTCTCTTCCTTCCCTTCCCTTTAATTTCTCCAATATGGCATTGCTGAGCTCATCCACAGCAGTCCGACTTGTTTACTTCGAGTTCCAATTTCTTGATGACTCGAGACACCCGAAGTTGTGGTTGCTGCCGATGTTCTAACATCCTCAAGTTGTGGCAATTCTAACATGTTATGTTCGTATTCGATTGCCAATTTGCAGCACGCATCAAGGGTAGCTAGCTGGGCTAGTACGAAGTAATTATGCATTTTATGGTCTCTAACCCCTCTCTTGAAACAAGGTAACAATTGATCATCTGTCAATCTTTCTCGAAGTTTGCATCTCGAATTCAAGTGTTTCAGGCAAGAAACATAGTCTCTCATAGACTCATCTTCCTTCTGTTTGATGTTATGTAGTTGGGCCATAGGGCTCCATCTGTCATCACCACTACGTGTAAAGCTGGCACAAAAATATTTTTTAACCTGATGAAGTTAACCTTGTCCTCAAGCTTAAGGGTTCTAAACCACTGATGAGCTTTTCCTTCTAAGGTTAGCAAAAAAGCATGTACATGGTCACATCACTTTTTAGACAAGTTTTGAGATGATATGGGGTTTCATCTGGGAAGGTCGAGGTTCTAGAGTAGAACCTAACTCCCTGACCATCCGCCTACCCATCCCAGCTGCAATATTTAACAAGTCTGTCCTTGTGGCTCCATTAAGGTTCATGGCTGGATCATTTCTAGGTCTCTAGGAAATTGCTCCCCCCCTTCCTAGACCTCGCCCCCTACCCATATTAGCTCTTCTTGGTATCTCAGTTTCGTGGACTTGTCCGGTTGTGGTATCCTGGTGGGATTCCCCAATAGTAGCCTATGTGCATCTTTGTGTAATTAAGAGCTTCATATCTTGTAAGAATGTAGGGTGATTGATCATTAGCTCTATGTCCTTCTTGGTATAGAGCCGGTCCTTAACTTCTATAGCCAAGTTGGGCTATGTTACCCTCTTCTTCTTTGGTTGTAAACCCTTCCTCCATTCTGGATTCCTCACTGATGGATTCCAAGTTTGGAATATCCCTTCATCATCAACATCAACTTTCAAGCTTTCAAAGCTTTTAAAATGTGCTTATGAACACTAATAGTGTTGTTTAACACTAATTAATCTGTTAATCCAACAAAGGGAGGTTATTATAAAGTGTTCTTAAACACTAATAGTGTTATTAAACACTAATGGTGAACTAATCACCAAAATAAGTATTATTTAATACTAAAAATGTGCTTTTAAGTACTAATTATATTTTCTAAACACTAATGGTGATCTTAATCACCAACCAAAGTGTTCTTTAACACTAATGAAGCTAATCCCCATCAAAATTAGTAATTAAGCACAAACCCTAAGTGCTAAACCATAAAAATTACTATTTTAATCTCCTATTTATGCAACATTCTCAACTTGATTAGGGTTGTTGCACTCTCACAAGCCTCTCTCTTTCTAATTAAGCCTAAATATCATAAACTTCTGGTTTTTTCTTCTTCATAATCAGCCCATTACTCTCTCATAATCTCTTTTAATACCCAATGTCAAAGGACAACACTCAAATCAAGAAGTTCTCGGGAGAGGGCTTCCACACTTGGCAAGTTCTTGTCAAGTACAAGATGATGTCCAAAGGCTTTTGGCCATTCATCTTCGGCACCAAGGTTATTGATCGAACAAAGGCTGAAGATGTTGAAGATGATGAGAGGGCACAAGCCATCATCATGCTTCATCTTGATGAGGCACTCATCCACCATGTGGACCAGCTTCCGACTGCAAAGGAGAAATGGGATGAGCTTGATAAGCTCTATGGAGCTCGTGGTAAGAATTCCAAGATCTCACTCAAAATCGAATTTTTTAGCTTGGAACTCAAAGAGGGAGATGGCATTGGAGCCTTCATCTCTCACTTGAAGGGCCTTATGGCTCAACTTGCATCAGTGAATGCAAGAATGGATGAAGATGATGCAGTGGCTGTTTTTCTCAAAGCAGTCAAGAAGGTGTACCCCACCTTGGTCACCACCTTGAAGAACATACCTAACCCCACCCTCAAAGGAGTCATTCAATCATGTATTGATGAAGAAAAGAGGCCAAAGGGAGCAGCTGAATCTTCAAATGCAACCACTTCATCGACTATCGAACTAGCTTTGTCACATCAAGTGGTCAAAGTAAGATGTGCCCATTGCAAAAAGGTGGGTCACTTGGCAAATAATTGTTAGATCAAATATCCCAACAAAATGAAATGTAACACAAATTGTTTTAATTCTCAATGTAATCACACCTACATTCCAAACCTTGTATGCCTAATGTTATAAAGGCATCCTATGTCCAATACCACCTATTCCATTCTTCCATAGTTGGTATTGAGGGGGGGTATTAAGGGACTAAGGTTATGTAGAAGGGGAAGAGAAGGGTGTGACTGTGTGAATGGACTTAAGGTCCACTTGCTCACCTATTTAAAGGTGGATCTATGAGGCATTTTGTGTTGAGCAAGGCCTAGTTGTATGCATAAGCAACTTAATAAGCAAGAGATTGTTCTTGTACTTTGTGAGCTCTTTTCCTCCACACACTTGATCTAGCATGAGCACCACGTTTTCTCAACATACTCAACCAACATAACATAAAGATAAGAGTGCACACTATATGGGTTAGTACTCAACTACTACAACATACAAGGGTCGGTCCATAATGTGAACCCCCGACTAAATGAGCTAGCGTTATAACTATGCCAGTCTCTAGTAATCCAAAATGGTTGTCACACTGTCATCCCACTGGCCGCATATCACCCATAATATCACCAACCATGCCAGTGGTGTTGTAGATGTGGAAGCTATCACCTAGGCGGGTCATCAATGTCCACCGTAGCACTAGTTGAGCTCGATATCTCAACAACAATTCTGAGATCAATCTTTCTTTTGCCATTGCTTCACTTGGTTTAGATGAGAAACATCTCGTAGCATCATCTTCCAGCATGTTGTCATCTAAACATACTACTTCTTTACAACATTGATCGAATGTTTTCGGGTTGGATACAATGATTAAGTTGTGTAAGCTGTTATTCTTTAAGCCCATCATGAAACATCTCTTCAATTGAGAATCGTTTAATTTCTCCCATGACTCACAGTTTTGACCAAAGGATAAAGTCTCTAATGTTTTCATTTGGTTTATGCTCAATTGAATAGAGTTCTTTCTGCTGCACTCCACCGATCACTTTGTTTTGAAAAGCCATGGATAAAGGTTGACTTCAAGGTTCTGAAGTTTGTCTTGATCACCGGCATCAATGTGATGAACCATCGACTAGCTTTTCCCTCTAAGCATAGGTTCAACGCATGTACCTTGGTGGGCAGTTTGGATTTCCAAAGGCTTCACATCTCTGGTCAAACATTTGAATGAATTAAACAAGATTAGTTGTTCTGTCGTATTTGCCCATAATTTTGGAGATCTGTACGACTGTATTTTTGTACGAGTCATTGAGGCCGTATGTGAGTGCTCTTGATGGTAGGGACTCACATAGTCCTTGGACTACCCCCCTCCTTCCTAGACTAGTCAGTATGTCCAAGGTGTGGGCATCCCCCAGGGGTTGGAAAGGGTTGGTACCTAATTGTGGAAATGCTAGGTAAAGGACCAAAGCCCGGTGGAATTGAACTGACAGAAGGTGTAAAACCCGATGACACTCTTGTTGTTGGCATGGCAAATGGTATTGGAACGAGCATTTGCGGCATGGATCTCAATGTCTCGAAGCTATTAGCTATTGGGTTCAGTGAGAGTGTCGGCCCACGTAGTCTCTCTATCGTCGCCATGTATGATTGCCTAATTTCTCCTTAATGAGCAAGCAAACGTGTTTTTTTTTGGCTTTTTATATTTTCTCACAGCCCATTACAGCCTAAAGAAGCCTGGCATACTCTTCGTTGGGTCAAACATGTGTCTGTTTTTCCTAATTAGCTTAGACACATGCACGTGAATGACCTCTTAGGGATATTTTTTCGGAAAAGGTGCATGCTAGTAACTTCCCAGATGGAAGAGGAGGTTCTAAAATCTAGTTTCCATCATTATCTCAAGACTAAAAAATTTCTAGGAAATTTTTCCCTGTCGCACGTTTTTGAGGGTGTTCCTCCAAAAGGAATTTGGAAAAACTTTGCATGAGAGAGTTGTAGTATTTTTGGAGTACTACAACTTTATCTCTCTGAGAGTCGTTCGTGATTTTGTCATTTAGACTCTCAAAAATAGCCCAAATATGGTTTGAAGTCGTTTTCACGCTGTTTTTTTTAATGATTTAGTGCTTTTTGGGCTATTTTTTGCCTCGATTTTTGGGTCAAATTTTGAGGCTATTGGTCGGAGGCCAAAACAATCGATTTTGACTTCGGACGGTCAAGACCAAAATTAAAGAGCTCGATGTTGGCTTTCTGATGAGCACTAGAGTGCCTTCATCAGATTCAAGGTTTAGGAGATACGAGCCTCCAAATAGGGGTGTTTTTTTAAACCGACGGACCCCCCCAGTTCATGGCGTGAAGCGGACTTCACGGATTTTATCAAATTTGGTTTTTTTTGGGACTGTTTCACGCTGTGAGATATTTAGTGTTTCACACCGTGAAATGCTCAGCGTTTCACACTGTGAACTGGACTTCACGGAGAAATTAAATTTGTTTTTTTTGGACTATTTCACGTCGTGAGATAGTGTTTCACGCCATGAAATGAACCAAACTTCACGCCGTGAACTAGACTTCACGGAGAAATTATTATTATTATTATTATTTGTCGAGACTGTTTCACACCGTGAAATACTTAGTATTTCACACTGTGAACTGGACTTTACAAAAAAATTAAATTTATTTTATTTTTTTGGACGTGGATCCCTAGGGCGTGAGTGCAGAAAATGGTTCATAATGGTTCACACAAACTATTTTTTTAATTTTTTTTGAAGTTTAGTGGGAAATTCAAATTTCCCTATTTGGGGGGACTATTTTTTGAATTTTAAAATGGAGAGATATGGGCATTTTCCCAAAAAGGTAAGCGAGAATTAAAAAAAGTCAACCTTTTTATGACACCTCCTTACACCCTTCATAAATGACCCCTAAAATGGACAATTTGACAACTCATCGGCATCTACTTATTGAATGCTCATTAGCCTTAATGAGTTATATAAAAAGTGATTAATAATTAATCAAAGATTAATCCTTTCACTAATCTTTTTCTCTTTTATACTAATCAATAACTCTAATTAACCACTAATCTCTAATTAATTCACACAATTGAGCACATCATTGAATAGAGCAAGGAATTTCTAAGCTATGTGCATCAACTAATGTGTAAATTAATGTATAATTGGAGATTAATTAAACTCTTAATTTTGGTCTCTTCTTTTAAGGTAAAATTAAGCAAAAGAGAGTTAAATTCTCTAATTGATGTAATTAGGTGTTTTGAAGCATCTCGATGCTCTCAAAACACTCAAAAAGACTGATTTCGACTACTTACATGATCAATTTGAACCCCAAATAACACATTTTCTAAATTTTTTGTATCTTGAACAAGATTAATCACCCTTAATGATAAGAACCAGTCGATTAAGAGAAATTAGTCGATTTCAAGAGTTTTTTAATGGTTTTGAGAAAATTTTTCAAGGATTAAGCAACTCCTAATGCGTGCTAACACTCTAGTGCATACAGTTTCAACAAAAAACACACAAATTAAGCTAAACTTAATGATTTTAGTTCTATGTTTAACACTAAAGAGAGCTAACATTCACTAAAAAAGCATTCTATTGCATTGTTTGATGCAATGGATGCAAATTAAACCAAATAACACATTTTCTAAATTTTTTGTATCTTGAAAAAGATTAATCACCCTTGATGACAAAAACCAGTTGATTAAGAGAAATTAGTCGATTTCAAGAGTTTTTTAATGGTTTCGAGAAAATTTTTAAAGGATTAAGCAACTCCTAATGCATGCTAACACTCTAGTGTATACAATTCCAACAAAAAACACACAAATTAAGCTAAAATTAATGATTTTAGTTCCATGTTTAACACTAAAGAGAGCTAACATTCACTAAAAAATGCATTCTATTGCATTATTTGATGCAATAGATGCAAATTAAACCTAATACACTCTATGTGCAAGTTCTAAGAACATGAAAAACCACATTAACACAACAACAAAAATAATAAATTAAGCTAGAAATTAAGCAAAAAGGCATCCTTTATAAACCAAAAAAGAAAGCTATTTCTCACACAATCACACCTCAATCACCATGAAATCCACATCTTTTTCATGGAAAACCATTAATCAAGACAATGGGAAATGGGTAATGTGTAGATTAGAGAAAAAACGATAGAAAAAGCCAAGGGATGGCTCCCCGGTGTAGCGGTGCCAAAAATGTTTTGGCTCACCCTAATGTTGAGATATCGAGCTCATCTAGTGAGGCAGTGGACACTGATGACCTGCCTGGGGATAGCCGCCTGGGGATAGTCCCCACACTTACACCACTGGCATGGTTGGTGAGATCATGGGTGATATGCGGCCAGTGGGATGACAGGCATTTGTGACAACAGCCATTCTAGAGACTGGCATAGTTATAGCGCCAGCTCACTTTAGTTGGGTTCACACTATAGAGAACCCTAGTATGTATTTGGTTGTGTACTCTTTTCTTTGTATATGGTGTGTTGAGTGTTGTGTCAAAGAAGAACAAGATTTTCAGCCTCTCACTTTGTGTGTTCTCTTTTAGGGTTTTGTGAGTGTGTGTACGTTACAAGAGCTCAAGCTCTCTTCTCCCTTGCATCGTTTCATGGTATCAGAGCTTGGTTCATACAAAGGGCTGAGCTGCAAGCAAGAGAAGCATAGGAAGCGGTACGAGGGTAAGAGCTTCATCTACTCTTTCCTATTTGTGTTGGCGACTACACCCTTGTCGGGAGCTCTACGGGAGGCACCGACAAATGATCTCTGATTGAGGAGCTTTCTTCGTGGGAGTAAAGCTATAGGGCAACTATAATGTCTTATTGGACAAAGTTTTCCTGGTCAAAAATGCCTTTCGGGCACGTTAGGACCTCCGTTTTTCAGAAAGCAGGCTATTTCGAGCACTGCGGGTAAGTCATCAATTCTTTGCAGAACTCTATTTTAAGAACTGCAGGAAGACAGATTGGTTGTGCAGTAATTGTGTGTGCTGCAAGGAGGTCAATAGTTGCTGCCATTGGGTGTATGTATGCACATTGAGGTCACTGGTTGTGACATTTGAGTGTAGTACAGTACCGCTGTAGAAAATACAGCAGTTTGTGTAGGACAAACCATAGTGCTATTTCTGGTAAATTTGTGTGTCTGGTGTGAGGTGAAAAAAAGAAAAAAGAACCTGCCTCTATAGCCCTTCACCTCCCAAACTTGGAATACAACACACAAACGGGCACCACCAGCCCCACCGGTTGGAACATTTCTCACACGGTTCACCACCCACCCACACCAGGAAGACAGCTCAGAATCCCAATATAACAGATGATTATCCAGCAAAAAACATACAAAGCACCAACCATGTACAACTCAGCAATTACACCAAAAACCAAGACTCTGGCCAGGATTTACTGCCAAGGGAATTACACCCTTGCGTCTGACAACCAAGCCTCTGTCTCCCGGTCTCTGCACTCTCCAGAGGGCGCTCCACCAGCAACCCTTCTCACTTCCTCTGTAGCTCGGCTACTCTCTGTCCAGCTGCTACCTGCCAAGTGTCGTAGGCGAGCCCCACTATCTCCAGCCCACACATCAGCACCTCTACTGCAGCCAACACACACAAAAAACCAAGGCTTTCTCTCTGGTCAGCATCCACTCTCTGCCTGCAGTCGTCGCCCACACAAAACCAGCCACTCCCCTCTTCAGAGGGCACCCACACCAGCTAACCCTCAACTCAGCAGCTCCCACTCTCTGTGTGTCGTGACCAGCAGCTTCGCCAACTACAGAGCCTCTGCACAATCTCTTCAGCACCACGAACCACTTCTCTCTCTTCCCTACTGTCCAAAGGCGGCCTCCACTGTCTTTTCTCTCCACTGAGGACCAGCCACCACTTACACTTTGCAACTGCTCTTGCCAACTCTTCAAAAAGAACTAACACAACCCCACTTACCCACGTGGCTCCCTCTCATTTGTCTTCACTTTCACCCCCTGGTCGGTGCCTGCAGAACCACCAGCGCGTGCACATCAACAAGGCCTTCTCTACTCCACGCTTACCCGCCAGGCGCCCTTTTCCAGAGAGGCCGTCACTTCCTCCGTTCTCTCTCCTTTTCATTTGCTCCACCACCTTCTAGATGGTGTGTTGGCAGCTACAAAGGCTTCCACTTGGCTCTTTATAAGGTGGCCACATGTATTATATTTTTTTTATTTTTAAAGCTCAATAATGGCCACCAATGCTACAATGGCCCCTTCTTCCTTCTGCTTCGGGTCATCACGCCGCACCCACGACCTTTCCAAAACCAGTGCTGCCCCCGGCCTTCGTCAGCTGCATGGGGATTTGCAGGAAGAGGTGTATATGTTGCAGCCACCTAGTTATGAGGATGTGAGTCACCCCGAGCATGTTTGCAGGTTGAAGAAAGCCTTGTATGGCTTAAAACAAGCACCAAGAGCATGGTCTGACAAGATTTCTGAATATCTTGTCACTATTGGCTTTCATATAGCCAATGCAGATTTCTTGCTGTATGTGAGACACAGTGATAGAGGGGTTGTGCTTGTTGTCATCTATGTAGATGACTTGATCATTACGGGGGGGGGACCATGATGCAAAGATCTTTGATGTAAAGATCTTGCTTAGACAGAAGTTTGAGATGAAGGATCTGGGGGAGCTAAGATATTTCTTGGGCATTGAGGTGATTAGGTCACCACATGGTATTGGACTACTGCTGCAGAGACAATATGGCTTGGACATGCTATCCAAGTATGGTATGACAGGTTGTAAGCCTATCTCAGTGCCATTGGATCAGAATGGCAAGTTGAGTGCAGATTCAGGAGAGATTTTGGAGGATCCTACTATGTATAGGCGCATAGTAGGAAGCTTGATCTACATGACGATCTCACCAGGCCGGATTTGAGCTATGCTGTTGGGTTGGTGAGTCAGTTTATGTAGGTTCCACGAAAGCCGCATTTGGATGCATTGAGCCGCATATTGAGATATGTGAGGTCTACTTTGCATTGTGGACTATTTTATGAAACTGGGACAGAGATATGTATACATGGGTACACAGATGCTGATTGGGCTGGTAGTATCTCAGATAGAAGATCTACTAGTGGCTTCATGTTTTCTTTGGGGAGTGTTGATGTGACTTGGAGCAGCAAGAAGCAGCCTACGGTTGCTCTATCCAGTACTAGAGAGGCTGAGTACAGAGGTGCTGCTATGGCAGCATGTTTGGTAGCTTGGTTGAGAAAGCTATGGCAGATTTGGGTCTATCACTGGATAGACAAGTTGTCATTTTTTGTGACAACATTAGCAGTATACAGTTGGCCAAGAATCCAGTTTTTCATGCTCGCACAAAGCATATAGAGGTCCACTACCATTTTGTTAGAGAGAAGGTTTTGGCAGGAGACGTTGACCTTGTTTATGTCAGCACATATGATCACATTCGCTGACATCTTCACCAAAGCATTGGGTACAGAGAAGCTCCATAGATTCAGGGCTTTGCTTGGTGTACATGAGATGGAGTTGAGTTGAGATGGATATCCGGACAAGAGACTAATCCATCGGTTTTTCCATGCCCGGTTTCATAAAACAACTCTTACTCCTTGATTCAATATCTTCCACGACGCACGTGTGGGTATCTTCGGCGACCCAGAGCCCGAGCACCGTATGGTCAGCACCCTCTAGGATCCTTCGCAAGTCACCTAGCGCTTCACTCATAGGCCGCTTCCTTGGTCCCTCATCCACCGTACTGGAAGCTCACCATTTAAATCGAACCGAGGCTGGTCAAGACCTCGACCGACCTTGCTACGCGAGACGTCCGCCATTGACTCTCCGTTAACAGTTGCAACTTTATCAGTTAGGTCTCCACGACCTTAATCACAAGACGGTCAAAATGCTTCCCCAGCATTCTTGACATAAAACAATCATTTACAAACAGGTCACAAATACAGCTTCTATATTGAACTCTCGTCTTTCCACATTATCCCTCATCAGTCCACATTACTTATTCCATGCATATGTGTACTCATTCTCATCCAATCACATCATTTTCCATCTCATCACCTCAGATTCATTCACATCACATATCATTTATTCACATCCCAATTCACATGTCATCACATCTCATCCATTCACTCATATCGACGACACATCATTTCACATACACATTCGCATTCATTATTCTACATACACATCCACATTTGTACATCCACATCATACATCCACTTCCACATCCGCATTCATACATACACACCCATATCCACATCCATACATCCACATCCATACATCCACATCCATACATCCATTTCCACATCCTCATCCACATCCATACATCCATTTTCACATCCATATCCACATCCACATTCATACATCCACATCCTCATTCACATTCATACATCCACATCCACATTCACATTCATACATCCACATCCACATCCACATCCATACATCCATTTCCACATCCACATCCACATTCACACATCCATTTTCACATCCATATCCACATCCACATTCATACATCCACATCCACATCCACATTCATACATCCACATCCACATCCACATCTACATTCATACATCCACGCATCCATTTCCACATCCACATCCATTTCCATATCCACATCCACATCCACATTCACACATCCATTTTCACATCCATATCCACATCCACATTCATACATCCACATCCTCATTCACATTTATACATCCACATCCACATTCACATTCATACATCCACATCCACATCTACATTCATACATCCACGCATCCATTTTCACATCCACATTCATACATCCACATCCACATCCACATCCACATCCACATCCATACATCCATTTCCACATCCATACATCCACATCTACATTCCACATTCATACATCCATTTCCACATCCACATCCACATCCACATCTACATTCATACATCCACGTCCACATCCACATCTATACATCCAGATCCACATTCCATATTCATACATCCATATCCACATTCCACATTCATACATCCACATCCACATTCCACATCCATACATCCACATCCACATCCACATTCCACATCCATACATCCATATCCACATTCCACATTCATACATCCATATCCACATCCACATTCACATTCATATTCACAAACATCCTCATCCATTTACATTTATCTAATTCATATCACTTCCATCCATCCATTTACATCTATCTGATTCCTATCACATCTCATCACATCTATTTATAGAATGTAAGAGAATTCTAATTTTTTGATATAAAGATTCTTTACGCATCTAATTAGGCATAAAGACGACTTTAGTAGGAATAACTCTTTTATAAAAATCCTTTTATGCATCTATTATGCATAATTTCAATTTTAAGAAAAATAACACTTTCGAATTAAAAATAAACCTTTTATGCATTTTACTATGCATAAATTCCATTTTAATGAGAATAACACTTTCAAAATAAAAATAAATCTTTTATGCATTTTATTATGCATAAATTCCATTTTAATGAGAATAACACTTTCAAAATAAAAATAAATCTTTTATGCATCTAACTATGCATAAATTTAATTTCAATGAAAATAATACTTTCGAAATAAAAATAAATCTTTTATGCATCTTTCTATGCATAAAATCGAAATTGATAAGAATAACTCTTTTGGAATAAAAATAAAATTCTTTATGAATCTATTTATGCATAAAATCAAAATTGATGAAAATAACTCTTTTGAATTAAAAATAAAATTCTTTATGCATCTTTCTATGCATAAAATCAAAATTGATGAAAATAACTCTTTTGAATTAAAAATAAAATTCTTTATGCATCTTTCTATGCATAAAATCAAAATTGATAAGAATAACTTTTTTGGAATAAAAATAAAATTCTTTATGCATCTATTTATGCATAAAATCAAAATTGATGAAAATAACTCTTTTGAAATAAAAATGGATTTCTTTATGCATCTTTCTATGCATAAAATCAAGTTGATGAGAATAACACTTTTGGATTAAAATAAATTCTTTATGCATCTTTCCATGCATAAATCCAATTTAGTAGGAATTACACTTTTAGAATAAAAGAATTTCTCTTATGCATCTAATTTATGCATAAAATCCATTTATGATGAAAATCACACTTTTAATATAAAAATATCTTTTATGCATACAAATCATTTATGATAAAAATCACTCTTTTAATATAAAATAATTTCTTTTATGCATCCATTTATGCATAAAAATAATTTATGATGAAAATTACACTTTTAATATAAAACTATCTTTTATGCATATGTTTATGCATACAAATCATTTATGATGAAAATCACTCTTTTAATATAAAAGAATTTCTTTTATACATCTATTTATGCATAAAAATCATTTATGATGAAAATCACACTTTTAATATAAAAAATATCTTTTATGCATACAAATCATTTATGATGAAAATCACTCTTTTAATATAAAAGAACTTCTTTTATGCATCCATTTATACATAAAAATCATTTATGATAAAAATCACACTTTTAATATAAAAAATATCTTTTATGCATAAAAATCATTTATGATGAAAATCAAACTTTTATAATCAAAATAACAATTTCAATATGCTTCTTTCTATGTATAGAATTTAATTCTAAAGAAGGTAACACTTTTTAATAAAATATTTTTAATATGCATTTTTCTATACCTAGGATGAAAAATAACACTTTAAGAATACATATACGATGGGAATTACTCTTTTTGAATAATAAAAGGTAAAACTTATTTTACATAATTTTTAGAAAATTTTACCATAACCTCCTTTGTATGGCTAACCATTTTTTAATTTTTAACTCTCTAAAATCAACTAGGATTTCACCAAGAGTATTTAAATCATTCTAATGTAAACATTTTCTACTTATTTAAGAAAACATTATGAAAAACTTGATTTTATCCAATAATCATTTATCTAGGATAAAGAATGGTTGGATTTACTAAAGAAGAGAGGGGAATGCTTTTTTTCAATGAGGCATAACATCATAATCATTTTAGAGAAGACAAAAATCATAAAAACCATAAAATGAAATAGAAAAGAGAAGAATCTCCAACTTACAAGGAGAATTTGAGAGCTTTCCTTTGGCTTGATGGTTTGAGGGATCTACTCTTGTTTGAAACAAGAGTGGCCACCAATCTTTAGAAGAGGGAAGGTCAAAAACTAATGAATTATGAGTAAATTCATAGTTTTTGGCTCTTGGGAGAAGCAGGGTAATAGTGCAAAAAATACTATTAAGCTTCAACAAAGGGGGAGGCTTCTATTTATAGGAAAAAGTGAGCCTCTAACCAAGCAAACTGATTCTAGAATTTTCCAGATTAGTTTGGTCAATTTTTGACCATTTTTAGGTTAGTTTAGCTCACTTTTTGGATCTAGTTGAAACAGGAGAGATAAAAATATCTCATTATTTGGGAGTTTAAAACTCTCCCCCACATGTGAAATAGGCGCCTCCTTCATGAGGGGAATTTTCCCATACTCAGGTGTCAAAAATGCATCATTTCTTCTAAATATCTCTCTTTTTTAACTATTAACCTTGTCCTTAGTCAACTCTTCATCTTATGTGAGTATTTACTCATTTTTGGGGGATTTTCCTTTTATTCTTCCATTTATATCCTCCCTACATTTGGATGAATCTTATTGGTCCATAGGAACCTTAATTTAAAATTTCAAAAAAATCTTGACCCTCAGGATAAGGCCTCTTGAACAGATTATACTTTATTTCTAATGCACCTTCTGAAAATCTTTTTGAACTTCTGTTTCGAGGAAACTTATTTTAATAAGAAGAGATATTTTTCCATCCAAAAATATTTAAAAACTGGATTACCACTCTCTAGAAGATTTTCTCTCTCTAGGCCAAAACTGGTAGAAACAAGATCTTTTATATTTTTGAAGAGGGATTTGACTACAGGGGAAGATACTGGACATCCTGAGAGGCTAGGGAGGAATCTTATAATAAGTGTTCACACTCACTTAAACTGTGGCCGACCAGGCACTTTAGGCTCATAAGAGGCCTAATGCTATTACAATGACTACTCTCATAATATATCCATGAAGTACATCACTTGGGACTTCATCCTACATCCACATGCTCTTCAAGCGAAAATTGCCATAAATACTCTATCACACCATTATGGGCACCTGTCCAAATTGTAGATTTAGACACCATTGCTTCATATCTTGAATGTATGACCCTTTGGTGTATCTACCTTGACTCCTTTGATGTAAGATAATGGTGGTAGTTTTTGTTAACTCTAGGGATGGGTTAACAATGGATTTTTTTTTCTGCGAGTGGACATGTTTCACAACGTGAAACATGTGTTCCATGGATTTTTTTTCGTACGAGGACCTATTTCACACCGTGAAATGGGTGTTTCATGGATTTATTTTTTTTTGGAGTCTAGAGGGAAATTCAAGTTTTCTTGTGTGGAGGGAATATTTTTGAAATATTAAATTAGAGAGATATAGACATTTTCCTAAAAAGGTAAGTGGGAATAAAAAAATCAACACTACTTTTATGACACCCCCTTACACCCTTTATAAGGGTTGTAAGATCAGCATGTCCAGTTTTGTCTAGTTTATGATGCTGGACTGAGACAATGCTTGGAGAGAAAATTTGGGGGGTGCAAGGTACTTCAAATGAGATCAAGCAACTAATAGAAAATACACATGTACTCAAATTAACCCAATATAACTTAAATTAATAAAATTAGTCTAATTAATCAAAATTAAAAAAAATGATGAAATGATAAAAAATGATATTTCCATACTTAGAGTGATCCAAATTTTTTTCCATAGATGTACCATTACAAGTACACTAGTCTCCATAGGTTTTAGATGATTTACATCAAAAATGTAATTTTACTAGTTAGATTATTAATATTTACAGGCCTTCTGATAGCTTGGAAGAATTTTGGAAAAGAGATCATTAAAAATCCAACCATTGGATTTGTAATTTTGACTAACCACCGCATTCTACTAATGTCTCACTATTTGCCACTCTTTTGATCTACAAGATTGAGAATTTTAAGTGGTAGTTATTGTGGGTGCAAAAAGTGGCATGTATTATAACACTTTAAAGGCCTTGAAATATTTAAAGAAAATAGACAAATAGCTTAAAATTTTCACAAAAAATCAAGTTAAGCTCTATATTATGTGATGATCTAAGGTCCAAAGTGGGAATCTCATATGAGTTTATATGTAAAAGATATTAGCATTTTATTGAATCAATCCAAATTTGGGACAGGGTGTATACATTGACTTTGTACCTAAGGAAATGAGGACTTGCGACTATCTAATTCTTAATCAAATTATGCAACTATATTCCCAACGTTGACTGTGATGTTCCAACAAAAGAACTTGAAAAGAAATTCCTTTATTATCTAGGAGAGATAGGCCACTAAAGGTAAACAAATGCCTGTTTTTTTACTATTTATTACAGGGTGCCTGAGTGGACAAAACTGGGTACCCTGATCTTGCAACCACCCATAAATGACTCCAAAAGTGGACAAATTGACAACTCATTGGCATCTTTCATTTAATTCTTATTAGTCTTATAATGAGTAATCCTTCCACTAATCTCTCTTTTGGATTCATTAAGGACTCTAATTAACCATTAATCACTAATTAATTCACACTATTGAGCACATCATTGGATAGGGCATGAAATTGCTAAGCTATGTGCATCAACTAATGTGTAAACTAGTCCATAATTAGATATTAATTAAACTTAATTTTAGTCTCCTCTCTTTATGCAAAATTAAAGAAAAGAGAGGAAAATTCCTCCAATTAATGAAGAAATTGATGCAATTGGATGTTTTGATGCATTCAGATGCTCTCAAAACACTCAAAAACACTAATTTCAACCTTTTACATGATCAATTTTGGCCTCGAAAAACACATTTTCTAGTTTTTTTGCCTGTTGAATTAGATTAATCACCCCTTAATGATAAAAACCAGTCAATTAAGGAAGATTAGTCGTTTTCAAGAGTTTTTAATACTTTAGAGAAGTTTGTTAATGGATTAAGCTACCCCTAATACTTGCTACCCCTAATGGATTAAGCTACCCCTAATACTTGCTAACACTTTAATGCATACAAATCAAACAAAAAACGCACAAATCAAGCAAAAATTAATGATTCTAGCTCTATGTTTAACTTTAAAGAGAGCTAAAACTCACTAAAAATTGCATTCTATTACATTTTTTGATGCAATGGAAGAAAATAAGTCTAATAAACTCTATGTGCAAGACCTAGGAACATTAAAAACCAAATTAACAACAACAAAAATAACAATTAAGCTAAAAATTAAGCAAAAAAGCATTCTTTATTACAAAACAAAAAAGAGAGCTATTCTCACCAGATCACACACAAATCTCTATCAAAACCACATCTTTTTCATGGGAAACCATTACTAAAGACAATGAGCAATGGATAGTGCATGGATTAGAGAGAAAACAATGAAAAAAGCCAAGGGATGTCTCCTCAACAGTGACACCAAAAATGTTATGGCTCACTCAAAACCCCTTGGAAACACATATAACTAGAAGATTACCTAGTGAACCACAACTATCATGAGGATCTTTCCATTTGTCAAGCTCGTAACCCTTGAGGTCTTCAATCTACACAACTCCTTGAGAATCAATTCCACCATGCCTTCTATGAGTGTTGTCACACCGCTGCGTTGCGCTACGTGTACTCGTCCCTCCTCTCACCTCACTTCGCTCACACACACTCACTAGCATGGTTTAGAAAGAGATTAGCAAGAGCAAGACTCTATTGCACAATGGGAGAGTTCTTTGTATTATGGGAGATATTCACTTATGTACATGGCCATAAGTGTTCACACTCACTTAAACTGTGGCCGGTCGGGCACTTTAGGCTCATAAGAGGCCTAATGCTATTACAATGACTACTCTCATAATATATTCATGAAGTACCTCACTTGGGACTTCATCCTAACTTACTACCACAAGCTCTTGAGAAGTGGAAATTGCCATAAGTATTCCATCGGACCATTACGTGCGCTCATCCAAGTTATAGATTTAGACACCATTGCTTCATATCTTGAATGTATGACCTTTTGGTGTATCTATCTTGACTTCTTGATGTAAGTTAATGGCAGCAAAAGTTGGACCATTTTAAGTTTGATAGGCCTAGTGTGAAAATTAGTCATTTGTATATAAGTCATTTTATAATAAGAAATACATAATCATTCCCTTGCAATAGTTTTCTTGTGAGCTCTCCTCCTTTCCTCTTCTTGCTTGCTCACATGCTATTGTGTTCTTACTTACTTGATGGGATGCTTGTTTGGATAGGTGTGATTGTAGGTTTCTCTCTTGCATTAGCTTCCCAACTTTTGTGAGAGAGAACCATCGCGAAGGACCATCTCTTCTTGCCTCAATCTAGGCATTGAGTGCTCTCCCTTTACCCATTTGGAAAGGATCATTCCGATGTGACAATCAAGTGAGGACATGATGGGACGAGCTACGTACCCACACGGGAAGTTGCAAATTGTAGCTCTAAGGCAAGAGCCAATTGCACATGCTTCGGCAAGGCTCTTGTAAGCTTGACTTGGTGCCGCTATGCCAAGGACTAGCATAGGACTCAGCTCAAATTTTTCATCTATTCCAAGATATTAGGATCACCCAATATTATCGGGTGTTGATTAGGAGGTCACACTCTGAAAAACATATGGTTTTGGAGCCTTGGATGTGTTTTCTTATTGTTTTTAATTTTGATTCGAAGTTTATTTTGCATTAGGACATTCTATTTCATATATCGGTAGGGCAAAACCTTTATTTTTGTGATTTGCATGCAATTGGAGCCCAAAAGGCTTAGATTTCATTACTTTAATCCAAGAATTAGTTTAGAAATTATGATTAGGAGTGGAATCCACACTTGAAAACATGAGCATTAAGGTCCATTAGGTTGAATTACAGTGAAGCTATCAATTTTTGTTTAGCTATTTCATAATTTTTCATAGTTTACTTATGCATTGTTGAATTCATAGAGTAAAAGTATGCAAAATCATCCACAACAATAAAAAAACACTTAATTAGTTCTATCACAACCCTTCATTAGGATTAGAAACACTAAACACATCTCACTAAGTCTAAAAAATCACAAAAACCATAAAAAACCAGGCTAAACTAACTCTTGGGTAGGGAGCATGAGCCCACAGTTCGACATAAAAAGATGTAGGCTAAACTAACTCGGGTAGGGGGCATGAGCCCACAGTTCGACATAAAAAGACGTGAATCTAGAGTCATGGGAGCCATGAGCTGTGACACGTGAGACTGGAGACATGAGCCTAGACATGTGAGCCATGATACTGGAGGTAGGTATACCGTATATAGTATATACCAATTATTACAGCCATATGGGCACACCTACCCATGTCCTTGGAAGCTATTCTTGTCATACAATATGTACCAGCTATAATTTTCAAGGAAAATTCTAATCCTTCGTAATTATTGGAAAATTAAGTACACTTATTACCAACAATAATTGTATACCAACCATGTTTTAGGCCCTTCTTCTTGATTTTTGTGCCCTATATAGCCTCCTATTTCAAACCAGGGAAGTATGTGAGTCATGTTTACACCAAAAAAGACGTAAGCCTATAGACGTGAACCCGGACATATGAACTTGTATACATGAACCTGAAAAGATGTAGGGGAGAAGAGAGCTTGAGCTCTTGCAAGCACACACACACACTCACAAAACCCTAAAAAAGAACACACAAGGTGAGAGGCTGAAAATCTTCTTCTTCTTCACACAACACTCAACACACCATATACAAAGATAAGAGTACACACTATATGAAAAGGTACTCAACCAAATACATACTAGGGTTCTCTATAGTGTGAATCCAACTAAATGAGCTGGCGCTATAACTATGCCAATCTCTAGAATGGCTATCAACCAGCCTGTCATCCCACTGACAGGTGGGTCATCTCCATCGCCTCACTAGATGAGCTCGATATCTCAACACTCCCCCTCGAGCTCAACTCCATCTCATCAAGCAAAGCCCTGAATCTGTGGAGCTTCTTTGTACCCAATGCTTTGGTGAAGATGTCAGCGACGTGATCCTGTGTGTTGACATAAACAAGGTCAACGTCACACCTGCCAAAACCTTCTCTCTGACAAAATGGTAGTGGACCTCTATATGCTTCGTGCGAGCATGAAAAACTGGGTTCCTGGCCAACTGTATAATGCTAATGTTGTCACAGAAAATGACAACTTGTCTATCCATTGATAGACCCAAATCTGCAAGTAGCTTTCTCAACCAAGCTACCTCACATGCTGTCATAGCAGCACCTCTGTACTCGGCCTCTGTAGTACTGGATAGAGCAACCGTAGGCTGCTTCTTGCTGCTCCAAGTCATAGTAGCACTTCCCAAAGAAAACATGAAGCCACTAGTAGATCTTCTATCTGAGATACTACCAGCCCAATTAGCATCTGTGTACCCATGTACACAGATCTCTGTCCCAGTTTCATAAAATAGTCCACAATGCAAAGTAGACCTCACATACCTCAGTATGCGTCTCGCTCAAATCTGGCCTAGTGATCGTCATGTAGATCAAGCTTCCTACTATGCGCCTATACATAGTAGGATCCTCCAAAATCTCTCCAAAATCTGCACTCAACTTGCCATTTTGATCCAATGGCACTGAGATAAACTTACAGCCTATCATACCATACTTGGACAACATGTCCAAGCTATACTATCTCTGCAGCAGTAATCCAATACCATGTGGTGACCTAATCACCTCAATGCCCAAGAAATATCTGAGCTCCCCGAGATCCTTCATCTCAAACTTCTGTAAGCAAGATCTTTACATCAAAGATCTCTGCATCATGGTTCCGTGTAATGATCAGGTCATCTACATAGATGACAACAAGCACAACCCCTCTATCACTGTGTCTCACATACAACGAGAAATCTGCATTGGCTACATGAAAGCCAATAGTGACAAGATATTCAAAAATCTTGTAAGACCATGCTCTTGGTGCTTGTTTTAAGCCATACAAGGCTTTCTTCAACCTGCAAACATGCTCGGGGTGACTCACATCCTCATAACCAGGTGGCTGTAACATATACACCTCTTCCTGCAAATCCCCATGCAAGAATGCATTCTTTACATCCATCTGATGTAAAGACCATTGCTTTGATGCAGCCACTGCTATCATAACTCTCACTGTTGCCATCTTGGCAAGTGGGCTGAAAGTTTCCTCTCATAATCAATGCCATATGTCTGCGCATATCCTTTGGCTACCAATCTAGCCTGGTACCTGCTTATGCTTCCATCACTGTTACACCCACTTGCATCCAATGGCTTTCTTGCCTTCAGGTAATTGCACTAAATCCCAAGTCTCATCTCCATATAGTGCATCCATCTCCTCATCCATAGCTTTCTCCCAACACACATTTCCAACAGCCTCATCAATGCATGTGGACTCTACAACATGTACAACTTTTGCCATGTATGCATAGTGATGTGCCACATAACCATCATAGGTAAACCTCTGCATAGGATTCTTCACTCTCCCAGATCTTCATAGCTTTGCATTCATGGCTTTCATAGCCTTCTTTACACCAGCAGGTGTTCTCATAGCTGGTATCCCAAGATCCTCATCAAGGCTCATCTCTCTGAGCCACTAGACTCTCCATCAACATGAGAATGCCTTGCAGAAATGTCAGTCATTCTAAGGGGCTCAACCACTTTCTCTTTTCCTTTATGTGATGTACTAATCACATTTGCAGGACTGGTATTATGATGCAGCCTGCCACTCCATGGTCTATCAACTGAACTACTAGATGAGGACTCTCCTGGTCCACTCAAAGACTGTGATTGCTGACTTTCATTCTGTGCAACCACATTTCCACTCACATCAGCCCCAACAACTTCTTTTTCAGTAGCATACCAGCTGCTCATCTCATAAAAAACAACATCCTTACTTACCCCCTCAACTCACGTGTAGCAGGGTTATAGCACATGTATCCCTTTTGCTCAAGGGAATACCTAATAAACACACATTTTTCAGCTTTTGGATCTAGCTTAGTTCTCAGCTCATCTGGCACATCATCTGGCACATGCACATATACAATGCATCCAAAGACTTAGTTTTCAGCTTTTGGATCTAGCTTAGTTCTCAGCTCATCTGGCACATGCACATATACAATGCATCCAAAGACTTTCAGATGAGACAAATCAGGTTTTCTGCTAGTAAACCTCTCCTCTGGAGTTACATCATGTATGGCTGCAGTTGGAGTCTTGTTCATGATGTAAAGTGCTATAGAAACAGCCTCAGCCCAATAGCTATGCGGCATATTCTTCTCTCCCATCAATGCTCGCACAATCTCAGCAATGTGCTTGTTTTTTCACTCAGCAACTCCATTTTGCTGCGGAGTGTATCTGCATGTAAACTATCTCCGAATACCATTCTTCTTCAAAAATTCAGAGAACTCATTGGAGAAGTACTCTCCCTCTCCATCTGACCTTAGGCACTTTACATATTTCCCTGTTTGCTTTTCAACCATAACTCTGAAATTCTGAAAATGAGTGAACACCTCACCCTTCTCCTTCATGAAGTATACCCACACTTTCCTTGTATGGTCATCAATAAATGTCACATAATACCTGCAGCCTCCCATAGACATGGTCTTCATAGGACCCCATACATCTAAATGCACAACATCTAGTGCATTTCTGCTCACATTTCTGTCACGTGGAAATACATGCTTTGTTTGCTTTCCAAATTGGCATGCTTCACATATTTTCTGCATACCTTCAACTTTAAACTTTGGCAACCCTGTCACAATTCCTTTAGTCTGCATAGACTTCATTCTCTGTACATTCACATGTCCAATTCTTTTATGCCAAATGTCTGTGTCTATAACAATTCCTGAACCATTTGCAAACATCGCAGAGCACTCACTTCAGGCATGTTTACATTCAATGTAAACATTCTGCCCACTCTGTTGCCTTTTGCAACCAACCTGCACTTGTCTTTAAAGTCTTCAATATAACAACCAGCAGGGTTAAACCGAACCTGCAAACCTTGCTCAATCATCTGGCCAACTGAAACCAGATTCTTTGTTATGTTTGGAACATGAAGTACATCTGCAAGGTACTTCACTTTGCCATCCTGCATAGACAATGGCACATCTCCAACATGGGAAATTGGATGAGCAGTGTCATCCCCCTGTTTTCACAAAACCTGGTCTTTCAAGGTTTTTCATCTCCTTGAACCACTCCCCATGACTTGTCATGTGGTTTGAAGCACCTGAATCAACGTACCATACATCATCTTTATGTGCTGCTTTAACATTTTCAGAAATGGCATTAATGACATGGTGCATAACAAACAACCTTTCATTATCCTCATTGTTTCTGCTCGAGGATGCATAGTTGTTTTGCTGCAATTTTCCATTTTGCATATCAGCCTGCTTCTTATAACAATCTGCCTACTCATGTCTAGGCTTACCACAATAAAAGCATCCACGTGTATCCTTATACTGCCTTTGCCGATGATTTCCATGACCTCTTTGACTCCCCCTGCCTCTGAATTATCCTCTTCCACCTGCGTGTTGTTGTTGTTGTGAATTCTGGGACTGTTGTTGTTGCTGCTGCTGGCCATAATTCTGATTACTTGTTCGGCCACCTCCTTGGCCGCGTCCACGGCCTCCTCTACCACCTCGTCCTCTTCTTGAACTTGTGTAGAAGGCCTGTTGCTCTGAACTGTTTTTGTTTTATGAAGACCAACTTCACCCAAGCTCTTCTCTTCTATAATCAATATAGACGCCAAATCTGTGAAATTGGGAATGTTTTCTCGAGTTTGAATAGACGTCTTGAACGCCTTGTATTGTGGTCCGAGACCACATAGACAGAATTCCACCTTATCATCATCATCTACTGAAATACCAATAGATGCAAGGGATTCCACAATACCCTTGATCTTCAATGCATAGTCATTCATAGACATACTCTTTTTCTCCACAGTATGAAGTTCATTCTTCAACTGTATCTTTCATGCCTTGGTATTCGTTTCATAGAGTTTTACCAAGGTGTCCCATGCCTCCTTGGGGGGACTTGGCATCCTGTATGTGCCCAATCATGGTGTCTTGTATACTGATAGAGAGCCAATACATAACTTTTCTGGCTCCTTGGTTCCAATCCTTTGAACTCTTTCATATCTGCAGCAGTCGGATTGATCTCTGGTATCTCCGGTGCCTCTTCATGCTCACCTTTTATGTAGTCCCAATAACCCTTTCCCATCAGGAAATTTATCAACCTGAACCTCCAAGCATGGAAGTTGTTCTTATCAAGCTTCTCAGCAACAATCTGGTTTATGCCATCATTTGACATCTTGCCATCTGG
This sequence comes from Cibotium barometz, assembly GCF_041138505.1. Classification (NCBI taxonomy): domain Eukaryota; kingdom Viridiplantae; phylum Streptophyta; class Polypodiopsida; order Cyatheales; family Cibotiaceae; genus Cibotium; species Cibotium barometz. The sequence continues at coordinate 15,065,610 of NC_141056.1, forward strand.
TTTGTCCTGCACAAACTGCTGTATTTTCTGTAGCGGTACTGTACTACACTCAAATGTAACAACCAGTGACCTCAATGTGCATACATACACCCAATGGCAACAACTGTTGACCTCCTTGCAGCACACACAATGTCTGCACAACCAATCTGTCTTCTTGCAGTTCTTAAAATAGAGTTCTGCAGAGAATCGATGACTTACCCGCAGTGCTCGAAATCGCCTGCTTTCCGAAAAATGGAGGTCCTAATGCGCCCGAAACACGTTTTCGGCCCGAAAAATTCATCCAATAGGGCAATATAGTTGCCCTATAGCTTTACTCCCGCAAAGAAAGCTCCTCAATCAGAGATCGTCCGGTGCCTCCCGTAGAGCTCCCGACAAGGGTGTAGTCGCCAACACAAATAGGGAAGAGTAGATAAAGCTCTTACCCTTGTACCGCTTCCCATGCTTCTCTTGCTCAGCTCAGCCCTTAGCATGATCCAGGCTTTGATACCATGAAAAGATGTAGGGGAGAAGAGAGATTGAGCTCTTGCAAGCACACACACACTCACAAAACCCTAAAAGAGAACACACACAAGGTGAGAGGCTGAAAATCTTCTTCTTCTTCACACAACATTCAACACACCATATACAAAGATAAGAGTACACACTCAACACACCATATACAAAGATAAGAGTACACATATGAAAAGGTACTCAACCAAATACATACTAGGGTTCTCTATAGTGTGAACCCAACTAAATGATCTAGCGCTATAACTATGCCACAGTCTCTAGAATGGCTGTCACACAGCCTGTCATCCCACTGGCCGCATATCACCCATGATCTCACCAACCATGCCAGTGGTGTAAGTGTGGGGCCTATCCCCCCAGGCGGGTCAGCAGTGTCCACCGTCTCACTAGATGAGCTCGATATCTCAACACTTCGCCTCGAGCTCAACTCCATCTCATGTACACCAAGCAAAGTCCTGAATCTGCGGAGCTTCTCTGTACCCAATGCTTTGGTGAAGATGTCAGCGACGTGATCCTGTGTGCTGACATAAACAAGGTCAACGTCACCTGCCAAAACCTTCTCTTTGACAAAATGGTAGTGGACCTCTATATGCTTCGTGCGAGCATGAAAAATTGGGTTCCTGGCCAACTGTATACTGCTAATGTTGTCACAGAAAATGACAACTTGTCTATCCATTGATAGACCCAAATCTGCAAGTAGCTTTCTCAACCAAGCTACCTCACATGCTACCATCGCAGCACCTGTGTACTCGGCCTCTGTATACTAGATAAAGCAACCGTAGGCTACTTCTTGCTGCTCCAAGTTACAACAGCACTCCCCAAAAAAACATGAAGCCACTAGTAGATCTTCTATCTGAGATACTACCAGCCCAATCAGCATCTGTGTACCCATGTACACATATCTCTGTCCCAGTTTCATAAAATAGTCCACAATGCAAAGTAGACCTCACATACCTCAGTATGCGTCTCAATGCATCCAAATGCGGCTTTCGAGGAACTTGCATAAACTGACTCAGCAACCCAACAGCATAGCTCAAATCTGGCCTAGTGATCGTCATGTAGATCAAGCTTCCTACTATGCGCCTATACATAGTAAGATCCTCCAAAATCTCTCCTGAATCTGCACTCAACTTGCCATTCTGGTCTAATGGCACTGAGATAGACTTACAGCCTGTCATACCATACTTGGACAACATGTCCAAGCCATACTGTCTCTGTAGTAATCCAATACCATGTGGTGACCTAATCACCTCAATGCCCAAGAAATATCTGAGCTCCCCATGCCTCACCAAAGCCGGTTGATCGGCCACTGTTGACACCATCCAACAATGATAATCAAGCCTCGTCTTGTCGACATTGCCCCTCAACTCTATATCCTCGACCAGCCACATTACAAGCACCCTGACCTCATATCTTTATCACATGACAATCAATGGTGGGTGCCCAAGAATCTTCTTGTCGCTCAAGGATTCTACGATGACTACACATAACTATGGATTCCCAAAGGCCATCTCCACCACCCAAGCGCAAGCCACCAACTAACCCAACAAAAACCAACCCTAAGCCAAAGCTTCAACATTGGCTCATCCCCCTGATCGCTTGTTTTATGAGCATAATGCTACTATGAAGGCCACACTTACTTTGGCTACCCAAGCATGCCGCATGTGCTCATCTCCCACAGCAACTCTCCAGGAAGCCGCAACAAAAGGTCCCACAGCCCCATAGGTTAGGTAACCCCAAGTACAACGAAGCCACCAACGCTAGGTACCTACCAACGTGCTTAAATCTCAAGGCAACACACACCTGTGGCTCCCCATCCCCCATCAAAAGCCTCTCCTTAGCGTTGACAACCTACACCTAGCTCAAAGCCTCATCGACCAAAAACCAAGAACCCTCGCCAACCACGGACCTTCATCACTCGACGACGTTGGGTGCCCAAATGTCTCTTAGAAGCCCAAGGCTTCCATGATGGCAACTCTATCATTTGGCTACCATGGCATACCCCTCAACAATTCACCCAAACCACACAAACCAAGCCAGTACCTATCCACTCGACATAGATGGTTTGATGACAAATGGGCAAGCAAGTTCCCTCTTCCTCAAATAAATCCTATGGACTTTCCCACACCCAACCCATGGGCACTTAAACACTCAATTCTTGTAGACCTTTCCTTGAGCGGAGCTTTGACCATGACACTCCACCCCGCCCCTCGACTTCGTCTCTCCTACCCAAGGGGCAGTGCTACAAATGGCAAAGCTTATCCAACCACTCAAAGATACACTCAAAGGTAAGCTCACAAATCTCACCAAATGGGCCCCTCAATACAAAACCCTCTTTAGGCGTGCTGACCCATAAACACATATTAAAAAAAAAACCTACGTGATTAGGATGTAGGTGATTAGGACCACAGGCACACCTTTCACCCTTGCTCATGCACAACACCTGCAATTATCACTAGGCTCTGTCCTATGCGCACATACCATACAAGCCTCATCATTGATAGCCATCCAGGTACATCTCTGGATGGGGGGACCATGGTGGGCACAAGCTTGGTCAATGGTATAACCCATCGCCTGGGTCTTCTTAATCACCCCCGTTTCACCCCAATAACTATGCTTCATGCCTAATCCATCCAACCCATAACTTCTTCTTCGGCTCAACACCTATGGATCATCGCCATCAACTACCACTCCTATCAACATAGGATCCCAGAGCTCCAATGATAGAAGAAGACAAAGCACCAAAAGAAAAAGACGGAACATCGAAACTCGATACCTCAACATCCATGGGAACCAAGATACCCATCACGATGTCTTGACCGAGATGCTCGAGCTTAATGAAAATCACCATCGCGTACAGCATCTCGGAGCACAAGTAGTCATCACCATGCGGGTTGCCTCCTTGTTCCTTCTCCGGAATTTCCCCCTGGCCACTATCTTACTAACATCATTATTTTACTAACTCTTCCTTCCTCACATAACACCTACCACTTGGATACTGGTCATTAAGTATTCCGTGCTTGTCTCTGGACACATACAAAAAAGCATAATCATAAGAGCCCATATGACTAGCTATATTCTTAATCACCAGTACTCCACTAACTTCTTTCCATCTTACTAACTCTCCCAACCCCTCTCATTTTCGAAGAGACATGAGAACCAACCAAGTGCAACACTTCCTCGTGTGCATTGACAACCTCTTACCGATCACGAGGACGCGATCGACTTTAGGAAGGGGAGTATGTTAACCACATATTGGTTAACACATTTCTTCGACAACTATGTCCACACACTTATGTAATGGGCCCCGATACTATATTGTAAATCCCGTCATTTGATGAGAGAAATGTCCTAAAGATGCTCCCAAGTATTGAGCTTCGTTGGACAGACAAGAGGATCTTGGTTAGTTGGCTAATCCATAGAAAAAAGCCTTGTAACTATGTTTTGGGTGCCTCGGGTCACTTACTCCTATGTGGCCTAGTGGGAAAAGGCTTGGAACTATAAAAGCCAATTTCTCTTGTTTGTAACTCATTCTCCCATTTGTGCAGCAGTAGAAGTGGAGTATTCTCTCTCTCCCTCTCTCTTGTAACTCTAATCTAGCATATGTGGTATGCTTAGGTTTAGAATTTGAGAGTGATTAGTGCTAATCACTTGTTTTCTCTTGCTTCCCTCTTTCTTCCTCTCTCCCTCTTGCTTGAGTGATTAGGCTACCAACGCGATCATCTTCCGCGGAGATCCCACACGATCTTCATGAAGAGGTTGCATCACTCGCCGTTGGATTAGAGTAACCGCCTCGGGGTGACAATGAGTGTGGAAGGATGGCGGTGAGCGGCTACGGTGGAGCTCTTAATCCTGGCTCTTGAGCTCGATGGATAGGCAACTTCCCACGACACATTGGGTTTTCTTAACAACTTTGATAGTACCAATCTATTTGAATGTTGACTTTGATGAGACATGTGCACCACCATAGCATGAGGCCTTCAAATCATGAGACCACCTTGCAATTAGATCACCAACATGTGCATCCCATACCGCCCATGGTACCAGCCTACAAAGCTTAGCAACCTTAGACCCACCACCTTAGGGCTAGTCTAGATCTAATACCCACACAAGTCATGCTAGAGTTATAAGCCCTACTCATGGTTATATAAGTCTTTGGCACTATTCTTATCCATACATATGGGAGCAGTATCTAGCTCTCTCAATAGCCAACTCTCTTGGCCCATGGACATTAACACATGCCCATGCCATATATGTAGCAATGATTGTATGGTTGCCTTCCCGGTGTGGTTGGTATCTCTATCCCAGAATCTTGATCACTTATCCAATGTATTGATGTAGCTTAGCTCCTCTTTAAAGCACCCCTTGGGTCGCCCCCCCACTCAGATTCGAAGTGCTACTTTTGTGGTGACTTCCATGTCTATTCGGTGGATCTCACACACACACACACACACACACACACACACACACACAATAATTTATCCATAGCAACTTTGAAGTAAAACACCCACAAATATAGGTTCCCAATTCTTTTTTTGATTGATTAGTTTGATTGGGAAATATTAAAGCCGAACAACCTTAGTCAAACCACCTTAGACATGTGGAGGTCGGTTGGTAGGCGGTGGCGTATTTTTTATTCTCTCCTTAGGTTTTCGATTGTGCAAACTCAGGCTAAGCGGTGCAAACGAAGACCTTAGATTGTTCAATAATTACTGCCCACTTGCGGGTAGTAATATTGAATATGGGCATTAAGTGAATATGGGCAGGATAGATAGTAACAGCAAATACACAAATACATGAAAAAATAAGATAAGCTAATCATCTATTACATATTAACCATGGACAACCAAGGCACAAAGAGAGGAGAGAGAAAAGAAATCCTGGATTTCTAAAAAATAAGAGGAAAAAATCTCTTCGATTGACCCTTTGTATTCCTGCTTCCATCCATACATTTCGACCCTTTGTATTCCTGCTTCCATCCATACATTTCGCTTCTTAATGTCTTTTACATACAGCAGCAACATGCAGGTAGAGTACTAGTTTACTCTTAATAACCTTAAAAGTAGAGAGTAACATAAATCTACCTTGTGACCGTTGAAAATTCCACACCGATCATGGTGCTTGATGTGTTGTTGTGGAGGAGGGCATGAGTTGTGCACAGTTATACAACCATGGTAGCCAACTTTGAAACTTGCAAGCAATCACTACCTGGAGGGATTCCTACAAGCTTGTATCGTGCCGTTTTGGGTACTTCATGGTGGCTTCACATTTTCTTGTTCGACATGTCTCAGGAGTGTAACGGAGATGCAAACAACATCAGGAGCACGGACCGAGCGCTTGTGGAAGGACTACAGCCAATGGTGGGACGGTCGAAAGAGCAAAGTAAGTGGTTGGAGGGTGCTTGGCTTGGAGGATGCAGTGCCTGCCTCGGAAAAAGGGGTGCTGCCCCTGGCTTCCGTGGAGGACTTTGCACGCATCTTGCACAATTGCATGATGAAAAGAGACCGACCGCTTGCGCAGCGCTTGCATGCCTACATGCGCAAAATTGGGCTAGAAGCTCATGCATCACTGGGGAACTACCTTGTCTCTCTGGTGATGGAAGTTGGAAACGTCTGCGATGCCCGGCAGGTTTTTGACAGGTTGGTGTATAGGAATGACAGGTCCTGGAATGCCCTCATCACAGGTTATATCAGATGTGGGGAGCCACAGCATGCTCTCACCCTGTACCAGAAAATGCAAAAGGATGGTTCTGTACATCCTAGTGGGCATACTTTTGTTGCCTTACTCAAGTCTTGTGCAAACCTGAAAGATATGGAAACAGGCCTTCAAATTCATGCAGAGGTTGCCAGGATGGGATTGCTCAAAACAGACGTGTTTGTTGGCAGCACCTTGGTCGACATGTATGCCAAATGTGGCTCTCTTGCCAAAGCACAACAAGTGTTTGAAAAACTTCCAGTTCGAAACGTTGTCACCTGGAATGCAATAATTGCAGGATATGCGGAACATGGGCATGGTGAAGAAGCATTCAATTGCTTTGAACAGATGCAACTCGAGGGTGTCTCCCCAAACGATGTCACGTTTGTTTGCAGCTTGAAAGCTTGTGGCAGCACAGGAGCCATAGACAAGGGCCAAGAAATACATGCTGAGATCGAACGAAAAGGGTTGCTGGAAAGAAACCTTTTTGTTGGCAGCACTTTGGTTGATATGTATGCTAAGTGTGGCTCACTTGCCAAAGCACAGGAAGTGTTTGACAAGCTACCAGTTAGAGACGTAGTTTCATGGACCACACTAATTGCAGGATACGCTGAACGTGGGCATGGCAAGGAAGCACTCAGGTTTTTTGAACAGATGCAACTCGAAGGTGTGTGTCCAAATGCCGTCACATTTGTTTGCAGCTTGAAAGCTTGTGGCAGCATCAGAGCCACTGACAAGGGCCAAGAAATACACGCTGAGATTGAACGCAAGGGATTATTGGAAAGGAACCATTTTATTGGCAGCACCTTGGTTGATATGTATGCTAAATGTGGCTTGCTTGACAAAGCACTGCAAGTGTTTGACAAGCTTCCTGTTCGAGACATAGTCTCTTGGACCGCACTAATGGCCGGATATGCTGAACATGGGCATGGTGTGGAAGCACTCAAATGCTTTGAACAGATGCAACTTGAGGGTATCCCTGCAGATGCTAGTGCATTTGCTTGCAGCTTGAAGGCTTGTGGAAGCATAGGAGCCATAGACAAGGGCAGAGATATACATTCCGAGATTGAAAGAATGGGATTTCTGGAAAGAGACCTAGTTATTGGCAACACCTTGGTTGACATGTATGCCAAATGTGGTTCACTTGCCAAAGCACAGGAAGTGTTTCACAAACTTCGAGTTCGAGATGTCATCTCGTGGAATGCACTAATGGCAGGATATGCTGAACATGGGTATGGTGAGGAGACCCTCAAGTGTTTTGAACAAATGCTACTCGAAGGAGTTGCTTCAGATGCTGTCACATTTATTTGCAGTTTGAAAGCTTGTGGCAGTATAGGAGCCACAGACAAGGGTCAAGAAATACATGCTGAGGTTGAAAGAAAGGGGCTGTTGGAAAGAAACCTTTCTGTTGGCAGCATGTTGGTTGATATGTATGCTAAATGTGGCTTGGTTGCCGAAGCACAGCAAGTGTTTGATGAGCTTCCAGTTCGAGACGTAGTCTCATGGAATGCACTGATTGCAGGATATGTTGAACAAGGGCATGGTGAGGAAGCACTGAAGTATTTTGAACAGATGCAATCTGAGGGTGTCTCTCCAGACGATGTCACTGTTGTTTGCAGTTTGAAAGCTTGTGGCACCATAAGTGACATATGCAAGGGCCAAGAAATACATGCTGAGATCGAAAGAAGCGGGTTTCTGGAAAGAAATCCTTCTGTTGGCAGCTCCTTGGTTGATATGTATGCCAAATGTGGCTCGCTTGCCAAAGCACAGCAAGTGTTTGACAAGCTTCCTTTTCGTGACATTGTCTCATGGAACACACTAATTGCAGGGTATATGGGACATGGGCATGGTGAGGAAGCACTCAAGTATTTCGATCAGATGCAACTTGAGGGTGTTCCTCCAGATGCTGTCACATTTGTTTGCAGCTTGAAAGCTTGTGGCAGCATAAGAGCCACAGACAAGGGGCAAGAAATACATGTTGAGATTGAAAGAATGGGGTTGTTGGAAAGAGACCTCACTGTTGGCAACACCTTGGTTGGTATGTATGCTGAATGTAGCTCAATTGCCAAAGCACAGCAAGTGTTTGACAAACTTCCAGTTCGAGATGTTGTCTCGTGGAATGCACTAATTACAGGATATGCTGAACATGGGCATGGTGAGAAAGCACTCAATTGTTTTGAACAGATGCAACTTGAGGGCATCTCTCCAGATGATGTCACATTTGTTTGCAGCTTGAAAGCTTGTGGCAGCATAGGAGACACAGAGAAAGGCCTAAAAATACATGCTGAGATTGAAAGAAAAGGGTTGCGAGAAAAAAATATCTTTGTTGGCAGCACCTTGGTCGATATGTATGCTAAATGTGGCTTGCTTGCCACAGCACGGCAAGTGTTTGACAAGCTTCCAATTCGAGATGTAGTCCTGTGGAATGCACTTATCACAGGATATACTGAACTTGGGCATGGTGAGGAAGCTGTTAAGTATATTGAACAGATGGAACTCGAGGGTGTCTCCCCGACTGCTGTCACTTTTGTTAGCAGTTTGAAAGCTTGTGGCAGCATTGGAGCCACAGACAAGGGTCAAGAAATACATGCTGAGATTGAGAGAAAGGGCCTAGTGGAGAGAGACCTTGTTGTTGGCAACACCTTGGTTGATATGTATGCCAAATGTGGCTTTCTTGAGATAGCACAGCAAGTGTTTGACAAGCTTCTAGTACGAGACATAGTCTCGTGGAATTCACTAATTGCAGGATATGCCCAGCTTGGAGAAAGTGAAAACGTTTTTCATATCCTTGATCGATTGCTAGGAGAAGGCGTAAAGCCAGATCAGGTCACTTTTGTTATTGTTCTCAATGTATGCAGTCGGACAGGTCTAGTTAATAAGAGCGAGATGTACTTTGAGGCCATGAGCAAAGACTATGGCATTGTTCCAACATTTGAACACCACACTTGCATGCTCGATCTCCTTGGCCGCACAGGCCAAATAGACAAGGCAGTAGCAATGATCAAGAAGATGCCTTTCTATCCTAATCTTGTGGTGTGGCATAGCGTGCTTTGTGCTTGTAAAAGTTGGGGAAACGTAGAGCTTGGAAAGCAGGCTTTTGAACATGCAGTGCATTTGGATGAAAAGGATGCTGCAGCTTATGTCTTAATGTCTCACATCTATGCAGGTGCTAATATGCAAGAGGTAGCGAACAAGATCGAGGCAATGAGAGCAGAAAAACAAGCATGGAAGAGGCTAAGACATTGTTGGGGGATTGAGGATACACCATAATCATGCATTGTGACAATTTTGCAAGTTGAAGTTGTCATAAAAAATTACACTGTCATGTAGCAATTGGCACTCGCAAATGTTATGGAAATGAGAATTGTGGAATTATTTGATATTTATGTGATATTTATGGTACGCTCATTTGTCACACGGTCGTGTCTGGTTCGCGCTCGTAACCAATCACAACCGTGTGGCAAATGAGCATACCATAAATATCACATAAAATATCAAATAATTCCACAATTCTCATTTCCATAACAACAAAGTTGGACTAAAATGAAATTTAGCACTAATGCTCTTGCAATGAATATTGTGTGAAGAGAGCAATGTGATCAGTTATATTATCAAAGAACTCCAGTAGTAAAAAACCTTTCCATCTCAAATATTGGTGTCAACAATTTGAGAGAGAGACTCAGTGATAAGAGGATAAGACAACTAAAACGACTTGAATGTGGACGTATGACCAAGATGCTTATCTGTTGACTTAAAGTAAACAAGAAGCTCAATTGTGACCAAGATTTTTTAAAGAATTTTTGGCACAAAAAGGCATTAAGTAAGCATCAATGCACAACTCCTTATACACCACAACAAAATGGTGTTTCTCTAAGAGAAAAAAGAGGACTCTCATGGAGATCGTTAGATTCATGGTCAAAGGTTATCAACTTCCACACAAGTTTTGGATGGAAGCAATTCTTTGTGCTACCTATGTACTGAATAGGTGTTCCACTAAAGCTGTGAAAACCATCACTTCTTATGAAGCTTGGTTCAACAAAAGACCAAAGGTTGAACACGTGTGTTTTTGGTTGTTTGGCATACACGTGTGTTTTTGGTTATTTGGCATATGCCCATGTGTTAGCAGCATAAATCAGGACTAAGCTTGATGATAAGGCAGTTAAAATGTATTTTTATTAGCTATAGTTTAGAAACCAAAGGCTATCGTCTCTATAATCCTCTTGCCAAGAAAACCATTATCAGTAATAGCGATGTTCTTCTTGCTAAGGATTCAATCTATTTTATAATGGAATTCAATAAACATGTCCAATTCCTTGGACACGTTTTTGATGGTTTGTTACTAATGGTAGTGTCTGTTGATAATAGATTTCGCTCACTGGTTTGGGTTTGTTGCAAGGAAAAATACTCAAGAAACTGGTAGATCAACTTTTGATCAGCTAGAAGGTGATGTAAATTCTAAAAGATGAGCAATCAATAAGTCTATGCTTATTGCTAAATGGGTTAAAAGCACCTTACAGGATAGCAAATTGTTTACTCCTTTGTAGAGTAGAACCAGTTCCAATGCTAAAACCATCTCTTAAGCAGATATTATTGAGTTTTTATTTGTTAGTTCTCTACATGATGTAGATGAACTTAAGTCTTTTGAAGAGGCTCAAGAAGATCCAAATTGGTTTAAAGTAATGTAAGATAAAATTCAAGCCATTTAGAAAATGGTACTTAGGATTTACTGGATTGACCTCTTGGTAAGAAAGTAATTGGTACTAAGTGGGTTTACAAAGTCAAGAGAAAGGCTGATGGATCTATGGATAGGCTCAAGGACATACTTGTTTTAAAAGGTTATGCCTAGCAGAAAGGGAATCATTATGATGAAACTTTTATCCCCACTTCTCGTATGATCACTATCAAATTTGTTACTACTTTGACAATCCACCATGGAAGGAATGTGCACCAATTGGACATCTAAACAACATTCTTGAATGGTGACTTATAGGAGGAAGTTTATGTGAGTCAAACAACTAGATTTGCCCCACCCAGTTAAGAATAAAAGGTATGCAAGCTTTTAAGAAATCCCAAGAACACACTAGAATGCATTGTACTCACACAAATAGTCTGTCAATGTAGATTAAAGTAGAAAGACTAACTTATCGTGGGGATGCAGGAGACTCCTGGAGTATCAGATCAGCTTGCAGATGCGGAATTGTTTCAAATACAAGGGCAAGCTTTTGACACTCAACCAAAACTTAGGACGAACTATGTTGTCCTGATGGATCATTGTTTTTTGCATTGTCATGAAAAAATACGTGCTCTTGCTTCTGTCGGCGCATATATAGAAAGAAGCCCAATCAATCTGCCATCAACAAGAAGTGAAACCCACATAGCTCTACCACGAATCAAGGTGCCATGATGCTGAATATGCGAAACATAGGGACGGCCAATAGAAATACAAACCCCACCGCTACGGGACATCTCTCCAATAGCAGGCTCCCAAAAGGTATGAGAGGCTCTTGGTAGTAATTTACCACAACGATGGGAATAGGTTGCCGAGAGTTTATGCTCTTGGGCAAAGAGAATATCAACGTCACCAAGAAAGTGAGAGTTGAGCTCTTGCCTGAGGAGCAGCTTCCGCGGCCCATAAGCTCCATGCATATGTAATCCATTAACATTCCAAGAGACAATGTGTAAACGCATAACAATACAAGAGATATAACAAGTTTGGAGAGTCTGCAAGAGCAACTAGTAGAGGGTGGCAATATTTGAAGAGTGGTCTCCTTCTTCAAAGCAATACGAAGAGCCTCTTTAAAATTAGTGGGATATTTGCTAAGAACTTTTCCATGCAAGCGGGGATCCAAAGCCATGATAAACTTGCTCATCTCTTAAGATGCTCCATTTGCTAAAGAACTCTTTGAATCTCCCATAGAAGGCAAAAAAGAAGAAGCAGCAACATGTAAAGCTGCTTGTGGATATTTGATGAACAAAGCTTCATACCTCACTGAAAAGGCAGAAACTGACTCTCCTTCCTTTTGGTGGAAAATCTGATCCAATTGCAATAGTAAAGCATTTGGTGACTCCACTGTCCCAAATCTCTCCTTCATTGCTTTGGTCAACCTTTCCCAATCAAATTCACCACTTATTTAGAGACTTTTCTAGGAGTCATGGATAATGGCCTATCTAAGGTCCGCATCACAAGCCATCTAGTAACCTCTAGTGGGGACCCAAGAAGGGGGTTGGGTCAGAGGTCAGAGCCCCTCAATTCATCATCTCTTTCTCAGTGAACTCATGACTTAAGGAACTCTTCAGGAGTCGTGAGTCATGGCCTATCACAAGATAGGCCATCACAAGACCTTGTCCTAGCCACCTAGTGGGCACCTAAGGAGGTAATTACCTGATCATTAGCTTGGGTCACCTAGTGGGGACCCAAGGAGGGGATTACCTGACCATTGGCTTCTGGATAATAAGGTGAAGACTTTTTGTGCACTATCATAAAGCCTTTCATGAGGTGATCAATCACCTTGTTGTTGTGACCCTTCACAATCTCCAAAGGGCATCCAAATATAGAAATGGCTTGCTCGTATAGAAATTTAGTAGTGGTACAGGCATCAACCTTTCTAGTAGCCCTAGCTTCTGCCCACTTTGTGAAGTAATATGTGGCTACTAAAGTGAGGGCATCCAAATATAGAAATGTCTTTCTCATATAGAAATTTAGTAGCAGTACAAGCATCAACCTTTCTAGTAGCCTTAGCTTCTGCCCATTTCGTGAAGTAATCTATGGCTACTATGATGTAGCATGCTTAGGTTCTTTGTGCGGCATGACTAATGAGTCCTACAAAATTAATCCCCCATTTTTCAAAGGGTTGCAGGACTATTATTAGGGTGAGGGGTATCATGTCCCTCTACTATGGTATAGCAAATCATTAACACTCATTCGCAACCTTTAACAAATTCAGCTACATCACCAAACAACGTTGGCCACACCATAACCTTGCTTGAAAAACTTTTCGTGGTGTTACTTCCCAGTGTCCTCTAGCGATTCCAGAGTGTGCTTCTCCAATACTTACACAAATTCATCTTTTCGCACACATCTATGTGTACACACACACACACACACACACACACACACACACACATATATATTACATACATACATATGTATGTATATATGTATGTATCTATATATGTGTGTTTGTGTATGTATGTATGTATGTATATGCATATATATATATATGTACACACACACACACACATGTGTGTGTGTGTGTATACATACATATATATGCATATATGCATGTGTGTGTGTGTGTGTGTGTATACATACATATATATGTGTGTGTGTGTGTGTGTGGAAAACCATAGCTTGTGCTATGCCCAACATACACAAATAATTCATCCTCTCTTAATCCTAATTTACAAATACAAAATAACCTTTCTCTAAAAGAGAAACAATGCCCTAATCCTAATTATCCATACAAATCCACAAAATAACAACTACAATACAAATTACTCTACTCTTTTTTAGAGATTAGGAGAAGATAGATTATCTCTAATCTTGTAAAGCATAAAAGAGACGCTTAAGCTAATGGAAAATTAAGAAAACATATAGGGAGAATTTCTGTGAGAGAAATTTGCAAACAACCTAACTTTAGCAAGGAATTGATTCAAGTATAGTTTAATCACACAATTTCACTTCTCTACTTACTCTAATCATTATGCTTAATTGATTCAAGTATAGTTTAATCACACAACCTAACTTTAGCAAGGAATTGACTCAAGTATAGTTTAATCACACAATTTCACTTCTCTACTTACTCTAATCATTATGCTTAATTAATAAAATTTCCTTGACCTAATTTAAGAGAAAGATCTCTCTAATTTCAAAATTGAGAGCAAAAGAGAGAGAGAGAAGAGTAGAAAGCTCTAAGAAATGACCAAGGCACTATACATCACTTCATAGCACATTAGCATTATAATTGAACCCAAGGGAAAGCCTAAGAAAGGCATGGGGGTGATAAATTTATCAAAGCAAAAAGTGGTAGTTAATCTAAATGATATTAGATGTTAGCTTCCAACGAGCAACTCTTGCAGAAGGATTTGAACCAAATGGTTTAGTGAATATGTCGATGCATTTGCAGATAAACTTACCCAATTACTGTCCCACCGGGAACTAGATCATGAAATTAGTTTTAAACTGGGGTGCCAATCCTATGGGGTAGAGAGATCTTATAAAATGTTTGTGCCTATATAAAATGTTTGTGCCTAAAGCGACTGAGTTGAAGGACCAACTGAAATAGCTTATAGACCAAGGATTTATATGACCCAGTGTGTCTCCATGGGGAGCTCCTATTTTATTTCAAAAGAAGAAGGATAGTTCACTTAGATTATATGTAGATTATTGAGGCCTTAACCGGTATACTATCAAGAATAAGTACTTGCTGTTACTTCCCCAAGATAGATTTTAAGTTAGGGTATTATCAGATCAAGATTAAGGAAGAATATATACACAATAATTTTTTAACTCTAGGTATAGGCATTATGAGTTTCTAATTATGTTGTTTGGGTTGACTAATGCACTAGCAACATTTAATAGATTGATGGTAGATGTATATCAAGAATAATTGGATGATTTCATTTTGGTATTCTTTAATGATATTCTAGTTTACTCTAAGAGTGAGGCCAAACATGAGAATCATGTCTAGAAAGCACTAGAGATCTTAAAACATCCAGCCATTTGAAAGTACAACTAAACCATAAAAAATACAACCCATTTTTGAAAATGCTAAAATATCTCAAAAAACACTATTGCTCCTAAAAAGCTCAAAAAAAACTGTTAAAAAGTGCAAGTTTTACACTTCAATACTTTGAAAGATGATAGAGTTGCTCATAAAATCACACATTTTTTGAGAAAAAAATACTCAATTTGCAATAAAATAATAATGTCCACAAAATTGGTTACAATGAGAGGTCTTATGCCTCTCGTGTTAAATCTTTGACTTTCTCCAGAAGAATTTTTTTGGTTTGTTCTCGTAGATGACCCGACTTTTTCAAGGTAAAACCATAAACAAGAACTTCCACATCCTCCATGCTTAGGCTATCCACGCGACGTTGACTACGATTTGCTTTCTTTCCCTTTTTATTTACTCGAATCATCTCTGGATAATATTTTCCTGATAATGCATCATCTCCATTGACCTTGTACCAGTGGACCTCAATTGAGCTTACTTTTCCATTTTCCTCAAGGACTTTAAGTACCTTTGCCAACCAAAAAGGACATCCGCTTTCATCATCTGTTGCTAACACTGCAATCATTGCACCTGCAGTGAGCTCCTCAATATTTCCTTCCCACATTTCCTTCTCTTGCAATCGTCGTTGACTAGTCCTTCTAGCACCAACATACGCTTCGCGAGTATCCCCTTGCACCAATGTTTGCAATTCTTCAGGCAATTCTGTTTGTTGATTTGGCAGTTGAATATTATCATCACGGTCTTCAAGTTCTTGTACTCTCCAAAGAAAGGGCTCCAGATTTATCAGTGATCTTGAATTGCTTTGAACTTCCTCAATCAAGATTTCTTGCTCATGAAAAAATGTATTCCACCATCCAAGTGAGCAAGCTGGAAAATACACATGTGCTGATTGTATGGTCTCTTTAATTTCTATCAAACATTGCTGATAATTGATGGCTCGCTTTTCTTTTTGAGCTTTTGCTGCTTCAATGCTTGATGCCAAAAGCATTTTTGCTGCCTGAAGAATTTGTCGTTCTGGGACACTGAGTAAAAACTTCAAACCATCCTGAGGATGCCATGCCTCTGAGTTAGAGTACTTCTTACACCACAAACGTGTTTCAGCTTCTTTTTCTTTTATTTTGAATTGATGTTGGAAACTATGGTCATTAAGCTGAGCGAATGCAGGGCTTGCAAAATCTCCACCTGTTGCAAACTCTCTAAAATCATAGGTGCCTTTCAAAACATGAATTTCTAGCATAGGATCATAAGCTTCTTTAAGAATTATGCACACCTCTGGAAGGTCAAATGCACTTTTCTTAGCAAGTTTGACTGAAAACCTACTAAACATCTGATCAATTTGATCATGAGTGTGACCCACCAACAAAAATCCAAGTTTGACCTTTTTGAAAACTTTCTGCTGCACCAACATACTCAAATAAGCAAGCACTATTTGATTTTTGTTTTCCCTTGCCGTATTATCTAGCTGCACATAAAGTGTGCTAGGTAATTCTCCTTGCCATTCACTTACTATTTTCTGAATTATGGTGATGGTCAAGTTAGGGTCGTCGTGTAAATTTGGAAAGTTTATAAAAACTTTTGACGTCATGATGCCATTAAAGATGAGGGCTCCAACAACGCGTAGTTGTATGAAATTCTCTTCCTTCAAATTCTTTGGAGCACGCATAAAATGGGGTATCAATGTCTTCTTTTGATCCATTTCATCTATGACTAATCCCAAATACATTTCTTTCTGCTCAAGGCACTTCTTTCGATGCTTTGCTAGCTTTTGACGCTCTGTACTTTGTTGTTCTCGATGAGCTTTAAGTGCTTGTAGAATAGGACCTGAAAACTCAAAATAATGTAAAGCTAGTTTAAATTATACCACTTGGAATTCTCATTCATAAATTAAAACGTACAAAAAACACAAATCAAACATACCTTTTTCTTCAAATGTCTTTGCAACATCTCTTTTGGCTTTGAGCTCTGCACAAATTTGACAAATCCCCATTCTAGTTTTCTTGGGAATTTTCACATCAGCAAAATATTGTTTCCAAACTCTAAGAAATGAAGTTAATGAAAGAGATGACATGTTCCTTCCTTTCAATGTTTCCACGTAGAGGTTGTAAACTTCTCCCTTTGTAAAATTATCAGGCAAATGGGTGAATTTTGAATTTGGCATGCGCTCACCATTGTAAGTGACAAATCGTTCCATCCAGCTCTTGAGAAAACACAGCTGAGGAGTCTCACGTGTACTAAATGAGTACCGTGAATCTTCTTCCACCCGTTGCAACTTCTTTAAGATCTTTTGCATCCGCTGATTGCTTAAACAAAACACTTGAAAAAAACACTTTCGACACACAATCGTGCCAGAAACTGTATATTTTATCTTCTCTCCAGACCTTAATAAAAAACCATGTAATGCTGTATTCTATTGAGCACGTTTTAAAGCAAAGAATTTTTCACGTTCCTGCTTAATTTTTCTGAATCCAAGTGTCCTCAAGCAGTTTTTTTTACAACAATACACCCTACATGCCTCTCTCAATGCATTGCGATGCAAAAACTTGTCTTTTCTTCTCAAGGGAGTGGTTGTCTCCACATGAATAGGCTGAACTAATGATGGAGAAACTGGAACATCGGTATCAGAATTTGATAAATTAGCAAATAGTGGGCTTGTAACATCATCATCACTGATAGATTGGCTCAGACTTTTAGGAGTGAGTACGGATACAGGCACTTGAAAAGAGCAAAATGAGCTTGAGAGAGACTTTTGTTGCCCTGCCATGACTAGGAACTTCAAACCTCTAAGTTTCTCTAAAAAACAATGGTCTAAGCTACAAAGTGGAGTGTATCTCAAATCCAAATAACTTACTTTTAATGCTTAGATTCAAAAATAATAATATTAATATAAATATTAAAATTTATTAATTATTATAAAAGATGGGACTTAAAAGATGAGAGGAAGTCCTTTTTAGAGACACATTCCAAGGGTCTGCCGCTAAGAGAGCCACAAGAGCATTTTTTTTAATTTGGAGCATTTTTCTTGAGTTTAATTCTGTAAGGTATGCATTTTCTTGATTACTTTGTTATTTGTTATAATTTTGAATTTTTCTTTCATTGTCATTTGGTTCAAAGTTTGCTACGAGGAAATTATGGCTAGGAAGAAAATCAAAAACATTATCTAAGGAGGTAAGTGATTTCAAAAATAGACTTTTTTTAAAAAGGTATTTTTTTGAAAGAATTGTTTGTCTTTTAAATACACAAAAATACCAAAACGAAGATTTCATACGTAAATTAAGAAAAAAAGAGGTTGAAAAAATAATATTTTATAAAATAAAGTTTTAATCAATAATTTTTAAAAATTATAATGACTTCATTTTTTAAAAGCTAATTCTTGTGTTGTATTCTAGAATACAACACAAAAATCGATAAGTTGCCATGTTTCTTGTGTACAAGCTGTATTCAAAAATATATTTTTTCTCTATACTTGAGATTGTATTCCAGAATACACAATTTCAACAAGTTGTATTCTAGAATACAACTTCTCTATACTTGAGATTGTATTCCAGAATACACAGTTTCAACAAGCTGTATTCTAGAATGCAACTTCTTTCTGCACTTGAGTTGTATTCCAGAATACACAGCTTTAGCAAGTTGTGTACTGGAATACAACTTCTCTCTACACTTGAGTTGTATTCTAGAATACAGAGCTTCAATAAGCTGTATTTTAGAATACAACTTTTTTTAACACTTGAGTTGTATTCCAGAATACACATCTTCATCAAGTTGTATTCTGGAATACAACTTCTCTCTTCACTTGAGTTGTATTCCAGAATACACGGCTTCGGCAAGCTGTGTTCTACTGTAATCCAAACTCAATGTAAACCATTAGAATAGACCTTCATGCAAAAAAGATTTGCTTTTTATCTAATTTTAGAAGACATGCAAAGAAAGCAAAAGCTCTCGAGTTCGCGTCGCGCGCATGACTAAAAAACAGCAAACTGTAGTTTTCACATAAAAAACGGAGGAGGAGCAGCCCGGGAGTGTTTCAACCAGGTGTCCTGGAGTTTTACCCCCCTTTTGAAGCCAACGGAACGGTCAGAATCTCCATCAGAGCAACGTAGCAGAAGATAGATTTTGGGATAAAGCAAAAGCTCTCGAGTTCGCATCGCGCGCGCGCGGCAAAAAAACAGCAAACTGTAGTTTTAACATAAAAAACGGAGGAGGAGCGACCCGCAAGTATTTCAACCAGGTGTCCTGGAGTTTTACCCCCCTTTTGAAGCCAACGGAGCGGTCAGAGCAACGTAGCAGAAGATAGATTTTGGGGGTAAATTTTTCTCAAATTGTGTTCAAGAAAGAGGTTCTGTAAGTAGTTTGATGATAAAAAGGGTCCTAATTGTTTTGGGTTTGATCTATTCATCTCTTAGTGCTTTCTCCTCTCTTTTATATCTGTGTATTGTGTTTAGAAGCTTCTTGTGAGTTGTATTCTGGAATACACAGCTCTAGAAAGTCATTTATTGAAATTCAATTACAAAACACATCTTTGGAGGAAACAACCTGTTGTATTCTAGAATACATCTCTCTCTCCCTCTTTTTCTCTAGTGTGCTGAGGAGCTCTCTCTCTTACATTCCTATCTCATGTTTGCTTACAGATCTAGGTCCGTTCTTGCATGGAGGTTAACACACTCTCTCTCTCTCTCTCTTTCTCTCTATGTCTATTTGTTCTCTTTCACTTTTTGTCTTTCTCGTTTGTTTGCCCTACATACACGTTTACTAATCTTAAATGTTGTTTCATTTAACAAATCATATTTTTGAAAAATATGATTTTGTCTCTATTTGTTTATCTTAGCAATGAGATAATGATTTTTTATTGTCTTGTTTAGGATTAAGATGGCCTCACCAATACGTGATGCTCGAACTTCTAAGAAGCAAAAGAAAAGTAATCAAGCAACTGCATCTATCCTTGTGGGTGGCTCAGGATGTTCAGGAGTCTTGACACCTTCCCGATCTCAACCTGCTCCAGTTAGTCCTCACTTTCAGGCACCTCGAGTGACTGTGACTCTTCCAAACCCTGATAGACGTCCAAGTGAGCCAAGAAGACAACTTTTAGCAGCTCACCAGTTTCCAGAGTTACAAGATCAACCACCATCAAGCAGAATGGTTTTAGCTACTCATGGACTTCCTCCATCATCTCAAGGAACCACACCTTTAACTCAACATCAGCAGAAAAAGTCTTCAAGCATGGAAGCTACAACTCTTTGGAGTAGTGCAAGAGGTAAAGCACCAGAAGGATTTGCTTGGACAATTCAATTTGGCATGGTAGGTAAGCACAAGACAATCGTTGAGCCAAACACACCTTTCCTTTCTATTGCGGAAGAAAAAGGAGACTCTGAAAATACAAAGTATTTAACTTATGGTCGCATTGTTGAAGTCAAAGAAAGTATATCTCGTGGGATCATTCATCATCTGGTAGACAACAACAAAGGAAAGTTTCTTGCAGTTAGAGTTTTCTCTGCTAATTTTTGGCTTGAAGAGATGAATCCTGTTTCTACCCAGCAAGAGTTTAAAGATGCAATGATTACTCGCAAACGGGTATGGATATCTTTCTCTCGACCTTTTTTTCATTAGTGTTAAAAAAATTTCTTATCTTTGTGTATTCTAGAATATGTAGAGAACTGTTATTCTTTTTTAAGTTTGTTTGAGTCATGTCTTTCTAACTCATATATTGGAATACGTAGAGGTCAAGTCAACTCTAGTTTGCATGTATTCTAATAAACATGAAGTTTGTCTAGTCTAGTTTGTATGTATTCTAGTATACACGTAGTTCAAAAAACTTCTTGTCTTTGTGTATTCTAGAATACATTGAGAACTATTCTTTGTTTTTTAGTCTATTTAATTCTTGTCTTTCTAGCTCATATCTTGAAACACTTAGAGGTCTAGTCAAGTCTAGTTTGTATGTATTCTAGTATACAAGAAGTTTGTCTGCTCTAGCATATGCTAGAATGCATTCTAGTATACAAGAAGTTGTTGTTTAGTTTGAATGAATTTTAGCAAGAAGGAAGTTTGGCTTACTTTTTATGTCTGGTTTAATGAGTTTACCATGTATTCTAGTATACAAAGAGATGGTTAAAGTGTTCTTACTTTTGCATAAGTTACTCTTTGGTTCTTACTTTTAAGTTCACTCTATCAAGTCTTCAAATCCTCTTCTACTTAGAATAACTTTTTCTTTTTCTTTTTTTGTAGTCTTTTTCTGAAGCATTTCAAGAGCATCATGACAATTTGTACAATTCCAACCACTCCACTGATGATTCTGATTATGAAGAGAATGAAGGTACAGACATAGATGACTCAGAAGAAGATGTTGAAGTTCTTGAAGAGACTTCTGGGTCAAAGTCTCAAGATGTGAGTGATACTTTGCTTTCTGGACCTGGAGCTCCAAAGTCCGATCCTTCAGAATCTTCTGGTCTTAATACCATAAGAAATAAAGCCAAAAAGTTTCATATGGTTGATGAGAGACCCTTAATTTTACTAGTGTCTAATATAGAACATCCTCCATTAGATCCTGTTTCAAATAAGAGACCACTAGAAGTTCGAACCATTGTCCCTGGACATGTGAGTAATCTTAAAGTAATGATGA
The DNA here is from genome assembly GCF_041138505.1 of Cibotium barometz. Taxonomy (NCBI): domain Eukaryota; kingdom Viridiplantae; phylum Streptophyta; class Polypodiopsida; order Cyatheales; family Cibotiaceae; genus Cibotium; species Cibotium barometz. The sequence goes on from NC_141056.1 coordinate 15,087,159, forward strand.
AGGAGAAACCAACAACAAATGTTTTACCCCTTCTTGTTCTTGTGGATAAGTCTTCTTGTGTTAAGAAAGAGAGTTTTGAGAGATCAAAAATCAATCAATACAAATACTTTGTCTTGGGGGGAACTCACTCTCTCATTGCTAAAAAAGAGTTATGTGCTGAGTATCCTCATGTAGAGAGCTATAAGACAGTCCTAGCATGGGTCTATGCTGGGTTAGGTGATGATGATGCAAAGCTACTTGCCCTTGATCACAACATTGATTCCGAGATGCGAGTATCCATGTCTTTCTTACAAAAGATAAGATTTTTTCACAACGAGTGGATCAATCATATTCAGCAAGGTCATAAAGTTGATGAAGCTTTCAAAATCAAGCTTTGTGAGCAAGTTGGTCTTGTCACAAAGAAGTCAAGCAAAGCTAGACACTCTGGAAAAATAAATGTTCGAGGTCATGACAATTTCTTTCAGTTAGCCTTTCGTGATAGAGAGATATGGGATCTACAAGAAGAAATTTTCAAGCTTTGGGAGGAAGGTAAAATCAAAGGGCAAAAAGTAAAGCTCCCACCTGGAAGTCAAAAGGGCAAAGGAACAGGGAATGAGGACACTCTGAAGCCAATTCCTGAAGAAATGCGTATCACGAATTGGCGAGCAATGCAAGGAATACGTGAGAAAAATATTATCATACCCATCTTGGCACGAGTGAAAGGAGGTTCTTTGACACTCGATGAAATGGCAAAGGAATTAGAACAGTACGTTGCTAATTCTTCTTTTTAAATCTACTTATTTTATTTCATGTAAAGTTGTTTTTTTATTTTGTGTTTTTTTGAAACAGGCAAAAGACTTTCTTGTACATGCAAAGAATCATGATTGAAAAACTTAATTGCAAGGATTGGAACGAGGTTCAAATGTTTCATCCCATCACTAGTCAGCCAAGCTCCTTAGAGCGTCTCATTTATCTTTTCAAAAATGCAGTAAGTAAACTACATATTTGAATAGATTTTTTTTTATTTAAGCGTTTTTGAAGGTTTTGTAAAAATTTAGATCAAATATTTTAAAAAATTGATTTTGATTTTTGTAATCCAGTCAATGTGTATTCTAGAATATATTTAATGTTTACTTATTTTCATTTTAACAAGTCTCGAGCACCTCGTGCTCCCATAAAGAGCATTCCTCAAGAGTTTGAGCAACATTTGAGTCGCGCAAGGGTAGAGCGGAAGAGATTAGAAGAGGCACAAACTTTGGAGACCATTCAAGAGGCAAATATTTTCATTTCTGATGATGTGTCTGCAGAACCAGTTCAATATTTTGTTCATGAAGGCAAAGTAGAGAACATGGAATCGTTTGTGACTGCACAACATTTTACTTTAGCCATTGCTGATGCTTCGTATGGATTTAAGGCACCACACTCAATACACGATGAAGTAAAGTATGGTGTAAGTGCATATAAAAGAGTTATCGACGCTTTCAAAAAGGTCACAACGGCTGAATCATGGGCACTGGTAATTTTTCATGCTCATGATCAAATCTTTGCTGCAGAGGAAGCATTCGTTGACAATCAAATGGTCCATCAGCTATGCATATGGTATGTTAAATTTCAAGGATTCTTTTGCAAGTTACAAAAGCTTAAGTTAAAGCCTAACTTTTTCTTTTGTAGGACAAAGCCTAACATCAAAGGCTAACTTTTTCTTTTGTAGGACAAAGCCTAACATCAAAGGCTATAAGCTTGACAGACTTTCTTTTGCTGCCGAGTTTGCTATCATTGGTTTCTGGTCTCCTGCGGGTCCGAACAGTAAAGGAAATTTTAATTTTGCTTCGAAACCTAACCGAACAAATATTTTTGATAGACTAGGCGTGTGTCGAAAGCTCAGGGATCTTTCTGGTGATTCAAATGAGATCATGAATCCTTATCAAAAACCACAACTTTTGATGATGGATTTAATTGAGCTTCTATCTTTAAAAGGAGAGTGGATCATGGATCTTTTTGCGGGGACAGGTAATCATGCAACCTTAACTTATTACATATTTTATATTGCTCATTTAAGTGAGCTTTACCATGTTGATTCTTTTTTCTTAGGAACAACCACTATTAGTGCTCTTAAAAAAGGAAGGAATGTTGTTGCTATTGAGCTAGATCCAGTTCAAGTTCGTTTTATTCAACAACGAGTCACTGCAATGAAAGAATTGCCGGACGAGTTTCAAGAGGTTGGAATGAAAAACATGGCAGCAAACCCAAGAGTGGTGGATGCGTCTGGAGAACCTCAGCCTCCCTTTGGACCTGATGATGAAATGCAGTTTGCAGATCTTGAGCCTTATGAAGATCCACATACTGTGGATATTGATATTCCTCTTACGGAGTCAACACCACTCATTGTAGGACGCGAGCAAACTGATGAAGAAGTTAGTCATGAAGAGGAGGAATTTCCTATGCTAGAATAGATTTAGACACTTGTAGTTTCAAACAATTTTTGGTATTTAAATCCTCATTGGGGGTGTTCAAGGATTTCTAGGTTTTGAGAGTGTTTTGAACAACATTTGTTTGTATTCAAAACTAGCATTACAAATCTTTTTGAGGAGCTTGCGTTTTGAGATTGGTTCAAAAAATTGGTCGAATGTTGTCTCTATTGAAGCATTTATAGGAATTGTCTCATAATAAGACTTGTTTTTTTAATCAATGAAGATTAATTTAATTATGACATTGAAGTTGTGCGATAAAAGTAGTTATATTTTGCTTTCTAGTAACGATAGCAATAATTTTGTATTCAAAGTGAAGCTCTTTGTTGTGAGTCTAAAATGCAACTTTTGTGTCATGTTTTTTTGTTTGAAATATTCTAAGATTTTGTAGGGATAGGCTTGTATTTAGACATCAAATAGTGGAAAATTTGGCAAATTTTTAATTTAGCGAATGAATCACTTGCAAGTATGTTTTAAGTTAAGCAAAAAAGTCTCTTTTTAAAGTTCTACTTTATTGGGCACGTCAAAGATTCTTTTGGTGCTAGATTTGGATTGTTTTTAAAGGATTTTTTGGGTCCCTCAAAACTACAACTCACGATCGGTTGTATTTTCAAATGGCTGGGTGTTTTAAGGGAAAATCAGCTTTATGCTCAGAAAAGAAAGTGTGTATTCTTTGCCAATAAGCAAGCTTACTTGGGATTTGTGGTTACTAAGAAAGGAATCACTCATGACCCAGAAAATTTTATCATTCACTAGCCAATTCCAAAGTCGTCAGAGGATTCTTAGGACTAAAAAGATGGTATTTTTTGTTAAAGATTATGCCAAGATAGCTGCTGCGCTTACTAGAATGCTTAAAAAGGAATTGCCTTTTCAAGTGGGCTCCACATCACCATTATCTTTTGGCGAACAAATTGATATACTTTGTAGACCATCAGGATTTGCTCTGTCAGTTCGTAAAGGAACGTTGCATGTCAGAGGTGATCACTTGTCTAGAATTTCCAACGGGGAGGGACCAATAGGGATCAAGGACAATCTTCTAGATGCGTCCCTATTTCAAATAAGCTTAGTCCCAAGAAGGTGGAGTTATGATATTGCTGAGTATTTAAGCAATGGAATTCCCTTAGATAACGAGACCATGTCCCTAAGAAGGAAATGCCAGTTGGTGAAGGTAGTAGCCCTGTACACTCTCATTTTAGGACAATTTTATAGAAGAGGGAGAGATGATGTCCTAAGACTCTGCGTATGTGAAGATGAGTACATGGATATTCTAGAATAATCTCATGCACTTTGGAGGGGATATCATAGCAAGAAAAGTCTTATATGTAGGACTATGGTGGCTGACACTTCAACGTTGTAATGGAGTATGTCAAACATTGTGATGAGTGCCAGTGTTTCACCATTCCCCAGCAAAAGGATAGAATGCCTTTACAGCTAATCATGTCTGTAAGACCTTTTGGCATGGACTTTTTAGGACCCATTAGCCCTACTGCTAGAAGCACACAAGTGTGATACATCATCGTGGCTACCGATTATGTGACCAAGTGGGTTGAGGCTAAGGTCATAGTAAAAGCGGATGCCAGAATGACCGCTAAGTTTATTTATGAACACATCATCACTAAATTTAAATATCCTCTAGAGAGCTCATTAGCAAACAAGGGACCAATTTCTTAAGTTATGTGGTAGAGTTTCTCTTAAAAGAACTAATGAAAGTATACCTCAAGTATTCCCCGTACTATCCAAATGGGACTATGGTGGCTGACACTTTCGTGATGCAATGGAGTATGTCAAACATTGTGATGAGTTCTAGTGCTTCACCATTCCCTAACAACAAAAGGATAGAATGCCTTTATAGCTAATTATGTCTGTAAGATCTTGTGGCATGGACTTTGTAGGACCCATTAGCCCTGCTGCTAGAAGCACAGGAACGTGATACATCATTGTGGTTACCGATTATGTGACCAAGGAGTTTGAGGCTAAGGTCATAGTAAAAGCAGATGCGAGAACGACCACTAAGATCATTTATGAACACATCATCACTAAATTTTGATGTCCTCTAGAGCTCATTAACAACCAAGGGACCAATTTCTTAAGTGATGTGGTGGAGTTTCTCTTAGAAGAATTGACGATAGTATACCACAAGTATTCCCCGTACTATTCAAACAAGGTTGAGAGCACTAACAAGGTCCTATGCATTGTGCTTACAAAGATATTAAGGATGGATTAGGAGCAAAAGCTCTTATCCACTTTATGGGCTTATAGAACTACCTACAAAACTTTGATTGGGACTATGCCCCATATAACCTAATCTTTGGACTTGACGTTGTACTCCTAATAGAATTCATGATCCTAAATTTGAGGGTAGCAAAGAAAATGGAATAGATGGGCACAATGAGTCATCTTAATGACTCCTAGAGCTTGAGAAACTTGTTGAGGCAAGGTTACATTTAGCTAGCAGGCATGTACACCGAGACAAAGAGAAGAAAAAGGTGGTTTGATTCCAACATAAAAACCAAAGAGGTTTAAGGAAGGGGACCTAGTCCTACTTTATAATCTCATAAAAATAAAAGAAAATTGAAGTTGAGAGGGATGGGTCCTTTTATGATATGTGAACTCATGATTGGAGGGGAAACATGCCTAAAGATCCTTGATGGAGTCTAAATGGAAGGATCTCTCACATTGGGAGTAAACTTAGAAACTACTATGGGCTGTTGTCCTATGAACAACTTCAAGCCATTCACAAGGCTGAAGAAAGGAGAAAATAGGAGACTGAGAAGAAGATACAAGCCATTCACAAGGCTAAAAAGGGAGAAAATAGGAGGCTGAGATGAAGAGATGAGCCCAACAAGAAGCTAAAGCCTGGGTGGAAAAAGAAAAGAAAAGGAGAGGTATTATACCTATCCACATGGCAAAAATGCATAATGATCATGAGGAAGAAGAGGTCAAACTCACAACTTTGGCTAGACTTCCCTGCTCTGTGAACACACAAACCATAGCCAATATTGGATATAGGAGCATGGATAACGAGCAAAAAGAAACATATGAGACTTAGGTCTCATAACGAGCAAAAAGAAACATATGAGACTTAGGTCTCATTAGGAAAGCCTACCCTTTATCCAACTCAAGGTTTGGTAGAAACATTATCGGGCCTATATAATGAATATAAAGGGATGTTAAAGCGTTACTTTCACATTAATTCTTACCCCGTATAGAAGGCAATTTCTATGTTACTATAGGTATAATGCTAGAAGAGATAATCCTTGGAAGGGGATGGATTCCCAAACATGGCTGTAGCATAGATTGGACCATGAGGACTACCACAATCAAGCTTGCACAATGGACGGTAAATGTTTTTCTCGTTTGAAGGAGAATTAGGATAGATCTCTATTGAGATCCAACAGTTATTAATGCTACTAAAAGTAGGTCCCATCAAGCCGGTGAGTGCAATTATCCATAAACTTAAGGCCTCATCCAATTAACCCTCTCCACATCTTGTAAAACCAAAAGCCCAGGAGGAGGCAAAAACCTAACAAAAAGAGATAAATCTTTGTCAAAAACTGAGGAACCGCCAAGAGAAATGAAAGGCCAACAATCGATACTTCCAATCTTGCTACCACCGTCTTTCAGTAAGTCCCAAGGAACCAGATGAAGCAAGTATGGGTGTAAAGAAGACGCCAAGGAAACCAACTTATGTGCCCACCAAATAGCCAAAGCCCATAAACAAAAAGTGTAAACATGTCTGGATACCAAAGGAGACTATCCCTCCTAGTAGAGAGCGACAATAGAGAAGTTAATAAAATCATCATCATGCTCAAGGACCTTGCATCAACATATGACACCAAAGCAAGTATGGATGCCCAAAAAATAGGATAAGGGGAATGCTAAGATAGAATGCACATGGATTGTGGAAGAGCAAGAGCAACTTCATAAGAAAATCCAAGAACTACCCTCTTCCTCAGCTCTGCATGAAATCCCAACATCCCTATTCATTGAAATCGCAGATAAGCACATCAATATTGTCCTAGCACAAGAAGGTCCAAAGACCATCACAAAGCCTCATTCTTAACATGGGCAGAAGCCAAGCTCATCAAGATGATGTAGACACCCTTAACTTAGATAATAAAGCTAAAGGCATCATTTCTTAAAGCATAGCAATAGGGAAATGCCACCAAGTATGTATCCAACTTTAAGTCAAGTATGTATCCAACTTTAAGTCAAGTAGTCACCAGTGGCATAAGAGTTCAAAAGCCAAGTATGTATCCGACTTTAAGTCAAGTAGTCACCAGTGGCATAAGAGTTCAAAAGTCAACTCGCCAACGACCAAAAAGAGCCTATGACATAAGAGTCGTGAGTCAAGTTGCAAGGCCAAAATGAGTCCATGCTAATTCCTTAGGGAGTCACATCACTAGTACATCAGTGCACAATTCCTTTTTTCACAAATTGAGTGGCTTGTGCTAGAGAGACAAGCATAAGGGTTCAGTTTGGAATGTGGCAGACATAAGAGTCAAGTCCAAATGAGTAGGAGGAGCAACGGAGCTAAACCTTTAAAATATGCAAAGGCAGCAGACATGAACCTCGCCACAAAAGCCCATGGAGCCCCACTAAGTGTATTGGCACAACATGTTTTCATGCATTCAAATCATACCTACTAGGGGTGTCCACTACTATAAAGGACATATCATCTAGGCACTAATTGGGACCCATGTACTGAGAAGAAGCACTTGGTAAAACCTTTTTAAAAAAATTTAGAAAGAAAGAAAGTCCGATCATTCAAAAGGTCCATTCGGACGATCTAACTCTCCAATCGACTAAAAAGAAAGAAAGTCCGATCATTGAAAAGGTCCATTTGGGGACGATCTAACTCTCCAATCGACTAAAAAGAAAGAAAGTCCGATCATTCAAAAGGTCCATTCGGACGATCTAACTCTCCAATCGACTGATCATATTATTAAATCACCGATTCTACACTGCTAATCGCCAATTGCCAAAATGGGTCATACATCCTCCAATCGTCATCATAGTAGTGGACGTATACATCTAGGCACTAGTTGGGACCCATCACATCATAGTAGTGGACTTAAGGATCTAGGCACTAGTTGGGACCCATGTACTTAGAAAAAGCACTTGGGAAAACCTAAAAGAAGAGAAAAAAAAGAAAGTCCGAAGGTCTAATCAGACGATCTGACTCTCTAATTGACTGATCCTACTATTAAAGCACCGATTCTACACCGCCAATCAGCAATCACCAAAATGGATCACCAAAATGGATCGTAGGTCCTCCAATCATAGCACAGTCAAATTGTTTTGACAAGACCAATCGTTGATCAGTTCGTGCAATCGCTCGTGAGGAGGCCGAGCGATCGATCTGCCTTCAATCGCCTAACTACAGGGTCCAATCATCTGCGATTGCATGACCACTTATGCCACATCATCACCACTTATGCCACATCATCAACCCAGTATAAATACTAGAATCCCTTATTGTATAATCGTTTTCGCAATCACCTCCGATTGCATGACCACTCATGCCACACCATCAACCGAGTAGATACAATTTGCTCCAAGTGGCATAAGTGGTCATGCAATCGCAGATGATTCTAGTATTGATGATGTGGCATGACCACTCATGCCACATCATCAACCGAGTAGATACAATTTGCTCCAAGTGGCATAAGTGGTCATGCAATCGCAGATGATTCTAGTATTGATGATGTGTGTAATGACCACTCATGCCACATCATCAACCGAGTAGATACAATTTGCTCCAAGTGGCATAAGTGGTCATGCAATCGCAGATGATTCTAGTATTGATGATGTGGCATGACCACTCATGCCACATCATCAACCGAGTAGATACAATTTGCTCCAAGTGGCATTGCCTTGCTGTCAGAATTTTACACAAACATTGCGTTGCATTGCATTATCTTGATTGAATGCTTGGGAAGGATTGAGTGCTTTTGCAAGCCAAATGTTTGTAGACTAGTTGACACAAGAGGGTATATGCATTGGAACAACAAAGAGGTTTTGCAGGTTACATGCCTTGGCAGTTAATGCCCTAATTGCTTTTAAGATTACATTATGTTGATTAAGGATTACAAATTCCAACACTATGGCCTCAGGATCGAGCCCACACCTCAAGAGGAAAACTAAGGTCCAAGAACCCAATGCAGAACCTTACACCATTATGGACCTTAATGAAACCAAAGAGAACTACATAGACAAAGAGAGCTTACAGGCGGTGGGGGAAGCATCCTCAGGTGGAAGGATTGGTGGTAATCTCTCTTTACATGCTGAAATCTGTGCCAACTTTCTGCCTCTGTGGAAGGATTGGTGGTAATCTCCTTAGCCTATGTTTTGAAGCTTTCTCTTACCCACACCTTCCCCCAAACTGCCTTCCCCCTTCCCTCTGCTGTGCAAAATCGGAGCCCAATCTCTCCCTATTTTCTTGTTTATACCTTAGCCTATCCACTAGGCATTCTCTCCAAGCTTATGGAGCAGCCATAGCTCAACAATTACCCCTCTTTGATAGTCCCAAAGTGCTCTAAAATTCAGTCCAATTTGCAGCTTGTGCTTTTCTTTGTGTGTGTTGTTCATGGAAAATTGTATTCTTGATTAAACTCTTGCCCCACTCAGGGAGGATTAACCACAAGTCTAAGGACATAGCAAAAAATCTTAATGAAGCCTTAGATTTAAGCCCTTGATTAACCCTACAATTTGAGCCCTTCAATCTCTGAAAATTCTGCCCATAAATTTACAGCCAACCTCTCCTTGTGTGTATTGAGCATAGCAAGTTTTGGAGTGAATTTTACTAAGTAATAGGAGATGGAGGCTTAGCTACATCAAACTGAGAAGAAATTGAAGATCTCCAAGGCTCATTGGTAAGAAATTCAAGTAATGGACAGCCCTCATCAAGGTTATAACCTCAAGGTTAAGTTCAAGAAGTGGACAGCCCTCATTAAGGTTATAACCTCAAGGTTAAGTTCAAGAAGTGGATAGCCCTCATCAAGGTTATAATCTCAAGGTTAAGTTCCAACATCTTCCTCCTCTCTACAAGCAAATCATAAAGGTATTTTCCTTCCATTTTAACTTTGATTCAATCTCGGTTTGGAAGCTTAAATTGTAATTCAATTTTATGTTTACCTTGCATAAAGGAATAATAGTGAATGATTAAGATAGAAAAGTAAAATAGTCTTGAGTTATTCATGTAATTTACATGATTAAAGGCAATCTTTTGTCATGCTTGAGTAGTAATTGGGTTAATCTTAATTAAGAGAGGCCTCGGTTTTCTATTAGTTAGAGGTGGTGTTAGGCGGCTTCTCCAGAGCTCACCAGAATAGCTTCTCTTGAGCTATCATGTGAGATCCCTGTTTCCACCGCGCAACGGATTCGGGGTGCTAGCAGCGGAAGTAGCCTTTCTTGCACGGGCCAGGGTCCCACACTCGGGGCCTCGTCCACGGATATCCGGACAAAAGACTAATCCGTCGGTTTTTTCAAAACCGAACCCCGAAAAACTTCCTTTATCCAGAAAGCACGGGCGATTCCACCAGGATAACTTTTTACTCTAACGTAGTCAAGACCATTACTGATCAAACTGATCCGACTGCACCTTTAAAGGTACTTGGTCAATCAAGAACAAAACTTGCACTTGGATCATTGGAATCAACGCTTTTTTCCCCATCAAGAGGCACAGCCGTTGATTCCTATCCATAGAACAATTACTATCCGGGATTTACTTTATCTATCGTAATAACAGAAATTGAGTCTTGATTTACGGATCCATCAGTCCAGCCTAACCCCATCCAGTCCCATGGGTTAGCCAACCTCCCAACCACTGTAGTGATGGGATCCAATTAGGAATTTGGTTAGGTTTTGTCCCGGGTACCAGGGAAAAGAGTTCCTAGGCCCCCTAGCCGGAAGTTCATACAAACATAAAACTAGTCACACCACTTACACACCCAATATGAAATTGCCTTTTTCTCAGCATCAATTAACTTTCAAACAATCCTTTAATGAAACCATTATGTCACTGATGACAATCCTCAAAGTCTCTGGTTGAATCCTTATTTCCCGTCATTCATTCATCGGTGTACTTATGGCATCATTGGCAACCAGAACGCTCACCACCTGTTCACTCAGGGGCCTTTTCCATAGTTCCTAGCTCTAGTAACCGGCAATATATTCATATAATAGAATGGAATCTCCGTGGAAGATTAGCAAGATCAACCCACAGATCCATATAAAAAGAGCCATGGACTCATCCGTTGAGGACCAGCAAGGTCAATCAACCAGATCCATGCCCGGTTTCAGAAAACAACTCTTACTCCTTGTTCCAATATCTTCCACGACGCACGTGTGGGTATCTTCGGCGACCCAGAGCCCGAGCACCGTATGGTCAGCACCCTCTAGGATCCTTCGCAGGTGACCTAGCGCTTTACTCATAGGCCGCTTCCTTGGTCCCTCATCCATCGTACCGGGGAAGCTCACCATTTAAATCGAACCGAGGCTGGTCAAGACCTCGGTCGACCTTGCTACGCGAGACGTCCTCCATTGACTCTTCGTCAGCAGTTGCAACTTTAACAGTTAGGTCTTCATGACCTTAATCCACAAGACGGTCAAAATGCTTCCCCAGCATTCTTGACATAAAACAGTCATTTACAAACAGTCACAAAATACAGTTTCTAAATCGAACTCTCGTCTTTCCACATTATCCCTCCTTAGTCCACATTACTTATTCCACATTCCATTCAATGTGTACTCATTCTCATCCATTTCCTTATATCAACGACACATTAATTCACATACACATTCACATTCACATCCATACATCCATATCTACACGCATACATCTATTTTTACATCCTCATTTATACATCCACATCCCATATCCACATTCATACATACACATCCATATCCACATCCATACATCCACATCCACATCCACATTCACATACATACATCCACATCTACATGCTTACCTCCATTTTCACATCCTCATTTATACATCCACATCCCATATCCACATTCATACATACACATCCATATCCATATCCATACATCCACATCCACATCCACATTCACATCCATACATCCACATCTACATGCATATATCATTTTTCACATCCTCATTCATACGTCCACATCCACATACATATATCCATATCCGTATCTACACCCATACATCCACATCCACTTCCACTTTCACATGCATACATCCACATCTACATGCATACATCCATTTTCACATCCTCATTCATACATACATCCACATCCGTATCTACATCCATTCTTGCCCTATCACAACCCATATACATCTTATCCCATCACATACACTTCTTACCTCATCCCATACACATCTTATCGCATCTTGACTCATCTTATCACTTCCTAACTCATCTCATATGCATCTTATCACATCTTATCACATCCCATACACCTCTTATCATATCCTATCACATCTCATACACATCTTATCACATCCTATCACATCTCATACACCTCTTATCACATCCTATCACTTTCCATACACATCTTATCACATCCCATACACCTCTTATCACATCCTATCACATCTCATACACATCTTATCACATCCTATCACATCTCATACACCTCTTATCACATCCTATCACTTTCCATACACATCTTATCACATCTCATACACCTCTTATCACATCCTATCACTTCCCATATCTATATATAGAATACAGGAGAATTCTTATATAAGATTTCTCTACACATTTATTTATGCATAAATTCCATTTAAGGAGACTAACACTTTCGAAATAAAAATCAATCTTTTATGCATCTTCCTATGCATAAATTCATTTTAAATGAAAATGACACTTTTGAATTAAAATTCAATCTTTTATGCATCTTCCTATGCATAAATTCAATTTGGATGAGAATAACACTTTTGAATTGAAATTCCATTCTTTTATGCATCTTCCTATGCATAAATTCAATTTGGTAGGAATTACACTTTTAGAATAAAAGAATTTCTCTTATGCATCTAAGTTATGCATAAAATCCATTTATGATGAAAATCACACTTTTAGTATAAAAAGAATATCTTTTATGCATACCTCTATGCATGAAATTCAATATGATAAAAGTAACACTTTTACAATAAAATAATCAACTTTTATGCATTCCTCTATGCATGAAATCCAAATATGATAAAAGTAACTCTTTTATAATAAAATAATCAACTTTTATGCATACCTCTATGCATGAAATCCAAATATGATAAAAGCAACACTTTTATAATAAAATAATCAACTTTTATGCATACCTCTATGCATGAAATCCAAATATGATAAAAGCAACACTTTTATAATAAAATAGTCAACTTTTATGCATACCTCTATGCATGAAATCCAAATATGATAAAAGCAACACTTTTATAATAAAATAGTCAACTTTTATGCATACCTCTATGCATGAAATCCAAATATGATAAAACTCACACTTTTATAATAAAATAATCAACTTTTATGCATACCTCTATGCATGAAATCCAAATATGATAAAAGTAACACTTTTATAATAAAATAATCAACTTTTATGCATACCTCTATGCATGAAATCCAAATATGATAAAAGTCACACTTTTATAATAAAATAATCAACTTTTATGCATACCTCTATGCATGAAAATCCAAATATGATAAAAGTCACACTTTTATAATAAAATAATCAACTTTTATGCATACCTCTATGCATGAAATTCAATTATGATAAAAGAAACACTTTTATATTAAAATAATAATTCTTTTATGCATACCTCTATGCATGAAATCCAAATATGATAAAAGTCACACTTTTATAATAAAATAATCAATTTTTATGCATACCTCTATGCATGAAATCCAAATATGATAAAAGTAACACTTTTATAATAAAATAATCAACTTTTATGCATACCTCTATGCATGAAATCCAAATATGATAAAAGTAACACTTTTATAATAAAATAATCAACTTTTATGCATACCTCTATGCATGAAATCCAAATATGATAAAAGTCAAACTTTTATAATAAAATAATCAACTTTTATGCATACCTCTATGCATGAAATCCAAATATGATAAAAGTAACACTTTTACAATAAAATAATCATCAATTATGCATAACATAAAAATCAATTTCTCCATGATTACAATAAAATTCTTTCAATTTATCTAGGATGATAATTCCTAGAATATGGTAGGAAGTTCTCTTTTCATGCTTTAAATAAAATTATTTTATGTGTAATTTTTATAAAAATTTTACCATAGCTCCGCTACTATGACTGATAAATCTCAATTTATTTTGAAGGATAAAGCTTATCATTAAGGAAATGATTAGAATGATCCCTAATTGGATCATTAATCCAATAATGGGTTGAATCATCAATATTCATGAAATACATAAACTAAAAGCATAGAAAAGAGCCATTAATTTGACCTCAAGCATAGATTAATCTTGGATTAAGGAAAAGCTTTATTTGGATTGAGAATGGGTCATGAGTATGACCATTTCTTGAGTGAGAGAGAGAAATTACATAAAAACCATTAGAATTAAGCATAAATGGAAATTTATGTAATTCTTAACTATCATTAATCAATTAACTTCAATAGCATTCATCAAATTATGTAACTCTTCACTACCATTCATCAATTAACTTCAATAGCATTCAAAAACCATTCCAATTAAGCTTCTCAAGCTTGAGAGGGGTTGAGAAGAGAGAAACATTGAGAAATTATAGAAAATGATCAAAATTCACTAATTACCTTACAAATTGCTTGATTCTTTGTTCATGGTAGAGGCCCCCAACCAATCAATTGGTTAAGTATGTTGATGGAGCCACCATTGGGGATTGAAGAAAGAGGGAAGCTCCAATTTCTTCAATTTGGAGAGAATTTTAGAGAATAGTAGAAATTAGCATTATTTCAGCGTAACTCTAGTATATTAAAATTCTTCTATTTTTTTCAAAGGACTCATGTTCTATTTATAGGAGAGGGAAGCTCTAACCAAAGCTAATTGAATTCTAGAATTTTTCAAATTCAGTTTGGTTGAATTTGGACTAGATTTGGATCTAGTTTGGTTCCTTTTTTATTCAGTTTGGTTCCATTTTGATTTGGTTTGGTTCAAGAGAGAGGAGAGATAAAAATATCACATTATTTTTTAGTTTAAAACTCATTCAAGCATGTGAAATATGCACCTCCTTTAAAGAACTCCCCTTCCTTACATATGTGTCAAAATGGAATTATTATACCAAAAATATCTCATATTTTTAATATTGCTCATAGTTTTTTACTAATAAACCTTGTACATTTTCAACTCTTCATCTTATGTGAGCATTTACTCATTTTTGGATACCCAAAATATCTCATATTTTTGATATTACTCATAGTTTTTTACTAATAAAGCTTGTACATTTTCAACTCTTCATCTTATGTGAGCATTTACTCATTTTTGGATACCCAAAATATCTCATATTTTTGATATTACTCATAGTTTCTTAACAATAAACCTTGTACATAGTCAACTCTTTATCTTATGTGAGCATTTACTCATTTTTTGGTATCTTCTTTTACAAATTGGATTTATCTCCTCCCTACACATGGATTGATGCTATTGGCCCAAAGGAACCTTAAAATCTAGACCCTTAGGCTAAGGTCCTTTATACCCATTTCCAATTAATTCCAATTGCACATTGGAAAATTCTTTCTGAATTTCTGTTTCAGGGGAATTCATTTTAATAAGATGAGATATTTTTCTATCCAAAAATATTCAAAATCTGAATATTCTCTCTCTAGAATATTTTCTCTCTCTATGCCAAAACAGGCAAAGACAAGATCTCTTATATTTCTGAAGAGGGAATCGATTACATGGGAATATGCTGGACATTTTGAGAGGCTGGGGAGGAATCTTACATATCAAATTTGTATAATTTTGTGCATGGGCATATATGAACTCAACACCCTCATCATATGAAGCGTTATCTTATGTGAGTGCTTAATTAAGAGGTAATTAGGCTAAGTCAAGCTTATGTTAGATTTGATCATAATGATTGGTTTCTTGGGGGCGAGCATTATATGAGCAAAATTGTGTGAGCAATACGAGCGGTGGGAAAAAAAAAGGATCCCTCTCCTTATTAGTGAACTTTATTAGGGTGGGAAAAAAAAGGGTCCCTCTCTTTATTAGTGAACTTTAATGATAAAATATGACATATTTCACAAGGAAACTGTGGTATAAGAACATTGCTTTCTCCATCTTGCATCTCAATAAGATAGATCATTTGAAGTGCCAAAAAGACGTGAGCATCTAGACATAACCATGGTTGTTAAAAGACATATGCTTCATGGCAAAAACAAGGTGTGTGTAGGTGTGTGTAGGCAATATTTGGATAATGCAACTATCAAAACATCAAACACAACCACCATCGGCTTTCCATCTCATTGCAAGAAGGCAACCCAATTATCAAAAGATAGATGATTCATAGTCGAAACATGTGTGGTCAAACTTAATGTACAATGCACAGTTCTCAAAAGAGAGTTGATCCATAATCTTAACATGTATGCCCATACCAAATTTATCTAGTACAATTATCAAAAGATAGATCATTTGAACTGCCAACAACAAGATGTGAGAAGACAAAATGTACCTACTGCAGTTGTTATATGCTTCATGGCGAAACCATGGTGCGTGTGACAAAATTTGGCTAATAAAACTTTCAAAACATATGTGATATGTAGTCTCGGGTTTGTTCTAGCTTGTGCACTTAACAAAAGATAGCCCGCCTACTCCAACCCCAAAATGCCTAAACATCACACAATGCAAAAGTTCATTTCTTTCTCCATCCTGCACCTCAATACACCAACCGCAATGCTTGATGAAGCTCTCTCTTGGTTAATGCAGCTTGATGGTGGACAAAATTTTGTTGATGCGCATCTAGCTCAAGATGTTTTATGAAGACAAAGTAAAGATGCTTACAGGGCATGTACTTCTTTCCACCACGAACCCACATCTGAAAGTCCTCACAAGTGCAGGAAGGAAATTTGGAGATAACCACACTATATGTTTTTCTTTGCACTTGATTTTCTATTGTTGACACGGTAAAATCAACATGCTCATTTGTTGCAACCAACACTTTGCACAATAATTGATTGTGCAAGTCATCTCGTTTTCCTTTTTGATCCTTGTCTCCATCTCCTTAGTTACAACCCAAAACACAACCGCTGGCTTTCCATTTCATTGTAATGGATGAACATCCATTTCATTGCTATGACCCATGCATGGGCTCCTTATCTCCCCTTTCTCTTGATTCATGTGCAATTTCACACTCCAATAGATCAAAGCCTGCAGCCCACAAAGCATCCATCTCATTTGAGTCTAAGCATGTTCCCCTACAACTGGCCAACTGCAGGACGACTTGTTGGTCTTTCCAATACAATGTTTGCTGGTTCTCGAGTATGATCAATGTCATTCCCACAGAACCACACATATTGTATCTTCTCGACACCTAATGCAACTTGAAAAAGGCCTTGAAAACAAGGAGCTGGGACACCCAATAATCCAACTCTTCCTTTTTTATCAATCAACTCATTGCACTTTTTTCCCTTGCTGCGCAGGTATCCTTGACTAACCTCGCTTCTTGAATTGGTCCTTCGAATAGCCCACCTAGTTGGGTGAATGTTAATTTAAGTCCCTCTTCTCTTTTGTTGCTCTCTTTGGGATGGCTTAGGCCGTCTTACCCTTCGAGTCACATACTCATACTCTGGATAATGTGAGTCTCCATCCTTGATGGGAGTATGTCTCGCTTTCTTTCGCACTATTCATGCATCACCATCTGCACAATCTTCTTTTTGTAGCATTCAACTCTACTGTTGCCTCATTGCTAAGGTCTATGATGTTGCTTGGTCCAAGTGGCATTGAAGACATTGAGGCTCCTCTTTTTTTAATTTTTTGTATACCTGGCCCACACCCTTTGTGCCCACCTTTGAGAAATGAGTCATATTTTGATTGTTGCAAAAGGGTTGTCATAAGATCAGCTTGACAAGAATTATACAAAGAGATATAGTTTACTCCATCATTTGATGCCAACCAGCTACCATGCACCGACTCTGCCAAGTTTGTTCTTGGCACCAAAAACTTCTCATTGGTCTCCATTGCCTATTGGTAAGAGAACCACACACAATATCTTTATCACAAGTACAAGTATAACAAGTACACATTTTACAATCTACAAGTGTGCAAATTCTAGAAATTACTATTACCAAGCCGCCATTCATACCTTGTGTAAGATTTGGTGTGCAACAGCATCTACAGTGTCTTCAATAACATCAACCATCATACTTTCGGCTAGTAACACTCTATTCTCTACTCTGTGTTATTTTTCATACACTTGGTAAGTGATTCAGTCAGTTGGCAGCCATCCAGGGTTGCATTCAGTGAATACTGAGTACTTGCAATGTGCTGAAAGATTTTGCATTTGGTAGAAAGTCGTGGCTGGCAGTAGTGATGTATTCAACATGTTGTCTGCCTGCTGAGGACAAACTTTCTGGGACTAACTACCCATTGTGGTCCTATATGATGAGGCATGTACTGGTTGCTAAAGGCCTTTGGAATGCGGTCAGTGGTAGTGAAACTCATCATGTTTCATAACTACCAGTGCAATCAGGTGCTACATGTACATCTGAAGTAGAATCTGATATAGATGTGGCTCCTCCACATGCACCACCACTACCTCCCACTGCTTCTCAAATGAGATGGAATGGAAGAGATGCACAGGCACATGAATTGCTTGCACTTTCTATGAAGTGAAGCATTATTTCTCATATTTGATCATGTAAGACTTTAAAACATGCATGGGATGCACTTGCTGCATTATACCAGGTGCACAATGAAGCACGTGTTGCATATCTATGCAAACAGTTGGAGTCTGAGCACATGAATGAGGGAGACTCAATGAACAGCTTCTTGACCGAGATCAAAGATTTTAAGGAGCAGCTTGCTAGTGTGGATGAGATATATCCTAATAGTACATTGGTGCCCACAGTTCTTAATGCATTGCCGGATTCTTATGAGAGTTTTGCCTCTACCCTTAGACTCATGATGATGAAGGGAAATCCAAATGCCCTTAAATTTGATGAGATGGTTTCAATACTCTTGTAAGAAGAGAAGTCTAGAAAAAATAGATCTATTATGCGAGCTAGTGATGACCAAGCTTTTGTTGCCAATTAGAAAGGCAAAGGTAAATCTTCTTCGCATGGTGGCTATAAGACAAAATCAGAATCCTCAGGTAAGGATGCACAGAAAGAAGGTGATAAGCCTTAAAAGAAGGGCGAGAGTCACTATTGTAGGAAACCAGGGCACTACATAAATGAGTGCAAGAAAAGGCTAGAGAAGGAGAAAAAGAAAGAATCGGGCATGGCTGTGAGGGATGCATCTACACCAAGTGCAGAGAAGAAGAAATCTGCAAGTTTTGCGTAAGATGATTGGGCGTGGACTGTACATTGCAGTTTTATGACCCTTCTGTTCTCACGATGTATGCATCTCAGTGGAGAATCGGATGCTTGGTACTTTGACAATGGTGCTAGTAAACACATTACTTCACAAAAAAAATTATTCTCATCTCTGGAATCTGTGCCAAGTGTAGGAACCATCACATGTGCAAATGGTTCCTCATATCCTATCAAAGGAGTTGGTAGAGTTGTGCTCACTGTTATAAATGGGGGCACATTTACTCTTTCTAAAGTATTATATATTCTAGGCATTAAGAAGAACTTGCTGTTAGTTTCAGCCTTAGCCTTGTTAGGCTTGAAAGTGAAATTTATGGATGACAGATATACAGTTCAGGATAGAAATGATGATTATTCTATCATTGCCTCAGGTACCTTGTTTTATGGCCTATACAAGATGGATGTATTTGAGAAGTTGCAGCATGATGCTTGCTCACTCTCTACGACTCGTGCTATGGTGATGTAGAATTATGGCATGCATGATTTGGCCATTTGAATTATGGCAGTTTGTTATGCCTTCAAAGACATGATATGGTGTCTGAGTTGCCAACTCTTGAGACCCATGTATGTAGGGGTGTATTCTTGGTAAAATGCATCAGGCATCATTTCCAAAGGATGGATCTGTGAGATTTGTTAAGAAATTACAGCTTATACATAGTGATGTATGTGGTCCTATGAGGACACTATCTATTGGGGGATATCTCTACTTCGTCACTTTTATTGATGATTACTCCAGATATAACTAGGTGTATCCACCATTAAAGCAGAAGTTAGAGGTTTTTATGTGCTTTAGGCACTTTGTATCCATGGTTGAAAATGCATGTGAATGTAAAGTTGGCACCCTTCGTTCAGATCAAGGGGGGGAGTATATGTCCAAGGAATTTTATACATATATGGCTGAAAAAGGCATAAGGCATCAATGTACAGTGCCATCAGCTCAGCAAAATGGTGTGGCTAAGAGGAAGAACATATCTCTCATGGGGAGATGGCATGATGTATGGTGAAAGCCCAAGATTTACCTCATAGTTTTTGGTTAGATGCAACTATGTGCGTAAACTATGTGTTAAACAAATGCCCTACAAAGGCCTTGTAGACTAAAACTCCTTATGAAGCTTAGCATGGCAGGAAGCCTTTTGTGGCTCATTTTCATGTTTTTGGCTGTCCTGCTTATGCTCTTATGCCTGAGCAACAATGTAGTAAGTTTGATGATAAGGCACTTAAATGCATATTTGTGGGATACAGTTCATAAAGCAAGGGCTATAGACTCTACCATCCGGCCTCAAAGCGGATTTTGGTAAGTAGAGATGTTGTTTTTGTCAAAAACTCAGCTTAGCCCATGCTTTCATGCAAAAAACAGTAGAATGTATGCTCACAGGACATGTTTGATTTGCTCCTATCTTTGTTTAATGGAGGGCGGCCATGTGTAGAGCAATTGAATGCTCAACCAAGTGCTGAAATTCAGCCTTTGCAGGTGCAAAAATCCACTTGCAAATCAGCCTTTTGATGAGGCAATTATTGAGGATGTAGTGGATGAGGAGAGAGCAGCCGTAGAATAATCTAGGCGTATGCCAAAATGGCTTGTGCAGTCATTGAGGGGGATAGCAAGTTGGCAGCTCCTTTACCTAACAGAACTCGTGCAAGTTTTCATCATGTACATTATTCTTATGTGGATCATGTTCTCATTTCTACTTTATGTAATGAGGAGGAACCTGTTTCCTTTGAGGAAGCATAGGATGATGATCATTGGATGCATGCTATGTAGGATGAGTATAACTTTATACTCACCAAGAATGACACCTGGTATTTGATAGATCTACCTCACGGCAAGAAGGCCATTGGTACTAAGTGGGTTTACAAGTTAAAATGCAAAGCAGATGGTAGTATACAAGGCTAGATTTATTGCAAAGGGGTATGCCCAGCAAAAGGGCATTGATTATGATGAGATCTTTGTACCCACATCTTGTATGACTACTACCATTAGGTGTCTCATTGCTTTGGCAGCACATCATGGGTGGAATGTACATCAGTTGGACATTAAAACTGGATTCTTGAATGGTGATTTACATGAGGAGGCGTATGTATCATAGCCTCTTGGTTTTGTTTGTGAGAGGAGAAGAGGCTAAAGTATGTAGGTTGAAAAAGGCTCTTTATGGCCTTAAGCAGGCTCCTAGAGCATGGTATGAGAAGATTCATACATGCTTGGTTGCAAATGATTTTTGCAAAAGTCCAACAGAGAGTACCCTCTATGTGAATATACACGTTGATGACATGCTACTCATGGAACCCGATATAGATCAGATTTTAGCCTTTAAGGCTAGTCATCATTTGAGATGTTAGATTTAGGGCCGTTGCGTTACTATTTGGGGACTTAGTTTTTACAGTGCAATGATGGCATTGTTATGCTGTAGTCTAAATATATACAGAAGATATTGAAAAGGTTTAATCTTGAAGACTGTAAACCTATGGCTACACCTATGGAGACAGGTACTCGACTTAGTCTTCAAGATGCAGGAGACTCTTTTAATGCTAGTTTGTATTAGTAGGTTGTTGGATCCCTTTTTTATGTATGCAACATGAGGCCAGATATACAGTATGCAGTCTCACAGTTGAGTAGATTTATGCATAGCCCAAGTAGTATGAAGCATTGACAAGCTGTTATAAGCAGAATTTCTGCTATTTACAGGGCACTCAATATTTTGGATTGTTTTATCCAAAAGGAGGTGAGTCACACCTGCATGCTTTTAGTGATTCAGATTGGGTTGGATGTTATGTATCGTGCATCACTTTCTATATGTGCAATATTAATTTCTATCCCCTGGATCTCTATCAATAATTTTTGCAAGTCAAAACTTGAACGATTATATAGCCCAATAAATGCATTAATAGTGTGGTCAGACCCATTGATAACAAATGATATTTTACACACGAGCACGTCCAGTAGTGGGTTTTGCTTTCACCTTGGTGATTCATGTATATCATGGCTCAGTAAGAAGCAGCCTACAGTGGCCACTTTACAGCTACAGTTGAGTGTGTGTGGCTCAGACGTCTTATGGTGGCTGATTTGGGTGTTGGACAGCCGTCTAGCACTACGATTTTCCCTAATAGCTAGAGTGCATTAGTAGTTGCAAGGAACCTAGTGTTTCATGCTCGCACTAAGCACATTGAGGTGCATTACTACTATGTTAGGGAAAGACTCTATGTACTAGAGATTAGCTTGGTCTATGTGCCTACACATGACAACATGGCAGATTTATTCACAAAGGCTCTTCCCGTGAAAAGTTCGAAGCTTTTTATAAAGCTTTGGGCTTACAATTTTTTTAGGATTGATCGGCCATACCCTGTACATGTTCACATCATCACTCTAGGGAGGATTTGTAGCATTATATGGTAGTGATGTGTGTGAACACACACATCATCACTCTAGGGAGGATTTGTAGCATTATATGGTAGTGATGTGTGTGAACACACTTAGGACCGTCGGTGTACTTTTTCCCTCACTAGGAGGTTTTTTCCCCCCGTGCGTATGTACACCCTCTTATCTACTCATTTTGGGGTGTGTACTTATCTTTTGTATATGGCACACATTTGTTCATTCTAATCTAGTGAGTTTGTGTGCTCTCAAGCTTCTCTATCTTGTGTGTGTGCATGGTTGCAACCCTAACCCTAATTCCAACAAAAGTATGAAAAACCCTGCATTTCGAGATCAGTGTTTATTTGAAATTTGGAAAATAATTCATTAAAGTAATTTCAATTTGGAGATCCTAACATAATTCAATTTGGAGATAATGAGAGAATTCAGTTAGAGATACAGACGTAATTCAATTTTGAGATAATTTTAGATTTTAAAAGTTATAGTAGTCCATTTTAGCATTAAACTCACCTCACTCCTTGAAAACTGCATCTTTAATGATCCTCAATTAATGTGCCATATATGGACATGAGTACTTGGAGAGCCATTCAATTTATATTCTAAGTGTTTGCATTATTATTAAAAAATCAATACGCACATTAATTATCTCTCTTTCTATCTTTACAAATTGTTTAAATGCATTATAATGTCTACAATATATTGTGAATTGTGCCAAGTGTTTAAGCTAAATATATTCTTGATAATTTCTAATTTATCATCAAATTAAGCATCTTCAATTTATTAACTTACAAATATGTGTGCTCAAACCAACATCTTTTGTGTGGCCACTACAAAAGGGTTTTTTTTTAATCAACCCTAACTCTATCACTTTAACTCTCATCTCCCTACTCTCCTAGCATTTCTTCTTGAGTTTTTGCTACGTTTCTTCTTGAGTTTCGTCAGGTATGGTCTTTGATGTATTCATTGAACCTTGATTTGCAAGCTTTAGTCTCCTATGGTTTGAAAGATATGGTCCCCTCCCTTGATGGTTTTGCCGGTGAAACCGTCAAGGGAGTGATGGCTGTAGGCTTTCGTGTGTGGGAGTGTAGGGTTTCGTGCCTCTCCCCCTTGACAGTTTTGCCAGTGAAACCATCACGGATGCCCTTTTTCTCAAACATGCCATTGTTCAGCATACCATTACATTAGTAATGACATGCCATTGTTCTCAAAAAAATCAAGTTACCATGCAATCAAGTAATGACTTGCCATTGTTCAGCATACATGGTGTATCATGTTTAGGTACCAGTAGGCTTTCGTGCCTTCCCTTGATGGTTTCACCGACGAAACCATAAAGGATGCCCATGTTTTCAAAGCATGGTGTCAGTGATGGGAAGGCATTTATGGCATTGCATCAAAGTATTCAATGATGGGAAGGCATTGAAGCTCAAAAAATTATCACATAGTGTAAACGTTGTTAACGCTGTAAACGTATGGATTGTGTTATAACGATGTCATGCACCTCTCCCAAGAGTGTTTCGTTGGCGAAACCGTTCACGGTGGCAGTCTGGTGTTTGCTCCAAAATATGGGCATAGAAATCTTTGCTTGCAAAATAGTCACTATGGTGGCACTTGTAGATCTATTTGACAGATGGTCCAAGGCCACCAATAGAGGCAAGCTCACCATACACAACCGGCCCTTCACTACCCCAAAAACACATTGGCACACCTCCTCTCAACAAAAGCATGATGTACTGCATATATGATGACCACTACACACGAATCATGGCCATTACATACTTTGGACAACATAGCCATTTCGTGCTTTTGTACACATTCCAATCACATGACACATGCACACATCCATCACATGCTTCACAAACATCATCACATCTGGCATGTGCTAGCAATCACATGCTACTTATATCATATTACAAACATCACAACCATCACACGCTTCTTGTCTTGACTTTTATGGTAGCTTAGTTTGTTGGAACTCCTCTCGTTGCCTAGACGGTTTCTCTGGCGAAACCGTCTCTTGTGGCACCCAATCCCCTGTTGTCCCTCCATCTCTTTTCTCCTTCATCTCTTTCCTCCACCAGCAAAGTTAACTCATTTTTACTACATATTATGATTATAGGTGTTGGGTTCACACCCTTTGTAGGTGTTGGAAAATTTTCTTGCTTCTTTTGTGGCCTACAACAAGCTCCAATAGCCATGAAGAGAGGCCAGGTATCGGGAAGAAGCTTGTACTTGATTAGATTCTTTATTTTATATAGTTGTTAAGGGAGAAAGATATGTATGGCTGTCATGGTCTTTTTTGTTTATGATTTTGTATTTACTTATTATGGTTTTTATATATGGAAAATGTTTTCCTTGTAGTCGTCTCAAGTAGGAAAGAGAAAAAAGACAACTTCCACTAGGGGTGGTAGAAAAAAAAAAGATTTCAAAGGAGCATGAGGTCGAAGCACTTGTGGTGAGAAGAGAAATAGATGCAAATGATTCTGATGTAAGTGCTTCAAAGGAACATGAGGTAGATGCATAAGAAGCCACGGGTAGTGTGAGCAAGGATGTGGAGAACAAAGACAAAGAGGATGATGCAGATGATATCATTCCTTTGTCAGTTTCTCAACCACACAGGGCTTAGAGTTCTTAGAGAGCATAGCAATGAACAAGGGAATTATTCCACCGCTTGTTCCACTACGCAAACTTGTGATCAATGAAAGGGTTAGAGAGCTGAGACAAGACCTATCTTTGTTAAAAAGGATATTGGAAGATGATGGATATTGGAAGATGATGGATATTATGTGATGAAAGGTAGCTTTATCTTGTCCATCAACGTGCCCGATGGGACCACCAAAGACATGGATGAGAATACAAAGAAATCATGGGATACGAATTGGCAACTAGTTAACAAAGAGTTTGAAGAGGCCCTCCAAAAAAAGATGTTTTTTTGGGAGGGCAATCATAGGACTGCATCATGGATGGAATGCATACGAGAGATATTTCAGAATAACAAGAAGATGCACATAAGGGTCCAAGCTCAATTGATAGTTCCCACTCAACAGGATGAACTAAAGCTGGTTGTTTGCCAATTTGCAACGATTGAACATGTAAGTTATTCAACTCTCAAAATGATATGTTTATAAGTTTTGCATGTGAAAAATATTTATTTTTAATGAGAAAGAATATGTGTTTACTTTTGTTTGTTTTTCAAGAATGAATGAGGAGGCAATAGTGAAAACAAACTTGAAGGATCACTTGTTCCATACAAGTACGATATGTGCATGCGATGAGTCTCAATTCATAGAGGATTTCAATGACAATGAGAAGAATTCTATCACAAAGGTAAGAGCCCAAGAAGCTGGTATGGGCAAGAGGGTTTGGTATCCTCTTGCCTAGCCAATCCTTGGCCATTTTGTGTATGGGGTGAACTTTATTGACCTTGTATCCCCTATAATTAATTTTTCATAAGCATGTGTCTTTATGTGTTTCTTAGGATTGTAGGGAAAGTGAAAGAAAGATTTTGAGTTGGCTTATAGTAAGATACCTCCCAATTTAGCCAAAGATGAGCTCATCTGAGCAACGAATAATGCAAGGAAGAATGTCATCAAGACTTACAATCGAAAGATGACAAGAGTAAGTTCTGATTCCATGTTTCACCATATTTTTAAACTATTATATGTGTTCTCCTCTTTGGAGACTTTTGTGTATTGACTAGCATTTCTTTTTATTATTTCAATGCTAGAATCTCTCGATAGTTAATCCTGCAAATGGAGTGAAGTGGTTCAATATTTTATGGAAGCTTCCATTCGAGGATGATAGATTTAAGATCACCATCAAAAAGTTGTATTCTATTTCTTTTGCTTGTTGTTCAATGGAGCTAAAACTAAAGGATGATAGATTTAAGATCACCACCATCAAAAAGTTGTATTCTATTTCTTTTGCTTGTTGTTCAATGAAGCTAAAACTAAGGGTATTGAAAATGTTGGGGAAAGATGAGAGTTTTCGATTAAGATATGGTATGCCACTTGGGGACCATCACTATATTCCTTAGTTGGCAAAGGAGGTATGGATGGATCAACTATTGGAAGATGCAAAAAGGCTTTTACAAAAAGTCTTAGATTCTACAAGGGGTGCCAATAAAGTGTAGCTACCTATTAGTGCAAGTTTGGAGGCATATTTTAGTGATGTGGTGAGTAGATACAGGGGTGTCTTGTTTTATGCATTTCAAAAGGAGATGAATGCTTTATATGAAGAAAGGGGAGTTCTTGGAAGAGGAGAAAGAGAATTATCTTAGGCACCTCAAGGGTGAATGCAAATCAAAGTCAGGTTCTTCTGGAGAGATGACCAAGGAGCAAAGGAAGAAAACGGAGGAAGAAATAAAATCTCTAAAGGAGAAAGAAGATCAAGATGCCAAGGAACAAGGCAAGAAGGCGGGTCGTCCACCATAGGCACAAAAGATGTTTCAATGAAGGGTAAGCTTACTAAAAGTTCCTGATAACATGTCCTATTTGTTCTATCATGGCATGCTTCAATTTTCTTTTAGTGTTGAATGACTTTACTTTATCTTGTGTAGACACAATATCTTCTGGCGATCTTGCTCTTTCACATAAAAGTATTGGCCCCCAGGGCTCTATTATATATGCTCCATTGGCCACCTTTGGTGCACTAAAGAAGAGGACCACTTTACAAGAGGTGAAGGTGTGGAACTATGATTTTATTTTACTAGGAAAAGAGTTTATGGACAGAAATTTCAAAAAGAGGGATTTGCGTGATGCGAGAGTTCTACATGAGCTTGGGCAAGGGTGAGAAAATTTGCAACTCAAAACCTTGCGCTTGGAGTGTTGATTTAAATGTGATAGACCTTCCAACAAGTACTTTTTGTAAGTTGTTCTCTCAATTCATCACATTCATCTCTTTCCATATTTAAGAAGCATGCCCTTGTGTAGGTAGCAACATTATGGGGGTAGAAGGCATACCAACAAGGAATCAACTCACTGAGGACCATGTCAAGTTCTCACTTTTGGTGGCTTCCACACTTATGGATGACATGGATTGGATTCTTATATTTTGTCCACTTTCATCTATCACATTAGTGGAGCACATGGCTTCACGTGCAGGGTTGATGGTTGGTATTAGATGGGTCTTGGATTGCTAAAACCATTGGAACATCTACAAAGTGTACTCATGTGTTCAAGGTATGATATGTACTATATTGTTTAGGTATACATTATTTTCTTGTCATGTATTAATTTTTAAAATTTTGTGTAGACCTTTGGAAATCATGTGACAAAGAAGGAAGAAGACTTAGCCATGAGCAATTGGATCCATAAACCTACTAAGTGATATACGATTGATTTTCATGTGACAAAGGAGGAACAAGACTTAGACAAGAGCAATTAGATCCACAAACCTACTAAGTGATATACAATTGATTTTCATGAAGAGTAATTATCTTTTGAGTGCATGACTTTGACAAGGAAGCTAAGGATCTTTTAAGGAGCCCTCATTAGAATTACACTTGGAAACTCATATCCCAGAGATGGAGCCACATGAATACAACTAAGATGTGGGAATAACAAAAGAAGTGGATTACTGATTATGATTTCTACTCATTGTTTTAAGTTAAAGGAAATTCTGGGTGGGGATGGCCTCCATCCAAGGGAAGGAAACTAATCTTTGCATGTGGGATGGTGATCTAAAAATTTAAGTGACTAATGAGTTCAGTGAGAAAGAGATGAGGAATTGGCCAACACTCTCCTAATGGGTCCATACACTAGGTGACCAAGATAAGGTCTTGTGATGCGGACCTTGGATAGGCCATGACCCATGACTCTTGGAAGAGTCCGTAAAGTGGTAAATCAAAAATCCAAGGAACATTTGGGTATTGGATCCATAGTATGTGTACCACGGTTAGAATAATCAAGGTATCCGGAGATGAATTGGTATGGGCAATCAATGAACACACACAAAGATGAGGACCTTGCCTCAAGTGCAAGAATATATTCAAGAAGAATAGAAATTGTGATGTTTGTTCTCAATAAAATTGTTTTGTATGTAAAAATTAAGAAAATATCTTAAATCCATCCTTAGGACCGAGTGGTAGGGTGGTGGCTACATTATGGGGGTTTTGACCAAGGATGGATCGAAGCTCTAGTATCCTCTCTTCCCCACGAGATGACAAAAGCAATAGGTTCCAAGGTATAGATACTTTCATCCTGCTAGTCTATAAAAAGTTTTAATTTGACCCGGATTTTGTTAGAACTCTTTGGATTTGGAGGAAAGAACCATTTGGATCCTAAGCAATCCTAAGAGCGGGAGGCACCCATTTACCCATGAGGGAGGTCACAAAACTCGGAGGGAACTAGGCAGGGCCTCACAGGACGGGCAGTGTCCCACGATCATGCAAATCAAGGCTGATGGACATATATAACAAAATTGAACTCCAAAAATTCCAAAAGATTCATATGAACTTAAAATATTATTGGGCATATTACCTGCACAAGGGACTTTATACTTACCTACCCCAATATCAAAACAAGCTGGTCACCAAGGTGCTAAGCCACATCATAGTTACACCATGCCTAGTGGAAGAGAAAGTTGTAGTGGAGTCGGCACAAGGTACCCAAACAAGAGGAAATCTTGGAGAATGTAAAGGCATATATACTTATTGCCACCACAAAAGAGATCTTGGCAGGTAGAAGAAGAAAGGAATCATGATGAAGAACCCTAGTTAAAAGCCAAGCCCTTGAGAGATTAGGTTTACCCAAACAAATGGACTTGCTCCCCTTCCCAATCATGGTTCAGACTAAAGCATGGTACATAAATTGAATTTGTTACTTTCACTGAGCCATAGGCCACACCATCTATCGAGTCATCACAATCAATGAGATGGAACATGAACCACTATTGTTTCATGCCAAACATGTGCACAAACTAGTAGATGTACTAGAGGAGATACAAGCAGAGCCGATAGAGCCAAAGAACAAGTAGAGGATCGAGTATCATCCACACCACAAAAGCCATTTGTGGAGGTACAAGAAGCAGCAAATAAAGAACAGATGAAAGGAGAAGAGGAAGTTTTGACACCTTGGTAGTAAGGAGAGGGGGACCTTTGAGGTAGGCACCTTTTTCACATGTGTGGAAGGGTTTTTTAATTCCAAAAAAATTGTGATATTTTTATCACATGTGTGGAAGGGTTTTTTCACATGTGTGGAAGGGTTTTTTAATTCCAAAAATTGTGATATTTTTATCTCTCCTCTCTCTTGGATCAAACAGGATCATCAAAAAGGCAACCAAATTGTGATATTTTTATCTCTCCTAGATCAAACTGGATCAAAAAGGGAGCCAAACTGGTCCAAATCTTGTCCAAATTGAGTCAAACTGAAACTGGAAAATTCTAGAACCCAGTTGGACTTAGTTAGTGGCCTCCCTCACCTATTAATAGACCCTCATTTCTTTAAATTCTCATCTGCAAGCTATACCATGCCAGTATTACATTAAAATAATCATATTTTCTATTATCCCTTAATTTTCCTCTACTTTTCGGGAGCTTGGAGCTTCTCTCTCTTTTCAAAACTCTTGGAGTTCTCTTCTCCTCTTGCTAACCAATTGATTGGTTGGGGGCTTCACCTCTAGAGAAAGAAACAAGCTTATCCTTGAGGTAAGAATGGATTTTTATGGTTTTTTGTTAATTTCCTCAAATGACTTCTCTTCTCAACCCTCTCAAGCTTGAGAAGTTTTCTAAATGGTTGTTTTAATTCAAATCAAGCTTTCCTTAAGAATCTTAATGTTTAAGTAAGAGAAAATTATTCATTATGCTTATGTAGAATGCTTTCTTATATATATCTCTCTCTCAAAAGAATAGTCATCTCTATGGCTAATTCTTTAGCAAAAGAATCCTTCTCATTGACAATTTCTTAATTCAAAACCAAACTCTAGGCTTGATAAGCTAAAGATTAAGAAAATGGTATTTTCATGAATAATGGTTACTTCTTTTAGATTATTTATAAGTAGTTAAAAACTACTTTAATTGATTCTAAATGAGAAATAGATTATTTATAAGTAGTTAAAAACTACTTTAATTGATTCTAAATGAGAAATAGATTATCCTATCAAATTAGAAAAAGAAGGAATAATGGAGTTAGCTTAATCTAGTGGGATAATCATAATTAAGCTTATTATTATGGTTAAAATTATGATTTAAATTCATAGTTTAGATTTAAGTTTAAAAGTAGATCTTCTATCATATTTTCATTACAAGGTTTTATTCTCTTAGGAAAAATGAAAATTATCAGTAATAGCAAAACGAAGCTATGGTAAAATTTTTTGAAAAAAAATACATATCTTATTTTTATGCATAATACTAAAAGAGGAACTCCTACCATATCATAGGTTTAGAAATTTAAAGCAAAAAGAATGATTTTGACCATATTCAGGAAAGAATACTTTTTGGTAATTATGTACAATTATTTAATTAAGAAAAAGAGAAATTTTTGATAAATTTATTTTATGCATAAGAATTTTTAAATGATAAAAGAGGAATTCCCATGACATTTGGAATTCAATCATTTAAATGCAAAAAGAGAAACTTTTGGCATATTCAAAATAATGGATATTTCTATTTAATTTAAAAAAGATAAATTTTTGATAAATTTATTTTATGCATAAGAATTTTTAAATGATAAAAGAGGAATTCCCATGACATTCAGAATTCAATCATTTAAATACAAAAAGAGAAATTTTAAGCATATTAAAAAATTAGATATTTGTATTTAATTAAAAGAGAAATTTTTCTGGTATTTAATGTAGAAAAAGGTTTAAATTAATTTTGATGACAAAAGAAGAATTTTCACCATAATTTCACCTAGAAAATTAGGGTTGATAATTAAATTGGTGGAAAGAATATTCTTAGATATTTTATATGGATAAATCACCAAATTGATATTTACCCAAAATTGGATTAGTGGAAGAAGAGTATTTTTATAAAATCCTGATATTCTCGTAAAAGAACTATTTCTTAATCTATTGTGGTTAGGAAGGAATGAAATTCATAAAGTTAGAATTTCCCTTACAGTTAGAAGTTTAGTAGATTTTTTTATCTGAAGAAAATCCTTAGGAATCAAAGTTGAAGTAAACTGAATAATTTCAGTTAGACCCCGACTGTGAGAGGGGCGGCTAGTAAACTACTTGCCCATCTCTCAAATTTGAATCAAGCAAAAACCTCGAGACCAATTCCAATTCTTGACACAAAGGTTAGGTTG
Source organism: Cibotium barometz (assembly GCF_041138505.1). NCBI lineage: Eukaryota > Viridiplantae > Streptophyta > Polypodiopsida > Cyatheales > Cibotiaceae > Cibotium > Cibotium barometz. The sequence goes on from NC_141056.1 coordinate 15,118,721, forward strand.
AATTAGTGTAATTTTTTCTTAACCGAAATCACCAAGAATCTAGTTGGAAATTCACTCAAATGATGGGTAGATTACCCTGATGAGAGATCAATCATTCTCATTAAGAGAATCTGGATTATGGAAAAATGGTTCCGTGGAATCAAACTCGAACCGGGAATTCTACTTGCATAGAACCTATGTTTTCCTTTAAAGGACTATTTTACGCCAAAATGCTGGAGGAAGCATTTGGTATGTGATTAACTAAGGAGAGACTCGTTTTGCAACAGCTAGCGGGGAGTCGTCGAGGCACGTCGCTCTGCGACAAATCTTGCCGAGGTCTTGACCAGTCTCGGTATGGTTAAAATGGTGTGCTTCTGGTACGATGGGCAAGGACCGACGAAGCGATCCCCTGAGTGAAGTGCTAGGACACCTAAGTAGGATCCTAGAGGTTTCTGACCACGTGATGCACGGGCTCGTGGTTGCTAGGACACCCATGTGTACATTGAGGAAGATACGAATGAACTGGAAGGAATTACTTTTGGGAACTAAATTTTGATATTGGATCTTGTTGGTTAACCAGCTGGTCTTCAACGGAGAGTCCGGATGATATATTTTTGTAAAACAATGGACTCAATATTTTGGAGGATTATGATCAGTAATACTATGATTTCATTGAAAGATTGTTTTAAAGCCAGCCGAATCTGTTAAAATGGAAATTTCATTGAAAGATTGTTTTAAAGCCAGCCGAATCTGTTAAAATGGTAATTTCATTGAAAGATTGTTTTAAAGCCAGTCGAATCTGTTAAAATGGCAATTTCATTGAAAGATTGTTTTAAAGCTAGTCGAATCTGTTAAAATGGCAATTTCATTGAAAGATTGTTTTAAAGCCAGCCGAATCTGTTAAAATGGCAATTTCATTGAAAGATTGTTTTAAAGCTAGTCAAATCTGTTAAAATGGTAATTTCATTGAAAGATTGTTTTAAAGCCAGCCGAATCTGTTAAAATGGCAATTTCATTGAAAGATTGTTTTAAAGCCAGCCGAATCTATTAAAATGGCAATTTCATATTGGGTGTGTAAGTGGCATGACTACTTTAAATTTTGCTTGAAGCGCTAGCTAGGGGGCCTAGAAACTCTTTTTCTCGGTACCCGGGCAAAACATAACCAAATTTTTATAAAGGAATCCCACCAATATAGTGGTTGGGCGGTTGGCTAACCCATGGGCCGGTTGGCTAGATCGGGGGATTCCTACGGATACAAATAGTTACGATTAAATTACGTTAGTTAGATTAAGTCCTAGGAAGACCCCTGTTCTGTGGGAGAGAATCAGCGGCGGCAGCTGTGCCTCGCTAAAGGGGGGGAAAAGAGGTGATTCTATGGACCAAGTGTAAGTCTCTTCCTTGATTTGACTTTGTAACTTTCGGGTTCGGTTGGATCAATTTAGTTAGTTAAGACTTAATTTGTTAGATCAATTTCTCCCGTTAGATAATTTTCCTGGTGGAATCGCCCGTGCCTTTTGGGCGAGTAATGTTTTCCGAGTTCGGTTTCGGAGGAACCGCCAGGCTAGTCTCTTGTCCGGATATCCGTGGGCGAGGCCCCGAGTGTGGATCCCTGCCTCGCGCGCGAGAGGCTGACGCTGCTTCCGTCGCCCTGCCAGTGCTCGAAGGGGGCACCTCGGAGGGGGTGGGGGTCTTACAGCTGGTATCAGAGCTTTGTGAAAAGCTAATAAGGAAAAATGAATTCTTATCAAAAATTTATAATAAAAAAACTCAGAAAGAGCATTTACATATTGTATTTTCATTCCTTAGGCTTCATTAATGAAGATTTTTAATCAAAAAATTTGGTTTCATAGATGGAAGGGAGAATATCTCGTTGGCCGTGATCCTAATGAGGCAAAAGTGATCCATGGTGTTATTCTATATCACCCCACGCCTCGAGATTTCAGACTTTCCTACAATATCTGTAGACTTCTTAGCCGCTTTATTCCAAAGAGTAAGATAGTAGCTCCTTTGGTAGTGAGGGAACATTTGTATATATCGGGGCATGTCTGTCGCCCAGTATCATCGTCTTATGCATTTCCCAAGGAGGTTTTGACTTTCTGGAGCCGAGATACTCTATGTACATATTGCAACCTTTATATAAATAAAGAAATGTTTTGTAGAAAAATTCCCTGTTATATAAGTGATTGTTTATTATATGACGAATTGAAGAAGCAAGATCTATTACTCGGACATATGTCATAGATCTCCAATAAGATCGTTTATCTTGTTTAAGCAATTATTTTTCGAACCTCTTAAGTCTTAGGATCTCGTTGTTGATAAAATCAAAATAAAAATTTAATAATGTATCATTTTTGGTAGAATCATGACGCGAGCGAACTGTGGCCGACAGCCAGATCCTCTCACTGATGAGGAAGAGCTTGACCCGACGTTTGCAAGGCCCTTCACAGGACCCTTCAAGGGTAAAGGGGAGAACTTGGGCAAGGCTGTGGAGAAGTGGGTTGAGGCCATGGAGGAATATTTTGATGTCACCGAATACAACGAGAGGAGCAAAATGGCTCTCGGGAGACTGAAGATTGTGGAAACGGCCAGGGTGGCATGGAGAAACCATTGTGATACCAACCATCAAGATAGGAATAGCTAGTCCTGGAATGATCTCAAAGCCTATCTAAGGAAGAGATTTTGTCTCCCCGGATTTTTAGAAACCAAGATGAATGAATTCTTAGAGCTAAACCAGGGGAACAAAACTATTGAAGAATATCACCAGGCGTTTGCTCTTCTCCTCAAGTACTCACCACCGCTAGACGAAAGCAACGCATGACCAGGTTCATTTGGGGAATGAACGAGCCTTTAGACACCCTGGTGTTGTAAGATTCCTCCCCCCAGCTTTTGAGGTATACAGGAGTAAGAACCTCCCTTTCTGACCTTATAATTATTCCCCTCTCTGAAATAAAAGAAAGATTATGTTTTACCCTATTTTGACCTAGAGAGAGAAAATATCTAGAGAGAGGTAGTCCAAAATTGAGATATTTTTGGATATAAAAATCCTCCTAGTGTCTAAAATGGGTTCTCCTAAAACAAAAATTCAAAAAGAACTTTCCAATGTGCAATTGGAATTAATTGGAAATAGGTATAAAGGACCTTAGCCTAAGGGTCTAGATTTTCAGAAATTTTTGGATTATGGTCCAATTAAGGTTCCTATGGGCCAATAGGATAAATCCATGTGTGGGAAGGAGATAAATCCAATTTGTAAAAGAAGATACCCAAAAATGAGTGAATGCCCACATAAGATGAAGAGTTGACTATGTACAAGGTTTATTAGTAAAAGACTATGAGTATTACAAAAAAATGAGATATTTTGGGTATAATGATTCCATTTTGACACATGTGTAAGGAAGGGGAGTCCCTTCAAGGAGGCGCCTACTTCACATGCTTGAATGAGTTTTAAACTAAAAAATAATGTGATATTTTTATCTCTCCTCTCTCTTGGATCAAACCAAATCAAAAGGGACCCAAACTAGGTCCAAATCTTGTCCAAATTCAACCAAACTGAACCTAGAAAATTCTAGAAATTAGTTGGACTTGGTTAGAGGCCTCCCTCTCCTATAAATAGATCCTTAGCCCTTTGTAAAAAAATATGAGAACTATACTATGCCAATATTATGTTGAAATAATGATAATTTTTACTATTCTCTAAAATTCTCTCCAAATCGAAGAAATTGGAGCTTCCCTCTTTCTTCAATCTCCATTGGTGGCTCCATCAACATACCAAACCAATTGATTGGTTGGGGGCCTCTACCGTGATCAAAGAATCAAGCAATTTGTAAGGTAAAGGGTAAATTTTGATCTTTTTCTATAATTTCTCAATGTTTCTATCTTCTCAACCCCTCTCAAGCTTGAGAAGCTTAATTGGAATGGCTTTTTAATGCTATTGAAGTTAATTGATGAATGGTAGTAAGAAAATACATAAGTTTCCATTTATGCTTAATTTTAATGGTTTTTATGTAATTTCTCTCTCTCACTCAAAGAATGGTCATTCCCATGACCTATTCTCAATCCAAATGAAGCTTCTCATGTAGCTTTTCCCTAATCCAAGAATAAATTCTATGAGTTGTTTAATTGGAGGCCAAATTAATGGCTTTTTTATGCTTTTAAGTTAGTTATTTCATGAAAATTTATGATTCAATCCATAATGGGTTAATGATCCAATTAGGGATCATTCTAATCATATCCATAATATTAAAGTTCATTCTTTTAGAATAAATTGAGATTTATCAGTAATAGTAGCGGAGCTATGGCGAAATTTTTGTAAAAATTACACATAAAACATTTTCATTCAAAGTATGAAAAGAGGACTTCCTACCATATTCTAGGAATTATCATCCTAGATAAACTGATTGATTCTCATTGTAATCATAGAAATATTGATTTTTAGGTTTATGCATAATTAATGAATTTTTAGATAAATTTATTTATCTATGAGAAATAATTAAATGTTAAAAGAGGAATTCCCATTACGTTTGGAATTCCATGATTGGATGGAAAAAGAGAATTTCCTATCATATTGGAATTATGGGATAATTTATTTAATTTTAAAAATAAATTTTTAGATAAATTTATTTATCTATGAGAAATAATTAAATGTTAAAAGAGGAATTCCCATTACATTTGGAATTCCATGTTTGGATGGAAAAAAGAGAATTTCCTATCATATTGGAATTATGGGATAATTCATTTAATTTCAAAAATGAATTTTTAGATAAATTTATTGATCTATGAGAAATAATTAAATGTTAAAAGAGGAATTCCCATTACATTTGGAATTCCATGATTGGATGGGAAAAGAGAATTTCCTATCATATTGGAATTATGGCATAATTCATTTAATGATTTTTTAGATAAATTTATTTATCTATGAGAAATAATTAAATGTTAAAAGAGGAATTCCCATTACATTTGGAATTCCATGATTGGATGGGAAAAAGAGAATTTCCTATCATATTGGAATTATGGGATAATTCATTTAATTTTAAAAATAAATTTTTAGATAGATTTATTTATCTATGAGAAATAATTAAATGTTAAAAGTGGAATTCCCATTACATTTGGAATTCCATGATTGGATGGGAAAAGAGAATTTCCTATCATATTGGAATTATGGGATAATTCATTTAATTTTAAAAATAATTTTTTAGATAAATTTATTTATCTATGAGAAATAATTAAATGTTAAAAGAGGAATTCCCATTACATTTGGAATTCCATCATTAAATGAAAAAAAGAGAATTTCCTATCATATTGAAATTATGGGATAATTCATTTAATTTCAAAGATGAATTTTTAGATAAATTTATTGATCTATGAGAAACATTTAAATGTCAAAAGAGGAATCCTTATGACATTTGGAATTCCATCATTTAGATGGACAAAGAGAAATTTCTAGCATATTGAAATAATGGATATTTTAAATGAATTTATTTTATAAGAAATATTTGATGGGAAAAGAGAAATTCCCATGGTAATTGGGATCCTAGAAATTAAATGGGAAGAAGAGGATTTTTTAGTATAAATTTGATTTATGATTATTTTACCATAAGAGGAAATATGGGTAGAATTGATTTCTACAAATCCCATAAATTCTTTTATTCAAAAGAAGAATATTGAATATAATTCAATTGAGGAATTGAGAAGGAATACGGAACTAGTTGTCAGAAAAAGAATCTTAATTAGGCCAAGCAATTGACTGAAATTTAGAAAAAGTCCTATTATCGGTATCAATCTAGAAAAAACTATTAAGTGGTAATAGCATGTGACTGGATGTGATAGGAAGAAAATAGGATGTGATAAGATGTGTATGGGCTGTGATAGGATGAGTATGGATGTGGATATGGATGTGGATGTGGATGTATGAATGTGGATGTGAAAATGGATGTATGGATGTGGATGTATGGATGTGGATGTGGATGTGGATGTATGAATGTGGATATGGATGTGGATGTATGAATGTGGATGTGAAAATGGATGTATGGATGTAGATGTGGATGTGGATGTGGATGTGGATGTGGATGTATGAATGTGGATGTGAAAATGGATGTATGGATGTGGATGTGGATGTGGATGTGGATGTATGGATGTATGGATGTGGATGTGGATGTGGATGTGGATGTGAAAATGGATGTATGGATGTAGATGTGGATGTGGATGTATGAATGTGGATGTGGAAATGGATGTATGGATGTAGATGTGGATGTGGATGTATGAATGTGGATGTAGATGTGGATGTAGATGTGAAAATGGATGTATGGATGTGGATGTAGATGTGGATGTATGGATGTGGATGTGGATGTGGATGTGGATGTGGATGTATGAATGTGGATGTGGATGTGGATGTATGAATGTGGATGTGAAAATGGATGTATGGATGTAGATGTGGATGTGGATGTATGGATGTGGATGTGGATGTGGATGTGGATGTGGATGTGGATGTATGAATGTGGATATGGAAATGGATGTATGGATGTAGATATGGATGTGGATGTATGAATGTGGATGTGGAAATGGATATATGGATGTGGATGTGGATGTATGAACGTGGATATGGATGTGGATGTATAAATGTGGATGTGGATATAGATGTATGGATGTGGATGTATGAATGCAGATGTGGATGTGGATATGGATGTGGATGTACGAATGTGGATGTGTAGGTGGAATAATGAATGCGAATGTGGATGTGAAAGGATGTGACGTCGATATGAGTGAATGGATGAGATGTGATGACATGTGAATCAGGACGTGAATGAATGATATGGGATGTGAATGAATGATATGTGATGTGATTGGATGAGAATGGGTACACATATGAATTGAATGTGGAATAAGTAATGTGGATTGATGAGGGATAATGTGGAAAGACGAGAGTTCATTATAGAAATTGTATTTGTGACCTGTTTGTAAATGATTGTTTTATGTCAAGAATGCTGGGGAAGCATTTTGACTGTCTTGTGAATAAGGTCGTGGAGACCTAGCTGATAAAGTTGCAACAGCTGACGGAGAGTCAACGGAGGACATCTCGTGTAGCAAGGTCGGCCGAGGTCTTGACTAGCCTCGGTTCGATTTAAATGGTGAGCTTCCGGTAGGGTGGATGAGGGACCAAGGAAGCGGCCTATGAGTGAAGCGCTAGGTGACCTGCGAAGGATCCTAGAGGGTGCTGACCATCCGGTGCTTGGGCTCCGGGTCCCCGAAGATACCCACACGTGCGTCATGGAAGATATTGGAACAAGGAGTAAGAGTTGTTTTCTGAAACCGGGCATGGATCTGATTGACTGACCTTGCTGGTCCTCAACGGATGAGTCGATGGCTTTTTTTTTTATATGGATCTGTTGGTTGATCTTGTTAATCTTCAACGGAGATTCTATCTTGATTTTTATAAGTGAATATATTGCCGGGTACTATGAGCTAAGGCCCCTGAGTGGATAGGTGGTGAGCATTCTGGTTGCCAATGATTCCATAGATACTCCGATGAAGGAATGATTGGAAATTAAGATTCAATCGGATATTTTGGAGGATTGTGATCACTGATACTATGGTTTCATTAAATGATTGTTTTAAAGATGGCTGAATCTGTGAAAAAGGCAATTTCATATTGGGTGTGTAAGTGGTATGACTGGTGTTAAATTTGCATGAATATCCGGCTAGGGGGCCTAGGAACTCTTTTCCCTAGTACCCGGGACAAAACCTAACCAAATTCTAAATTGGATCCCATCACTACAGTGGTTGCCCATGGGACTGGATGGGGTTAGGATGGATTGATGGATCCATAAATTGAGACTCAATTCTGTTATAATACGATAGATGAAGTAAATCCCGGATAATAATTGTTCTAAGGATAAGAATCAACGGCTGTGCCTCTCGATGGGGAAAAAAGCATTGATCTCTATGATCCAAGTGCAAGTTTCTTCCTTGATCTGACCGAGTGTCTTTATAGGTTCGGTCGGATCAATTTGGTTAGTAATGACCTTGACTACGTTAGAGTAAAAATACCCTGAGGGAATCGCACGTGCTTTTCGGGCAAGGGAAGTTTTTTCCGGGTTCAGTTTTGGAAGAACCGAGGGATTAGTCTCCTGTCGGGATATCCGTGGGGGCGAGGCCCCGAGTGAGAGGACCCTACACCATGCAAGGAGTGCTACTTCTGCTGCTAACACCCCCGAATCCATTGCGCGGAGGGGGCAGGGATCTTTCAGTGGTCAAGAATGCCAAGCCAGTTTCCATGGCTGAAGCTGTAAGAATGGCGAAGGACTTCGACAATGCCTTTATCCTTAAAGTCCTGCGCCCCAAAGCTAGCTCCCTCATCCTTCAAGAGATTCCAAACACCGGGAAGTTCTTCCAACCTTCCGCCTCCAAAGAGACACCAAGGTCCCAACCAGAATCTAGAGACAGGAAGTTTCAGGAATGAAGGAATGAAGGAAGACCTTTTCCTCGAAGCTCTTTCTCAGGAACTCCGGCTCTTTCAAGAATGTAGAGGGAAGAGCTTCGAAGTGAGAACAGGTGTTTTGGTTGTCAAGGGGTTTGGGTACCAACTCAAGGATTGCCAATCTCCTTCTGTGGGCCAAGGAAGCCATGGTCCCAGAGTTCAGAGAAACAGATTCCTTCGTATCAGTCCAATAAGGGTCCCCTGCACCAAAATCATGGTAACCCCGGAAGAGTGCCAACTCAGCCCCTGCAGCCTCCATGCAAAGCAGTCTCCGAACTTCGTCCCCAGATTGGGGTAACCAAAGAGAGAGAGAGTTCCACCTCAGACTGCAGTAGCTAGAGCCATCACTATAGCTAAGGAAGTGGAGGAAGAAAAAGGACAGATCTATGCCGCAATTGAGCATCAGGGGAAGAATCGTCAGTTTTCAGTCCTCTAGACTCCAGTAGAGTACCAGGGTAAGAAATTCAAGCTTTGATTGATTCAGGTAGTACTCATTCTTTTATTTCCCCAGGATGTTAGCGTAAGTTAGTCCTAAATCAAAAATCAAGGAAACCTATGCAAGTGGAATTGGCCAGTGGAAAGATTCTTTTCACACACCTTGAGACAGACCTTATTCAGTTTAATCTAGATGGGAACGTTACAGATTGCCAGTTCAAAGTCCTACCCTTGGGGATCTATGATGGAATCCTTGGAATGGATTGGCTCCATAAGAATTAGGCTAACATTCATTGTCACAATGGAACCATCTCTTTCCTTGACCTTCACAGGAATAAAGTTCAAGGAACTGGAATTTCCGAATCCCCAGTGCTGCAATTAGTCAAAGCTTCTAAATTGTTAAAAGGGCTCAGAAAGAGGCAAGCTATTTATGTCGTTAAGATAAATTCGGTAGACATAAAATGCAAGGCTAAAGAACCAAAGTGGTTAAGTGAGTATGTAGATGTGTTCCCTAAAGAGCTGACTGAGATGCCTTCAACTCGCGAAGTAGATCATGAGATCGAGTTAGCCCCCGGAGCTCAGCCAGTAGCCCAGCATGCATACAAAATGCCAGTCCCTAAAGCCATAGAACTTAAGGAATAGTTAAGACAACTGTTAGAGTAGGGATTCGTTAGGCCCAGTGTCTCACCTTGGGGTGCGACCGTTCTCTTTCAGAAGAAGAAAGATGGAACGTTAAGACTTTGTATTGCTACAGAGGATTGAATTAATTAACAATTAAAAATAAGTATCCTATCCCTAGGATTGATGAACTTCTGGATCGGTTAAGTGGAACCCAAATGTTCACAAAGATAGATTCAAATACGGGTACTACCAGATCAAAATCAAGGAACATGATATCCCGAAGACAACATTCAATACTCACTATGGGCATTATGAGTTCACAGTCATGCCGCTTGGATTGACTAATGCCCTGGCGACGTTTAATCGTCTTATGCAAGATATTCTCAGAGAATACTTGGATGATTTTGTTCTTGTCTTCTTTGACGACATCTTGGTATACTCAAAGAATGTCTTCTTTGATGACATCTTGGTATACTCAAAGAATGCTGCAGATCATGAAGATCATGTGCGCAAGGTCCTGGAAATCCTAAGGAAGCACTAACTCTTTGCAAAAAAGAGCAAGTGTTCTTTCTCTGTTGACCAAGTGGAATACTTTGGATTTATAGTGTCTAAAGATAGGATTTCTCCTAACCCCGCAAAGATTCAAGCAGTCATAGATTGGCCGGAACCCAAGATAGTAAAGGAAGTCAACGGATTCCTAGGATTAATCGGATGGTATAGAATCTTTATACCCATGTATGCTCAGATAGCATCCCCTTTAACTAACCCTTCTCAAGAAGAGTACCCTATTTTAGTAGACTACTATGTGTCAGAGTGCTTTTGATAAACTGAAGACAACCAACCCTGTCCTTAAATTGCCAGATTTTACCAAACCTTTTGAGGTAGTTATTACTGATGCCAGTGGTTTCACCTTAGGCAGTGCTCTTATGCGCAGGAAGGTCATGCAGTGGCCTATGAATCCTGAAAACTCATCCTGAAAACTCAAAACACATGAGAGAAATTATGCCGTCCATGACTTGGAGTTACTCTCAGTAGTTTATGCTCTGAAGTTATGGAGACATTATCTTTTGGGACAGAGGTTCACCCTGATGAGAGATCATCAAAGTCTGAAGTGGATCTTCACCCAAAGGGATCTCAACATGCATCAAAGGAGATGGATGCGGACTCTGTAGGAATTCGATTTTGAAATCAAGTATCGACGAGGGAAAGAAAATGTGGTGGTAGATGCACTCAGCAGAAAAGCCTCCTTGCTTGCAATCACAGTGGTGTCAAATCCATTGATCAGTGAAGCAAGGCAGCGAATCATGCAGGATAAATTCTTTGCTCCTATTGGTACCCTTATGATGCAAGAAAGCAAGACTTCTCAGGAAATGAGTTGAGTTCTTGGGTACAAATTGGATGAAGGATGCATGTATTATAATAATCGGCTATGCATTCCCAATGATGAGAGAATAAAGGGAAGGATTCTAAGAGAAGCCCATACCTGATAGCTGGACATTGAGGGTTTATAAAAACCTATATGTCTATGAAGAAAAGCTTCTTCTGGGGCCAGGATTCAAAAAGGATGTACTTGATCATGTGTGGCAATGCTTAATGTGTCAGAGAGTCAAGGCAGAGAGAGTCAAGATGCCAGGAAAACTGTAGCCCCTAGACATTCCACAGATGAAGTGGGAATGTATCAGTATGGATTTTGTCACTGGAATCAGGTTACAGCTCCATTTTTGTGGTAGTTGAGAGACTAACCAAAGTTGCCCATTTGATTCCAGTGAAAGAAACATACACTGCAGTGGATGTTGCTAGAGTTTTCCTTAAAGAGATCTTCAGATTGCATGGCTTACCCAAGAGGATCGTAAGTGACAGAGATCCCAAGTTCACATCGAAATTTTGGATTGCATTCTTTGAAGCAGTAGGAACTTTCTTGGATCTCTGTACAGCCTATCACCCCAAAATAGATGGCCAGATTGGAAGAGTAAATCAGGTAATAGAAGATATCCTTTGGTCATGTTGTGGCAGGGAACCCAAGAAGTGGTTAAGCCATGGTTGAATTTACTTACAATGCTTCTTATCATCAAAGCATTGGGATGAGCCCTTTCAAAGCTCTGTATGGACAAGATTGCCTTACACCATTGACTTGGTCTGACCCATTGATCAGAGTCGAAATGTCCAAACAAATGCTTAATGACATGGACCAGTAAATACAATCAATCCGTAAAGATATTAAGGCAGCCCAAGATAGGCAAAAGCAGTATGCAGATAAAAAGAGATCAGAGAGAGTGTTTGAAGAATCATATATGGTCTTCATTCGAGTATAACAAAAAAGAAGTTCCTTATCTTTAGGGAAGTACAAGAAGCTCTCTCCTAGATATTGTGGACCGTATGCTGTTATAAAGAAAGTAGGTTATTTAGCTGATAAACTTCTTCTGCCTCCCCATCTCAAGGTACATGATGTATTCCATGTCAGTTTGCTTAAGAAATATGTACCTAGCCCGAGTCACGTGCTTGATGGATGAACAATTGATTTCTCTGACTCAAGTCCAGATGGTACTCCAACTTGAAGAAATCCTTGATGTTCGGGAGAAGGTTCTCAGGAGCAGAGTCCTCAGAGAGTTTTTAGTCAAGTGGGAGTTCTTCCCTCTAGAAGACGCCACCTAGGAGAAAGAAGAAGAGATGGTAAAAGATTACCCCCACTTTGCGAGATGTGAGAACATCTCACGTTTTTCAAGTGGGAGAGAATGTAAGATTCCTCCTAAGCCTGAATAATGAATAAGCTTTTACCTCAATCCTCTCTAATCATTCCCTATTTCAAAATGCAAAAAAATATTATTTTTCCTTGTTTTTGCCTAGAGAGAAGAAAAATTCTAGAGAGAGATAATCTAATATTAAGATATTTTTATATATAAAAATTCTCCTAATATCTAAAATATATTTCTCTAAAATAAAAGTTCAAAATAAATTCTCCAATGTGCATTAGGAATCAATTAAAAATGATATAAGGGACCTTAGCCTAAGGGTCTAGATTTTCAGAAATTTTTGGATTATGGTCTAATTAAGGTTCCCATGGGCCAATAGGATTAATCCAAGTATTGGGATGAGATAAATCCAAAGAATAAAATAAAATACCCAAAAATGAGTAAATGCTCACATAAGGTGAAGAGTTGACTGAGTACAACGTTTATTAGTGAAAAATTAAGAGATGTTCCTTAAAAAAATGAGATATTTTGGAGAAATGGTGAATTTTTGACACCTTGGTAAGAAGAGGGGGACCTTTGAGGTAGGCACCTTTTGCACATGTGTGGAAGGGTTTTTTAATTCTAAAAATTGTGATATTTTTATCTCTCCTCTCTCCTAGATCACTCTCTCGTGGATCAAACTGGATCAAAAAGGGAGCCAAACCGGTCCAAATCTTGTCCAAATTAGTCAAACTGAAAATGGAAAATTCTAGAACCCAATTGGACTAAGTTAGTGGGCTCCCTCACCTATAAATAGACCCTTATTCCTTTTTATTCTCATCTACAAGCTATACCATGCCAGTATTACATTAAAATAATCATATTTTCTATTATTCCTTAATTTTTCTCTACTTTTCGGGAGCTTGGAGCTTCTCTCTCTCTTCAACAACTCTTGGAGTTCTCTTCTCCTCTTGCTAACCAATTGATTGGTTGGGGGCTTCACCTCTAGAGAAAGAAACAAGCTAATCCTTGAGGTAAGAATGGATTTTTATGGTTTTTTGTTAATTTCCTCAAATGACCTCTTCTCAACCCCTCTCAAGCTTGAAAAGTTTTCTAAATGGTTGTTTTAATTCAAATCAAGATTTCCTTAAGAATCTTAATGTTTAATTAAGAGAAAATTAATCATTATGCTTATGTAGAATGCTTTCTTATATCTCTCTCTCTCTCAAAAGAATAGTCATCTCTATGGCTAATTCTTTAGCAAAAGAATGCTTCTCATTGATAATTTCTTAATTCAAAACCAAACTCTAGGCTTGATAAGCTAGAGATTAAGAAAATGGTATTATCATGATTTTTAGTTAACAAAATAATGGTATTATCATGATTTTTAGTTAACAAAATAATGGTTATTTCTTTTAGATTATTTATAAGTAGTTAAAAACTACTTTAATTGATTCTAAATGAGAAATAGATTATCCTATCAAATTGGAAAAAGAAGGAATAATGGAATTAGCTTAATCTAGTGGGATAATCATAATTAATCTTATGATTATGATTAAAATTATGATTTAAATTCATAGTTTAGATTTAAGCTTAAAAGTAGATCTTCTATCATATTTTCATTACAAGGTTTTATTCTCTTAGGAAAAAAGAAAATTATCAGTAATAGCAAAAAGAAGCTATGGCAAATATTTCTGAAAAAAAATACATATCTTATTTTTATGCATAATACTAAAAGAGGAACTCCTACCATATTGTAGGTTTAGAAATTTAAAGCAAAAAGAATGATTTTGACCATATTCAAGAAAGAATACTTTTTTGTAATTATGTATAATTATTTAATTAAGAAAAAAAGAAATTTTTGATAAATTTATTTTATGCATAAGAATTTTTAAATGATAAAAGAGGAATTCCCATGACATTTGGAATTCAATCATTTAAATGCAAAAAAGAGGAATTTTTGGCATATTCAAAATAATGGATATTTTTATTTAATTTAAAAAAGAGAAATTTTTGATAAATTTATTTTATGCATAAGAATTTTTCAAATGATAAAAGAGAAATTCCCATGACATTCAAAATTCAATCATTTAAATACAAAAAGAGGAATTTTAAGCATATTAAAAAAATGGATATTTGTATTTAATTAAAAGAGAAATTTTTGAGGTATTTTAAGTATAAAAAGGTTTAAATTAATTTTGATGAGACAAAAGAGGAATTTTGACCATAATTTCACCTAGAAAATTAGGGTTGATAATTAAATTGGTGGAAAGAATATTCTTAGATATTTTATGTGGATAAATCACCAAATTGATATTTACCCAAAATTAGATTAGTGGAAGAAGAGTATTTTTATAAAATCATGATATTCTCGTAAGAACTATTTCTTAATCTATTGTGGTTAAGGAATGAAATTCATAAAGTTAGTATTTCCCTTACAGTTAGAAGTTCAGTAGATTTTTTATCTGAAGAAAATCCTTAGGAATCAAAGTTAGAAGTAAAACCGAATAATTTTGGTTAGACCCCGACTATGAGAGGGACGGCCAGTAAACTACTTGCCCATCTCTCGAATCTGAGTCAAAGCAAAAACCTCGAGACCAATTCCAAATCTTGACACAAAGGTTAGACTACCGTTAAATTAGCGTAATTTTTCCTTAACCGAAATCGCCAAGAATCTAGTTGGAAATTCAATCAAATGATAGGTAGATTACCCTAATGAGAGATCAATGATTCTCATTAAGAGAATCTAGATTATGGAAAAAGGGTTCTGTGGAATCAAACTCGAACCGGGAATTCTACTTGCATAGAACCTCTGTTTTCCTTTAAAGGATTGTTTTACAAAAGAATGCTGGAGGAAGCATTTGGTATGTGATTAACTAAGGAGAGATTCGTTGCAACAGCTGTGGGGCAGGGAGTCGTCGAGGGACGTCGCTCCGTGCAGCAAAGCCTGCCGAGGTCTTGACCAACCTCGGTATAGTTAAAATGATGCACTTCTGATACGATTGGCGAGGACCGACAAAGCGGTCCTTGAGTGAAGTACTAGGACACCTAAGTAGGATCCTAGAGGGTTTTGACGAGGTAATACGCGGGCTCGCGGTTGCTAGGACACCCATACGTACGTCGAGGAAGATACGAATGAACTGGAAGGAATTACTTTCAGGAACTGAATTTTGATATTGGATCTCGTTGGTTGACCAGCTGGTCTTCAACGGGAGAGTCCGGATGATATATTTTTGTAAAACAATGGACTCAATATTTTGGAGGATTATGATCAATAATACTATGATTTCATTGAAAGATTGTTTTAAAGCCAGCCGAATTTGTTTTAAAGCCAGCCGAATTTATTAAAATGGCAATTTCATATTGGGTGTGTAAGTGGCATGACTACTTTAAATTTTGCTTGAAGCGTCAGCTAGGGGGCCTGGGAACTCTTTTCCTCGGTACCCGGGCAAAACATAACCAAATTTTTATAAAGGAATCCCACAAATACAATCGTTGAGCGGTTGGCTAACCCAAATTTTTATAAAGGAATCCCACAAATACAATGGTTGAGCGGTTGGCTAACCCATGGACCGGTAGGCTGGATTGGGGGATTCTTGCGATACAAATACAGTGGTTGAACGGTTGGCTAACCCATGGGCCGCAGGGGATTCCTGCAATATAAATAGTTACGATTAAATTACGTTAGTTAGATTAAGTCCTAGGAAGACCCTTGTTCTGTGGGAGAGGATCAGCCGGCTGTGCCTCATTAAAGGGGGGGAAAAGCGGTGATTCTATGGACCAAGTGCAAGTCTCTTCCTTGATCTGACCATGTAACTTTTGGGTTTGGTCGGATCAATTTAGTTAGTTAAGACTTAACTCATTAGATCAATTTCTCCCGTTAGATGATTTTCCTGATGGAATCGCCCATGCCTTCCGGGTGAGGGAAGTTTTTCCAGGTTCTGTTTCGGAGGAACCGTCGGGCTAGTCTCTTGTCTGGATATCCATGGGTGAGGCCCCGAGTGTGGATCCCTACCCCGCGTGAGAGGCTCATGCTGCTTCCGTCGCCAGCGCCCTGGGAGGGGGGGTCTTACACTTTCTCTTGTGTGTACACGAGAAGGGACATGCAACAGTAGTTGCTAATTCATGCGGAGCCAAGTCGGAGAGGAGGCTTTCTCTCTTGCTTTTAAGGAAGCTTTTTCTCTCTATTTCTGTACATCCCACACACAACAAGGGGACAAGAGTGGCCAAGACCCACACAAAACACAGTTGTGCTACAAACGGTGTCAACACAGCAAGGCCGCGCTAGACAACATATAGCCGATGAGAGTAAGACGAGCCGGTTTTGATCAAGTACTAGTCTTCATCTTGCATACGAATTTGATTAGTTACCATGATCACTGAAGTTTCCAAGAACCCCGAGGGTCAGCAGCATGACGGTCATCCATCTTTAGATACCAATATGGCTGATCTGGATGTGCGTGATCATAGATTTGTGGATTTACACGCACACACTTTGTTAGAATCACGTACACAACGTATTGAACAAAGTTTATTTGTTCTTTCTCAAAGTTTACAAACCATGCAAGAGACTCTTAAGTAGTTGGTTGCTAGTTCAAGGTTTTGGAGTGTCTCGATTGATACTCCAGGGGCATCTTCTCCTGGGGGTCAACTCAAGACACCGAAATGCCCGAGAATCAGGAAGTGGCAGCTATGCTCAAGAGCATGAAGCCTCCTGTGTTCCTTGGGGAAAAGAAGGAGAGTAATAAAATGCAGTGAACACTCTTTTACAAAAGGGGCCAGACTTGCACCTTTTGAAGAGTTCTCCTGATATTGTTTGCGCTCTCGAGGCAAGCCTTACGCTTGAGGGCAAGGCCTACAAGTGGTGGATGAGCCTCAGCAAGAGCGATCGACCTACGTCATGGGCTGCTTTTGAGGCACTTTTTCAAAAAGAATTCTTACTTGAGAATGAGAAGGATCGCAATTGGAATGCTTGGGATAATTGTAAGATGGAATTTCTTATGTTGAACCAATATATTTCTAAGTATCGCAAGATAATTCTCAAGCTTGAAGGTGGTTTAGATAATAAATATAAAACTAAGGTTAAAATCCAATACCCTAAAACTTTAGAAGAGGCCATAAAGAGTGCACAGATCTTCAATGATAATATTGAGAAGAAACGCACGGCCAAGACACCTTGGGTTGGGGCATTTGACTTCTATAGTTCTAAGGGGAACAAATGGAAGAGGGACAAACAAGGTAGTGACATGGTTAAGAAGGCTAATGGGCCAAGGGGTCCCTTGTGTCTACAAGATTATGAGAGGTAAAAAGGAAAAATTATGTTTTATTTGCATGGCTGCTGCTGCTGATCACAATAAACAGAATTGTCCAAAGACCCTTGGCAAAGATGTTGATAAGGGTGGTAGTAAGGTAGTGCATACGATGCAAGTCTTTCCACTTGAGGCTTCTCAAAAGTTTTTTGAAGTTCAAGTATGACATACTGATGCCATGCATGAGTGTTGTGTAACCTCTACGATGTGGGTACCCTCTTTTGGGCCTTATGATTTGGTTCGGGTGCATGGACACATCAACGGGATGAAGAGTTCGTGTGATGATTGACGATGGGGCTACACACAACTTTCTGAAATATCACTTGGTTAAAAATTTAAAATTACTACAAAGCCTTAGTGATCATAAATACATGGTATCTCTTACTAATGGGCATGATAAGCATGTATGGGACACCATGGTTAAGCAAGTACCACTCATTATTCAGGGACATGAAATGCACTTAGATTTTCAGGCTATGCATATTACTAGAGCTGATGTTATTTTGGGTTATGAATGGTTGTTTCATATAGGACCATCTCTTTCTCATAGTTATCTAAATAATACTTTTGATTTTGATGTCAATGGTAAACAAATTCGTTTGCAAGATGAGCACGATGTGCCCCCATCTCCACTCATTTGTTCTGTTGAAGTGGACCGCCTTGTACATGCTCATGAAATTGAAAATCTCTTTTTGTGTGACATGTCTCCTTTAATTTTGTCTCATAATGATGCTGATTTTAATTCCAGTTTTAGTATTAAATCTCTCAATTATGTCATATGTGAACAACATGTTAGTGCTATGCCTAATAATAAACAAGCTCAAATTTTTCCTAAGCTCACTTAACAAGTTTCTAATTCTTTGCAAAGTCTTTTGCTTGAATTCTTGATATGTTTCCAAGCGACTTGCTGTTTGGTTTGCCCCCTGAGCGCAATGTCCAACATGCCATTGAAGTGTTCAAGGATGCTAAACCACTCTGCAAACCTTTGAAAAGATGCAGGGGAGAAGAGAGCTTGAGCTCTTGCAAGCACACACACACTCACAAAACCCTAAAAGAGAACACACAAGGTGAGAGGCTGAAAATCTTCTTCTTCTTCACACAACACTCAACACACCATATACAAAGATAAGTGTACACACAATATGAAAGGTACTCAACCAAATACATACTAGGGTTCTCTATAGTGTGAACCCAACTAAATGAGCTGGCGCTATAACTATGCCAGTCTCTAGAATGGCTGTCACACAGCCTGTCATCCCACTGGCCGCATATCACCCATGATCTCACCAACCATGCCAGTGGTGTAAGTGTGGGGCCTATCCCCCAGGCGGGTCATCAGTGTCCACCACCTCACTAGATGAGCTTGATATCTCAACACTCCCCCTCGAGCTCAACTCCATCTCATGTACACCAAGCGAAGCCTTGAATCTGCAGAGCTTCTCTGTACCCAGTGCTTTGGTGAAGATGTCAGCGACCTGATCCTGTGTGCTGACATAAACAAGGTCAACGTCTCCTGCCAAAACCTTCTCTCTGACAAAATGGTAGTGGACCTCTATATGCTTCGTGCGAGCATGAAAAATTGGGTTCCTGGCCAACTGTATAGTGCTAATGTTGTCATAGAAAATGACAACTTGTCTATCCGCTGTGATAGACCCAAATCTGCAAGTATCTTTCTCAACCAAGCTACCTCACATGCTGCCATAGCAGCACCTCTGTACTGTGGATAGAGCAACCGTAGGCTGCTTCTTGCTGCTCCAAGTCACAGTAGCACTCCCCAAAGAAAACATGAAGCCACTAGTAGATCTTCTATCTGAGGTACTACCAACCCAATCAGCACATCTGTGTACCCATGTACACATACCTCTGTCCCAATTTCATAAAATAGTCCACAATGCAAAGTAGACCTCACATACCTTAGTATATGTCTTAATGCATCCAAATGCGGCTTCCAAAGAACTTGCATAAACTGACTCACCAACCCAACAGCATAGCTCAAATCTAGCCTGGTGATCGTCATGTAGATCAAGCTTCCTACTATGTGCCTATACATAGTAGGATCCTCCAAAATCTCTCCTGAATCTGCACTCAACTTGCCATTCTGATCCAATGGCATTGAGATAGGCTTACAGCCTGTCATACCATACTTGGACAACATGTCCAAGCCATACTGTCTCTGCAGTAATCCAATACCATGTGGTGACCTAATCACCTCAATGCCCAAGAAATATATGAGCTCCCCCAGATCCTTCATCTCAAACTTCTGTCTAAGCAAGATCTTTACATCAAAGATCTCTGCATCATGGTCCCCCGTAATGATCAGGTCATCTACATAGATGACAACAAGCACAACCCCTCTATCATTGTGTCTCACATATAGCGAGAAATCTGCATTGGCTACATGAAAGCCAATAGTGACAAGATATTCAGAAATCTTGTCAGACCATGCTCTTGGTGCTTGTTTTAAGCCATACAAGGCTTTCTTCAACCTGCAAACATGCTCGGGGTGACTCACATCCTCATAACCAGATGGCTGCAACATATACACCTCTTCCTGCAAATCCCCATGCAAGAATGCATTCTTTACATCCATCTGATGTAAAGACCATTGTTTTGACGTAGCCCCACTGCTATCACAACTCTCACTGTTGCCATCTTGGCAACTGGGCTGAAAGTTTCCTCATGTGTATGTCTGCATATATCCTTTGGCTACCAATCTAGCCTTGTACCTTCTTATGCTTCCATCACTGTTATGTTTTACTTTGTACACCCACTTGCATCCAATGGCTTTCTTGCCTTCAGGCAAGAAAGGGGCAAGAAAGGCATTGGACTAAATCCCAAGTCTCATTTCTTGCCTTGTACCTGCTTATGCTTCCATCACTGTTATGTTTTACTTTGTACACCCACTTGCATCCAATGGCTTTCTTGCCTTCAGGCAAGAAAGCCATTGGACTAAATCCCAAGTCTCATTTCCTGCCTTGTACCTGCTAATGCTTCCATCACTGTTATGTTTTACTTTGTACACCCACTTGCATCCAATGGCTTTCTTACCTTCAGGCAATTGCACTAAATCCCGTCTCATTTCCATATAGTGCATCCATCTCCTCATCCATAGCTTTCTCCCAACACACATTTCCAACAGTCTTGTTTACTTACCTAAAGTAATGGAAAAAACTCAATCAATCTTCAGGCGAAACTTGGTACAACTTTTGCCATGTATGCATAGTGATGTGCCACATAACCATCATAGGTAAACCTCTGCACAGGATTCTTCACTCTCCCAGATCTTCATAGCTTTGCATTCATGGCTTCCATAGCCTTCTTTACACTATGTGTTCTCATAGCTGGTATCCCAAGATCCTCATCAAGGTTCATCTATAAGCCACTAGACTCTCCATCAACATGAGAATGCCCTGTAACAGAAATGTCCGGCATACTAAGGGGCTCAATCACTTTCTCTTTGCCTTTATGTAATGTACTAATCACATTTACAGGACTGGTATTATGACGCAGCCTACCACTCCATGGTCTATCAAAACTGAACCACTAGATGAGGACTCTCCTGGTCCACTCAAAGACTGTGATTGCTAACTTGCGTTCTGTGTAACCACATTTCCACTCACATCAGCCCCAACAGCTTCTTTTTGAGAAACATACCAGCTGCTCATCTCATCAAAGACAACATCCCTGCTTACCCTCAACTCACGTGTAGCAGGGTTATAAAACCTGTATCCCTTTTGCTCAAGGGAATACCCAATAAACACACATTTTTCAGCTTTTGGATCCAGCTTAGTTCTCAACTCATCTGGCACATGCACATATGCAATGCATCCAAAGACTTTCAGATGAGACAAATCAAGTTTTCTGCCAGTAAACCTTTCCTTTGGAGTCACATCATGTATGGCTGCAGTTGGAGTCCTGTTCATGATGTAAACTACTGTAGAAATAGCCTCAGCCCAATAGCTATGCGGCATATTCTTCTCTCCCATCAATGCGCAATCTCAGCAATGTGCTTGTTTTTTTGCTCAGCAACTCCATTTTGCTGCGGAGTGTATCTGCATGTAAACTGTCTCCGAATACCATTCTTCTTCAAGAATTCAGAGAGCTCATTGGAGAAGTACTCTCCCCCTCCATCTAACCTTAGGCACTTTACATATTTCCCTATTTGCTTTTCAACCATAACTCGAAAATTCTGAAAGTGAGTGAACACCTCACCCTTCTCCTTCATGAAGAAGTATACCCACACTTTCCTTGTGTGGTCATCAATAAATGTCACATAATACCTGCAACCTCCCATAGACATGGTCTTCGTATAGGACCCCATACATCTGAATGCACAACATCTAGTGCATTTCTGCTCATATTTCTGTCATGTGGAAATACATGCTTTGTTTGCTTTCCAAATTGGTATGCTTCACATATTTTCTGCATACCTTCAACTTTAAACTTTGGTAGCCCTGTCACAATTCCTTTAGTCTGCATAGACTTCATTCTCTGCACATTCACATGTCCAATTCTTTTATTCCAAATGTCCGTGTCTGCAACAATTCCTGAACCATTTGCAAACATCGCAGCACTCACTTCAGGCATGTTTACATTCAATGTAAACATTCTGCCCACTCTGTTGCCTTTTGCAACCAACCTGCACTTCTCTTTAAAGTCTTCAACATAACAACCATCAGGGTTAAATCGAACCTGCACACCCTGCTCAATCATTTGAAACCAGATTCTTTGTTATGTTTGGAACACGAAGTACATCTGCAAAGGTACTTCACTTTGCCATCCTGCATAGACAATGGCACATCTCCAACATGGGCAGTTGGATGAGCAGTGTCATCACCTGTTTCCACAAAACCTGGTCTTTCAAGGTTTTTCATCTCCTTGAACCACTCCCCATGACTTGTCATGTGGTTTGAAGCACCTGAATCAACGTACCATACATCATCTTTATGTGTTGCTTCAACATTTTCAGACATGGCATTAACGACATGCTGCATAACAAACAGCCTTTCATTATCCTCATTGTTTCTGCTGCTCGAGGATGCATAGTTGTTTTGCTGCAATTTTCCATTTTGCATGTCAGCCTGCTTCTTATAACAATCTGCCTGCATATGTCCAGGCTTACCACAATAAAAGCATCCACGTGTATCGTTATACTGCCTTTGCCAATTTCCACGACCTCTTTGACTCCCCTTGCCTCTGAATTGGCCTCTTCCACCTGCGTGTTGTTGTTGTTGTGAATTCTGGGACTGTTGTTGTTGCTACTATTGGCCATAATTCTGAATTGGCCTCTTCCACCTGCGTGTTGTTGTTGTTGTGAATTCTGGGACTGTTGTTGTTGCTGCTGCTGGCCATAATTCTGATTACCTGTTTAGCCACCTCCTTGGCCGCATCCACAGCCTCCTCTAACTCGTCCTCTTGCTGAACTTGTGTAGAAGGCGTGTTGCTCTCTGAACTATTTTTGTTTTGTGAAGATTGTTGGTCTTCACCCAAGCTCTTCTCTTTTATAATCAACATAGATACCAAATCTGTGAAATTGGAAATGTTTTCCCGAGTCTGAATAGACATCTTGAACGCCTTGTATTGTGGCCCGAGACCACGTAGACAGACTTCCACCTTATCATCATCATCTATTGAAACACCAATAGATGCAAGGGATTCCACAATACCCTTGATCTTCAATGCATAATCATTCACAGACATACTCTTTTTCTCCACCACAGTATGAAGTTCATTCTTCAACAGTATCTTTTGTGCCTTGGTATTCGTTTCATAGAGTTTTACCAAGGTGTCCCATGCCTCCTTGGGAGACTTGGCATCCTGTATGTGCCCAATCATGGTGTCCTGCATACTGATAGAGAGCCAATACGTAACTTTTCTGGCTCCTTGGTTCCAATCCTTGAACTCTTTCACATATGCAGCAGTCGGATTGATCTCCGGTATCTCCGGTGCCTCTTCATGCTCACCTTCTAACCCTTTCCCATCAGGAAATTTATCAACCTGAACCTCCAAGCATGGAAGTTGTTCTTATCAAGATTCTCAGCAACAATCTGGTTTATGCCATCATTTGACATCTTGCCAGACACACAAATTTGCCAGAAACAGCACTTTGGTTTGTCCTGCTGCACAAACTGCTGTATTTTCTGTAGCGGTACTGTACTACACTCAAATGTCACAACCAGTGACCTCAATGTGCATACATACACCCGATGGCAACTGTTGACCTCCTTGTAGCACACACAATGTCTGCACAACCAATCTGTCTTCCTGCAGTTTTTAAAACAGAGTTCTGTAGAGAATCGATGACTTACCCTCAGTGCTCGAAATCACCTGCTTTTCAAAATACGGAGGTCCTAACGCGCCCGAAACGTGTTTTCGGCCCAAAAACTTCGTCCAATAGGACAGTATAGTTGCCCTATAGCTTTACTCACACAAAGAAAGCTCCTCAATCAGAGATCGTTTGCCGGTGCCTCCCGTAGAGCTCTCGACAAGGGTGTAGTCGCCAACACAAATAGGGAAGAGTAGATGAAGCGCTTACCCTCGTACCGCTTCCTGTGCTTCTCTTGCTTGCAGCTCAACCCTTAGCATGAGCCAGGCTCTGATACCATGAAAAGATGTAGGGGAAAAGAGAGCTTGAGCTCTTGTAAGCACACACACACTCATAAAACCCTAAAAGAGAACACACAAGGTGAGAGACTAAAAATCTTCTTCTTCTTCACACAACACTCAACACACCATATACAAAGATAAGAGTACACATAATATGAAAGGTACTCAACCAAATACATACTAGGGTTCTCTATAGTGTGAACCCAACTAAATGAGCTCGTGCTATAACTATGCCATTCTCTAGAATGGCTGTCACACAGCCTGTCATCCCATTGGCCGCATATCACCCATGATCTCACCAACCATGCCAGTGGTGTAAGTGTGGGGCCTATCCCCCAGGCGGGTCATCAGTGTCCACCGCCTCACTAGATGAGCTCGATATCTCAACAGCCTTTGTATCGGCTTAGCACTAGTGAAGCTAGTGAGGTAGAGCGTTACTACCTTGCATGGGGGCTTCATTAGGCCTAGCAATTTGCCATGGGCATCACCAATTTTATTGGTAAAGAAAAAAGATGGGTCTATGCGTTAAGCTTGAGTTCATACACATAATAATTCCGTTGAGCTCTATCCAACTTCTTGCTCTCAAAAGCTATCGGACTTCCTCCCTGAAGAAGCAAAACACCAATTGCATGGTCACTACCATCCATTTCGACCACAAACAGTTGATTAGGATCTACTATTGCCAACACATGTGCGGTAGCTATGGCAACCTTAAGATGATCGAAACTTTGTTGTTGGTCAGCACCCTAATCAAATTTGTGACCCTTATATTTTAATTGATCCGTCATTGGAACCGCTAACTTAGCATAATTCCAGATGAATTTACAATAGAATCATGCCAACCCAAGGAATATTTGTAATTCCTCTAGATTGGTTGGATGAGGCCACTTAAGGATTGCCTCTACTTTTGTAGGATCCATCTGAACTCCCTTTTTCGAGATTATGTGACCCAAATAATGGATCTCCGAAGTAAAAAACTCACACTTGCTCTTTTTAGCGTAAAGTGTGTTTTGCCTTAGCAAATCGAACACTAATAAGTGTTGCAAATTCTCTTCCTCAGTGCAACTAAAGATCAAAATATCATCAAAAAATACTACAACGAATCGACCAAGATACGTGCGTAACAAGCTATCCATAAGCGTCATAAACGTAGCTGGAGCATTAGTTAGACCAGACGGCATAACTAAAAACTCATAATGCCCAAATATAGTATGAAAAGTTGTCTTAGGCACATCCTTCATGCAGATGCAAACTTGATGATAGCTCGATATTAAGTCAATCTTGCTAAAGTATCGCGCACCTTGAAGTTGATCAAAAAGCTCATCAACATAATGGATACTTATTCTTTATCATGATTGCATTCAAACCACCACAATAGTCCACACATCATTTATGCTCTAGGGAAGTGGAGACATTTATCAAACCACCACGATAGTCCACACATCATTTATGCTCTAGGGAAGTGGAGACATTATCTCTACGGTGCTAAGGTTGAGATTGTCTTTGATGAGAGCATCAAATGGTTGACAACTCAAACTGACTTGAAAGGTCGTAAAACTCGGTGGATAGAAATCCTCCAAGAATTCGACTTTCAATTAAGGTATCGTAAGGGCTGATACAATGTCGTGGGCTGATACAATGTCGTGGGTTGATACCTCAAGTCGCATGCCTCAAGTCAACTCGTTGAGTTTCCTGGAGTTGAAAAGTAAATTTTTAGATTCACTCAAAGGAAAGTGCGAAAATGATCAGTCTGATAGGGCCTTTCAACCTTAACATGTTCTGAGGACGGAACATGTATCAGGTAGGGGGGATGTTAAACCCATTTTGGGTTTAACAAAGGCACTCCTCATTATACACGAGAGAAGCCAAATAAGAATTATGTAAATGACACTCTAAAAGTTATATATATTATGAGAAAAGCTGGAAAAATGATCAAGCTTAATAGATTAGGCTTAAGTTTGGGCACCCATGTGTGAATAAGAACCACTTATATACAAGCAATTTTGTCATAATGAAAACACACAATCCCCCTTTGTGCCAATTGAGTCTTCCTTGTCTACTTGCTCTTATGTTGTGGGAAAAGAGGGAGAAAGAGAGAGAGAGAGAGAGAGAGAGAGAGAGAGTTGAGAGTAGAGTGCATGAATCTTGGTGCATGTGTCTCTTATTCATTGTGTGAGAGTGAGTGAGAGTCAGAGTGAGAGGTGAGTCCTTTGTAGGGAGGTGAAGCATCTTCTCGATGGTGACGACAAGAAAGAGAATATAGGAGCTTGGAGCTAGCACTGGTAGTACTTGGAGGCTAACGATCTGAGCCGGAAGCGAAGTAAGTGCCCCTAGAATGGTAGATTTCTCGTGGGGCTGAAAATAAGCCATAATAACCAGTAGTTGCTAGTGACCTCTAAATCACGGTTTTCATCTCCTTTTGGCAGTCTCATAGCAATCACAATGCATGGAGAGTCGATTTTGGAAGCAACGAGGCGAGGCACGGGTGCCGTCGTCTTTCATGTTCAGCGTCTCCCTGTAGTTAGCAGATGCAGATATCAAGAGCACGGACGGAGCGCTTGTGGAAGGACTACTTGAAGGATCCCTCGCAATGGTGGGACCACCGAAAAAGCAAAGTAAGTGGCTGTCTTCCCTTTTCTGCTTCAAGTAAGCGATGATACTCTCTTGATAAGCTACAAGCGAGTCTCTGTACTGTGTGCGTGTTACAGACAAACCCAAGAGCCCCAGATCTCCAGCATAAACATACCGAGGATCCGCTATGGATAGACGGCTGCTACAATCCAAATTGGGTTAAAGACAGGCTAAGGCTTGAGCAAACAGTAGAGCTTTGTTCTATTGATGGAATGCACAAAGCACAAGAGGAAGAAGAAGAAGTGAAGAACAGTACTGCCGGCTGTAGGAGTATGCCTTTCTTGGAAGAAGAGGTGCTGGCCCAGCCTTTCATCGAAGACTTTGCACGCATCTTGGACAAATGCAGGAAGGAGAGAGACCGACCACATGCGCTGCGCTTGCATGCCTACATGCGAGAAAATGGGCTGGAGGCTCACAGATCACTGGGGAACTATCTCGTCTCAATGTTGGTGGAAGTTGGAAACATGCATGATGCCCAACAGGTTTTTGACAGGTTGGTGTATCGGAATGAGTCGTCCTGGGATTCCCTTATCACAGGTTATATCAAATGTGGGATGCCACAGCATGCTCTCACCCTGTACCTAAAAATGCAAAAGCATGATCTTGTACATTCCAATGGGCATACTTTTGTAGCCTTGTTGAAGGCTTGTGCAAAGCTGAAAGATCTGGAAAGAGGTCTCGAAATACATGTGGAGATTGAAAGAAAGGGTTTACTGGAAAGAAACCTTTTTGTTGGTAGCACCTTGGTCGATATGTATGCCAAATGTGGCTCGCTTGCCAAAGCACAGCAAGTGTTTGACAAGCTTCCAGTTCGAGATGTAGTGTCATGGAATGCATTAATTACAGGATATGCCAAACATGGGCATGGCGAAGAAGCACTCAAGTGTTTTGAACAAATGCAACTCGAGGGCGTCTCGCCAAACGTCGTCACATTTGTTTGCATCTTGAAAGCTTGTGGAATCGTAGGAGCTCTAGACAAGGGCGAAGAAATACATGCTGAGATTGAAAGAAAGGGATTATTGGAAAGGGAACTTGTTGTTGGCAGTTCCCTGGTCGATATGTATGCTAAATGCGGCTCCTTTGCCAAAGCACAGAAAGTGTTTGACAAGCTTCCAGCTCGAGATGTTGTCTTGTGGACTGCACTTATTGCAGGATATACTGAGCATGGGCATAGTGAGAAAGCACTCAAATGTTTTGACCAGATGCAACTTGAGGGTGTCTCTCCAGATGCTGTCACATATGTTTGCAGCTTGAGAGCTTGTGGCAGCATAGGAGCTGCAGATAAGGGCAGAGAAATACATGCTGAAGTTGAAAGACAGGGATTGCTGCAAAAAAACCTTTTTGTTGGCAGCACCTTAGTTGATATGTATGCTAAATGTGGTTTGCTTGCCAAAGCACAGCAAGTGTTTGACAAGCTTCTAGCTCGAGATGTAGTTTCATGGAATGCATTGATTGCAGGGTATGCTGAACATGGGCATAGTGAGGAAGCACTCAAGTGTTTTGAACAGATGCAACTTGAGGGTGTCTCTCCTGATGCTGTCACATGGGCTTGCAGCTTGAAAGCTTGTGGCAGCATAGGAGCCACAGACCAGGGCCGGAAAATACATGCTGAGATTGAAAGAAATGGGTTGTTGGAAAGAGACCTTGTTGTTGGCAGCACCTTGGTGGACATGTATGCAAAATGTGGGTCACTTGCCAAAGCACAGCAAGTGTTCGACAAGCTTCCGATTCGAGATGTAGTCTCATGGAATGCATTGATCACAGGATATGCTGAACATGGCCATGGTGAGGAAGCACTGAAGCTCTTTGAACAGATGCAACTTGAGGGTGTCTCTCCAGATGCTGTCACGTTTGTTTGCAGCTTGAAGGCTTGTGGCAGCATAGGAGCCATAGATAAGGGCGAAGGAATACATGCTGAGATAGAAAGAAAAGGGTTGTTAAAAAGAGACCTTGTTGTTGGCAACACTTTGGTTGGTATGTATGCTGAGTGTGGTTCACTTGCCAAAGCACAGCAAGTCTTTGACCAGCTTCCAGTTCGAGATATTGTCTCATGGAATGCACTAATTGCAGGTTATGCTGAACATGGGCATGGTGAGGAAGCACTCAAGTGTTTTGAACACATGCAACGGGAGGGTGTCTCTCCAGATGCTGTCACGATTGTTTGCAGCTTGAAAGCTTGTAGCATTATAGGAGACACAGACAAGGGTGGAGAAATCCATGCCCAGATTGAAAGAAATCCGTTGCTGGAAAGAAACCTTTTTGTTGGCAGCACCTTGGTCAGCATGTATGCTAAATGTGGCTTGCTTGTCAAAGCACAGCAACTGTTTAACAAGCTTCCGGTTCAAGACATAGCATCTTGGAATGCTCTAATTGCAGGATATGCTGAACATGGCCATGGTGAGGAAGCACTCAAGTGTTTTGAACAGATGCAACTCCAGGGTTTCTCCCCGAATTCTGTCACGTTTGTTTGCAGCTTGAAAGCTTGTGGCAGCATAGGAGCCACAGACAAGGGTCGGGAAATACATGCTGAGATTGCGAGAAAGGGGTTGCTGCAAAGAGACCTTGTTATTGGCAATACCTTGGTTGATATGTATGCCAAATGTGGCTTGTTTGCCAATGCACAGGAAGTGTTCGACAAGCTTCCAGTTCAAGATGTTGTCTCGTGGACCACACTAATTGCAGGATATGCTGATTATGGGCATGGTGAGGAAGCACTCAAGTGTTTTGAAAAGATGCAACACAAGGGTGTCTACCCAAATGCTGTTACATTTGTTTGCAGCTTGAAAGCTTGTGGCAGCATAGGAGCCACAGACAGGGGCCGAGAATTACATGCTGAGATTGAAAGACAGGGGTTATTGGAAAGAGACCTTGTTGTTAGCAGCACTTTGGTTGATATGTATGCCAAATGTGGCTCACTTGCCCTAGCACAGCAAGTATTTGACAAGCTTCCAGTTCGAGGGGTGGTCTCATGGAATGCATTAATCTCAGGATATGCGCAGCTTGGAGAAAGTGAAAACGTTTTTCTTATATTTGATAGAATGCTAGGAGAAGGTATGAAGCCAGATCCAGTCACCTTTGTTATTGTTCTCAATGCATGCAGTCGTACAGGTCTATTTAATAAGAGCCAGACATACTTCGAAGCCATGAGCAAAGACTACGGCATGGTTCCAACACTTGAGCACCATACTTGCATGGTTGATCTCCTTGGCCGTGCAGGCCAATTAGACAAGGCAGTAGCAATGATCAAGGAGATGCCATTCTGTCCTAATCTTGTGGTGTGGCATACTGTGTTGGGTGCTTGTAGAAATTGGGGGAATGTGGAGCTTGGAATACAGGCCTTTGAACATGCAGTGCGTCTGGATGAAAAGGATGCTGCAGCTTATGTCTTAATGTCTCACATCTATGCAGGTGCTGATATGCAGGAGGAAGCAAACAAGGTTGAGGCAATGAGAGTGACAAAACAAGCATGGAAGAGGTCAGCACGTTGTTTGTGGACTGACGACACGGCTAGACATGTGCATTCATTTTTGGTTGGGGACAATAGACATTCATTGTCTGTGGACTGAGGACACAGCTGGACATGTACATTTATTTTTGGTTGGAGACATTCTGAAAGCAAAAGTATGGATGAAAAGCTCGAAGACCTTTCCCTCAAAACATTCCCCAAAATGAGAGGGGGAAGGATATGCCTGAAATGTGCATTGGGTGTCACAGCATGCATGCAGGAGAGGGTAGAGAAGAGAGAAGGGATTGCACTCAAGTGGAGTACCACACACACTCATAATGTAGCGATCACATGCACTCAAGGGAGTACCACCATAGCCAAGAGCTTGGAGCTCCAAGAAACTGTAATTCTTGATTGTGTGAGTTAATTGTGTTTAGGGCTTTACAATTCACTTATATGCCTTATTCCCTCTTCACACTCACTTATTAGTGCCCAAGCCCACACATGTCCGTAAGTCCTTGGTTCCCTTATCCACAAGCCCTTGGCCCATTATTTGCACATTTCCATAGCCCCCACATTACAAACCATTTGTCCTCGAAACCTCATAATACAAGTAATACAACCCCATATGGGGAGGGTGCAATACATCAAGAGCTATGCCCTCTTGGATCAAATGGAAAGCCAAGATCTAGGGAGAGTGTATTTGATGATCATTGTACTAGCATTCATCACGAGAATGAGGATGTCTATGATGATGCGGATGATGGTAGCCTTGATGATGAGGATGCATGCTCTATGCTTTGTGGTGGAGATGTTTCTCATGCGTACATTACACATGCTACTCATGATGAGGATGAGAATTGCATTGATAGTGAGCATGTTGATTTTGAGGATGACACTTATGTCCATATGGATGTTAGCTATGAGGCATGTATCTTTGGATTTTGTGGATGCCGACATGATTCTATGGTCTATGGGACCGAGGCATTCACTTTCGGATGTGTGACGTTTCACTTGAAATGTCCGGTACATGACTATGTAGCACACCACGGCAACAGATTTGCATCACAGTGTGGCATGAGCATCGTTCAGGTTTCGTATGTCATAGGAGCCTTTGACATTTCGACCTTGGATGATGGACGTTTACTGTCACATGCGGTGTTAGATTTATGTTTCGATTGGAAGGATGGGATGATATGCTTTCCCTTCAACCTTGGTATATGTGGCAGCCATATTGCATGGGATGTATGTCATTGCGGCTATCCTTTTGATCCAGGCGGCCATTTGTGCTTGATGAGATTGGATCGTTGGTCGTCTCTAAATCAACATCACTCCGCATGGAATGAACATAACATTTCTCAGTATTCCAAGTGCTCGAAGAATCACATCACTAATGCATCGAACATCTCTAATAGCTGTGTATAAGGCATCATCATGAACATGAAAACTTTCCATACCAACATCATCATGGCTAGGGACTATATCCTCACGATTGGCATAGACATGATCCCTATGTCCATGATCCATCCACATGGTGCTCATCACCCGAAACATCGTCCTCAAGATAATCCACATGTAGGTAGCTACCATCATGAACGATAGTGTTATGTATCACATTTCATGTAGGTTGCTCACAATCATTAGCATCATGTCTACGCATATCTGTCATATGAGTCATCAATACATCATATGAAACAGCCTTTCAAAGATCATAGTCATAAGTCTACCAATCCTTTGTCAAAGATTGCTCGAACAATGGATTGTAACGGATCTTCCAATCCGAACTCAAGAACATTTTCAAGATGTCATGCCAAGTGCCGCTCTTGATGCAACACATGCTCATGGGTGTGGAGGATGCAACATTGGGTCAAGTATGTACACTTGAGGCTTGTCAGGAAAACTACATAGAGGGCTGAGGGAAAAAATGAAATTCAATCCTAAACCTTTTGGAGTGATTTGAAGTGCTTTTGGGTGTTGGATAGCCTCTATTAAGGACTTTCTATTAAGCTATTGAATCCTCGAATCAGACATCAGAAGGATGGTCAATTTGGACATCTTCTACTGCATTGTTTTTTTGGGACATGAAGCTGAAAATAAAAAAATGCTCAGGGGTGATGGAAAAGTGATTGCATAGCTTGAAAACACATATTATAAGCTTTCTAACAAGCCCAAGCTTGCCCAAATTAGAGTTGATTTTCTAAGTCAAAATTGGCATAGTTGACCGCACGAGGACCCCTAGTTTAATAAAAGACAATCCGGACTAAATTGAATTGGCTTAGTGGATTAGGTTAACATAATAAATGTGTTAGAACAATGACCGTGGGTGCTTCCATTGATGCATTTTCAACCTATGATATAATGCCACGAGATCATTAGGACATGATCATCGAGGAGGTGAGGTCACTGGATGATAAGTCATTTGTGGGTGACACGTGATGATGCATATGTGGGTTGTCGACACATGATGATGCATGTGGATGATACATGTAATGATGCATTGGATGCATTGGGTGGCACTTGAAAAGTTGGCCTAACTTATGTGAATTTCCATCCAAATATCAATCCCAAAGTGACTCACTATGTGTGGCAATCCATGCATAACCTTTGTCCAAATGCAACCAAATGTCAATCTTGGAATGACTCAATGTTAATCAGGCGATTAATGTGGTTTGTCGATGAAGAGTTTTCGCATGCCGATCTCTCAACTAAGCCTTCCCACCCCTTTGATAAGTTTAAAAGTCGAAGGCAAAGCTTGGTGCCATTTCTTCACCATTGATGCACCTAATCCTCCATCTATCCACTTTTCCGAGGCACTCACAGATAGACGGATTCATGAAAACACTCTCCATTGGCCTCTCCTCCGATTGGCTAAGGGTACCCTTACACAATGTAGATTATAGAACAATGAGAAATAGAATACAATGTAAGGAAAATGGGGTGTAAAGATCACTTACAAAGGTAGCATGTCCTCATACTTCATAAATATCATTTTTATCTCATAACTCTCCATTGCATTGTGTCCGTCCATCATCACAACATAAGCCAACAAAAAACACAAGATGCATGTGTGTCTTCTCACATAAGCATGTGACATGTTGAAAGATTGAATAGCATGTGTGCCAGTGGGCTATGGTGGCTCAAAGATTAATTTAAGATTAAAACACATGATGAGAAAAATAGTCAAAAGGGTTGTGTACACAAGAGAGACAACAATGTTCGGCAAAATAAGTTGATTGAATTACTTCATATGCAAGTGCCCTTTTATAGATCTCATACAACTCAATACCACCTAGTGGTTTCACAAAAACAAGTGGTTTAGCATAAAACTAGGTGCTAGAGAAGCTTCACCCACAAGCTCCTTTCACATGTACATGGTCCATTTGGCCCCATTCTTCTAGGGATGTGTTTGGTGCATATTTCAACATCCCCCTTCAAACACATAATCATTACAATGGTATTGATGACCTTTCTCACCACAAACTTATGCTTACCTAACAACCAAGCTAGATGATTTCCCTCTCACTATGACTGCTTACCTTGACCATACAAATTTAGGATGGCAATTTAATCTTGAGGCTAGTTAGGAGTAGTTGGGCTAGAGGTTTAATGGCTGATTTACAAAGATTTACAACACTTATTTAAATTTGGGCATTAAGAGTTTGGGGCCAGGCCCAAGACATAATCTAGAAGAGGTGATCACTTTGCATTGTGAGGGCTTCATGATGCCCCTTGTTGTCCTCCTTTGGTTCTCCATGCTCTTGACCTTGATCTCCATACTCTTCATGCATAATGTAGGCCTTTTGAGCCGAGTCTTTCGAAAGAAACAATCTTTCTCAAAGATGTCTAGGTTTGTGATAAAAAACACAAATGATTGAAGAGTTGTACTTAGCCTTTCCCTTGTAGCTTTTGTTTGATGTGTAGAGAGCCGCTTCATTTGATGAAGTGTAGGACAAGGTGTCCTCTTTTTCTTTGACCTTCAGCTTCTTCTCTTCCTCCTAAAGAGAAGCTTCAACATAAACAAGTTTTGTGTTAGGCATGTTGGTCAAAATTGTCACAATGTTGTCAAAATTGGGAGGCAATGACTTGAGTAGCACCATGTCTTCATCCACCTTTACTGAGATGCTTGCAAGTTGGGTCATAAGACTTTGCATATAGTTAAGATGAGATGCAAGAGAATTTGTAGACTTCATATGAACTTTAAAAAACTCAATGAGCAAACCAAACTTAGAGCTCCTAGATTGAGCCCCAAATAGGGTATCCAATTGATCCCATGATAACCTTGGAGGATTCACACCCATCCACATGGTGAATGTATGTGTCATCCAACTCAAGAGTTATGATGGCTCTTACTTTGTCATCTCTGGTCTCCCATGCCGGAATAACAGCTTGGTCCCTTGGCTTCTTCTCCTTTCTACTTGTGATGCTCCATAGGCCTTTATTCATGAGGATGAGCTTGATGTGGATTTGCCAAGTGTGGAAGTTTTGCCCCTTGAAGTGGAAGGTAGTATCATGTGAGCCCATTAGGGTTGAGAGTGTTGAGCAACACACTTGAGAGCAAGTATTGAAGAGGTTTTGACTCAACCTTGAGTCACCTTGAAGATTAAAGCTCTTGGTGAATGAGAGATTTGAGCTAGAAGCTTGTGAAAGGCTTGGATTTGCTTTCAAGAGATTTGTTGGGCCTTGCAAGAGAGGCCAAGACCAACATTGAGGTAGAACAAGTGCAAAAGCTCAGAGAGAAAGCTTGATCAGACAAAAAAATAAGTTAGAATTAGTGATAATTAATCACTAATTAGGATTATCAGAGCGTGTGGCTATGGCTGTGAAAAACACAGCTCTGATAAAGAGCTTGGTTCTCCTGTTTGAGACAACCTTTGGCCAAGCCCTCTTAGTGCAAGCAAGGTGTAAGGTCCCTCCCAAAGCTATGTATGTATGTGTCTCTTGTAATATAGATTTTAATAAAGAAAGAGAGTGTACTTAGAGAAGAGTGAGACAATAAGTCTAGAAACATTAGGAAAGTGTTAGAATAAAAATATTAACTCCAAAAATCCTAAAAGAAATAAGAAGACAAGAATAGTTTTATTAAGAGATAAGTATCCCCAAAAATAGAATTTCGAATTTAGGTGATAAGAGGTTATATTTAGAGTACTTTTACACATTTAGAGTCCATGCATACTAAATATGTGGAAAAACAACGCGTTTCTAAAGTTGGCGCGTTTGTGGCTATATACAGACGTTTTTGC
The DNA here is from genome assembly GCF_041138505.1 of Cibotium barometz. Lineage (NCBI taxonomy): Eukaryota > Viridiplantae > Streptophyta > Polypodiopsida > Cyatheales > Cibotiaceae > Cibotium > Cibotium barometz. The sequence continues at coordinate 15,154,126 of NC_141056.1, forward strand.
CTATTCTACTCGCGTAGGCTTGTAGACCAGATGCCTTCCCGTTCTTTTGACTGGTTATATGACCATATTCTGAGTTTTAATCAGAGAGTTATGGCCAAAACAATTTGTTGTTTCTGTCAGGGTCTCTACACAGAGAAAACTGTGAGAAGGCAGCAACAAGTAGCCTCAAGAGGAAGAGACCAAAACTCCATAGCTTTTCTTTTAGAGAAAGAATAGTATGCCGTAGTCCTGTAGAGAAGAAGGCTATTTTGCCATAGACCTTAGAAAGAGAGAAGAGTCACAGTATGAGTAAGAGGAGATAAAGCTTGGAGATTATTGGATGATTTCAATCAAAAGACAAGGTATTAGAAGACTCTATTCTCATATGTCAAGTTCTAAAGCTCTTGTTAACGAGCAAAAACAACGATAAATGATAAATTTCTATAAGGTATATACATATTTTATTTTTCAATTATATATCATTCTTAAGGGTTGAGGTATGGCCCCAGCTTCTCTATTAATTGTTTATATTTATCTATTTGATTGATTTACTATTTAAAGTTTGTATTCTTTAGCATATGCCTTAATAAAGAATGTCTTATCGGCAATCTCAAGTTGAAATGCTAAAATCTTTATGAAAATGATTGTTTTCTTAAGAAGGTAACACGGATTCTAGTCCTATGGTTTAGTGAGTAAATGGATTGTTATCTTGGTTAAATTAAGATACAGGTACAACTCTCCCTACCTTGACGCTGCCCCGTTCTTGTGCTTGTATAGCCGGACGGCGGAGACGTTAGTAAGGCCCGGAGTTGGCCCATGGTATCCCTCATACCATTGGGAGAATGAGGTTCGCCGATTGAGGCAAGTGATTGTGATGCTGCCTAGTTCTGAGGGCCCAGGCTAGTGCAGTGAATTAGCCCACCCTAGTGCGCAAACATCCCTCTGAGGGACGGGAGGATCGAGCGATGGAGCCTGAGAGGGCAACAGGCCGGCTTGAGTCCTCGCCACAGCGGCAGCCGACAATGAGGTGTATGGTCCCGTAGGGTTTTGCCCAGCATGTAGAGGCTGGAAGGCCGAATTCTAGATCATCGGCAGTATAAAGGAAAAGAATAAGAGAGCCAGTTTGGCTTGTATGAAATTGATCCATGTTTAAACTTTGTTTTTATAAATCTTGTCTTTGGCATTATTGTATTGTGAAAAAAGGCTGCTTTAACAAACCTTGTGGGTGAAAAGGGTCTTAATTAAGGAACATGTTTATTTATGTCAAACAGTGTGGTAGGATTAATTAGAAAACAAATTGACGCGTGAGTAGGGTGGAAAGTGGGAGGATGGAATGCCCCGACGGCACCATCCTACGGACGGGTGGACCCGATTAGTCGGGTAGCTTTCCAACAGATTAAGTGAAAGCCCTACATTAGATAAATAGGTTCTCAAACAATTCTATTTTAGAAGACTAGGCCAGCGGCTGTGCTGCATCATGGATGAGAAAAAAAAAGCGTTGTCTCTAGGAATCAAGACCAGTAGTTGCCCAAATTATGATCAATTACCCTATGGGTGGTTTGATTTTTAGAAAACGACGCTCCCCCTGCGGGATAGAACTAGGTCTTACCTATAAATCGTATCCTTGAATCTTTGCATGGTCAAGGTGTCGATGAGCAGGAAATTTTCTTCAAGATAAGACTTAGTGGACTATCTTAAGTGTTTTCCCTATTTTTGGAAGGGGGGAACCTTACACAAGGGCACATATGGGTGCATCCACGACTAAGAGCAATTAGACAATGCTACATTGTAGAGGCAACACGAACTCTATGACCATACATGAGCAGAAAATCAACCTGTTTTTGGGGAAACGAAGATAGCACGGTGCATACGACCAAATCGGCCTAATTGATGTGCCAGGATGGGGCACCCAGAGCTAGGGAAGGTCCTCACAAAATTTTGTGGGCAATGGTTGAGCCACTTGGGAGCATTGAATCCTCCACCAAGGTAGGGTCTGGCTGGCAACTTTTTGGAAGATAGTGAAACAACTAAAAATAGTTGAAGATGGGATAACCACACAAAAAAATGACCTACTATGATGACTGTTGCCATATATATAGGCAGTGATGTGTGTGAACACACTTAGGACCGTCGGGGTACTTTTTCCCTCTTTTAGGAGGTTTTTTTCCCTGGCTTGTATATACACCCATCATTCTAGGGCTAACTTATCTTTGTACATTGACACAATCTAATACACTGTGTGTTGTGTGCATTCTTGCTTCTTCTTCTCCAAGCTTTGTGTGCTTTCCTGCAACCCTAATTTCAACAATTGGTATCAAAGCAGGCATCGCTCCCAGGGCTACGCCGCTAGCACCCTCCAACTCACGTTCTCCGATTGAGAAATTTTGACAGTGCAGTTTTTTGCAAAACAGGCATACGTATTCTATTGTGGACTGTGCTACACAGCACGAGTTGTTTTCTGTTCAGTCCTTGCTTCATTACAGGTAGCTTTTGCATCAGTTTCAGTCAGTGGCCATGGCTGATAACAGCAATGATGTATTTTGCATGTTGTCTCTGCTGATGACAAATTGGATGGAGACAGCAACTACCCACTTTGGGCATACATGATGCAGCATGTTTTGGTTGCAAAAGGAGTGTGGAACATTGTGTAGGGTATGGATGTACGTCCAGGTTCTGTGGATGTAGGATCTGTTGAGGATGTTGCAGGTTCTAGCAACTTTACTGTTGCTGCTATTTTACCCACTGCTGAACAAGCTCGTTGGGATGGTAAAGATGCGCAGGCTCGTTGGGATGGTAAAGATGCGCAGGCTCATGCCTTGATTGCACTTTCTGTCAAACGTAACATCACTTTCTGTCAAACGTAACATGCGCAGGCTCGTTGGGATGGTAAAGATGCGCAGGCTCGTTGGGATGGTAAAGATGCGCAGGCTCATGCCTTGATTGCACTTTCTGTCAACAAACGTAACATCACTTTCTGTCAAACGTAACATGCGCAGGCTCGTTGGGATGGTAAAGATGCGCAGGCTCATGCCTTGATTGCACTTTTTGTCAAACGTAACATGCGCAGGCTCGTTTTGGGATGGTAAAGATGCGCAGGCATAGGCTCATGCCTTGATTACACTTTCTGTCAAACGTAACATCACTCCACATATTCGTTCAGCTAAAATAGTAAAACAGTCTTGGGATATTCTAGCTGGTTTGTATGCAGGTCGTAACGAGGTAAAAATCTCTTACCTGCGTAAAGAGCTAGAATCGAAGATTATGCAGGAAGATGATGACATGAATGTTTTTCTTGCTGAGATTAAAGATTTCAAAGAACAGTTGATTTCTGTAGGTGAGATTATTCCTGATCATTCTCTTGTACAGACTGTTCTTGATGCTTTACCTGAGTCATATCAGACTTTTGCTTCCACGTGGAGACTTGTTACTGATGAGGATAGACTTGATGTTGTCAAGTATGATACTTTAGTCAACAAGCTCTTGCAAGAAGCACAGTTGAGGCAAAATAGGGCTAGGTAGCGTGCAGTTGATCAGGCATTTGTTGCTACTGCCCAGCAGAGAAGAAGTGGTAAGTTAGCCCCTTCCACTGTTTCTTCTCCTATTAGTAGGTCTGCAACTTCTTCTCCTTCCATAGGTAGCAACAATAGGTCTGAGAAGGCTCTTGATAAAAGCAAGAAAAAGATCAGGTGCAACTATTGTAAGGCAATTGATCATGTCATTAAGAATTGCCCTAAGCTAAAGGCTAAAGAGGCAAAGAAGAAAGAGTCAAATGCAGCCACAATAGCAGATGCTTCTATAAATGCAGATTCTGCAAATGTTGTGCAGGATACAGAATGGGCGTTTAGCGTGTATTGCCAGTATGACCCATCTGTACATGATGCATGTTTGTGGCAGTTTTTGTTGACTCTGATGTATGGTATTTTGACAGTGGTGCTACAAAGCACATTACCTTGCATCGTGATATGTTCACTTGTCTTGAGGCTGTCTCTAATGGGAATACTATCACATGTGCCAATAATGCTTCTTACCCAGTGAAGGGCATTGGTAAAATTATGCTTACTGCAACAAATGGCAGCGCTTTCACACTTTCAGATGCTTTGTATGTGCCAGGGATAAAGAAGAATCTATTGTTTGTCTCTGCGCTTGCTAGACTTGGACTTGTAGTCAAATTTGTGGATGACAGATATACTGTTCATGATTTGACTTCTCGTGATACGATTATTGCATCTGGCACCTTGTTTCGTGGGCTGTATAGGCTCAATTCTTATGACAAGTGTGTGGAAGATTCAGCAAATGCAGTTTCTGATGAAAAGGCAGTTTCAGATGCAAAACTATGGCATGCTCGTTTTGGTCATCTGAACTTTGCTAGTTTGCTGCGTTTGCAGAAATTTGATATGGTTGCTTCATTGCCCCCTCTTGAGGCACCATTGAAACATGTTTGTGAGAGGCTGTATTTTGGACAAAATGCAACGGTCTACATTTCTAAAGGATGGTTCTGTGCTGCAGGCCACTCGCAAATTGCAACTTGTACATAGTGATGTATGTGGACCTATACATTTGGTAAACACTTGTACTTCGTGACTTTCATTGATGATTACTCAAGGCATGCATGGGTATATCCACTGAAGGCAAAGTCCGAAGTGTTTTTGTGCTTCAAACAATTTTTGCTTATGGTTGAAAATGTATCCAATTGTACCGTGGGCACCCTCCGTTCTGATCGAGGGGGGAAGTACATGTCTAAAGAGTTTGATGCATTTCTGGCTAGTCGTGGGATAAAATACCAATGTACAGTGCCGTATACCCCTCAGCAAAATGGTGTTGCTGCTGAGAGGAAAAACAGGTCACTTATGGAGATGGCACGATGTATGGTCAAGAGCCAAGCTTTGCCACATGCGTTTTGGCTTGAGACTGTCATGTGTGCTACATATGTACTCATCAACGGGTGTCCCACTAAGGCCTTGCAGTCTATTACTCCATATCTGTTACTCCATACGAAGATTGGCATGTCAGGAAGCCTTCTATTGGTCACTTGCGTGTCTTTGGTTGCTTGGCCTATGCTTTAGTGCCTGTGCAACAACGTAGAAAATTGGATGATAAGGCTGTCAAATGCATTTTTGTTGGTTACAGTGCTGAGAGCAAGGGTTACAGATTGTATCATCCGTAGTCAAAGCGTATCTTGATTAGTCGAGATGTTGTTTTTGTGAAAGATGCTATGCAGCCTTTGTTATCATGTACCAAAGAGACAGGTGTGAGCTCACGGGATGTATTTGATACATTGTTGCCTCTGTTTACAGGTGGGAATTCAAATGTAAGTCCTAATGAGACAAATATTCAGCCTATGCAGATTTCAAACGATATCGTAGATCAGCCTATTTCTGATGCAGATTTACAGGATGTAATTTATGAGGATAGGGCTGAAAATGAGCAAGCTAGAGGTATGCCTAAATGGCTGGTGCAAACCTTGCGTGATAGTAAAATTGATGCACCTATTTCTAGTCGTACTCATTCAGGTTTTCAACATGCCTCTTATGCATCAGATTGTTATGCTTTGGCTGTGTCTAGTATGTGTGAAGAGGAAGAACCTCTTTCATATGATGAGGCACATAAATCAAAAAATTGGTTGGCTGCAATGCAAACTTGTGAATATGATGCTATAATGAAGAATGGTACATGGTCTTTGTGTGATTTGCCTATTGGTAAAAAGGTCATTGGATGTAAGTGGGTTTTTAAGTTGAAACGAAAGCCAGATGGCAGTGTTGATCGCTATAAGGCTAGACTTGTTGCAAAGGGTTATGCTCAAGAAAAGGGCATTGATTTTGATGAGACCTTTTCTCCCGCTTGTCGTATATGAGTACCATTCGTAGCATTTGTGCATTGGTAACTCATAATGGTTGGAATGTACATCAGTTGGACATAAAGACTGCGTTCTTGAATGGAGATTTGCATGAGGAGGTGTATGTATCGCAGCCTCGTGGTTTTGTTCAAAGAGGGCAGGAAAACAAAGTGTGCAGGTTGAAAAAGGCTTTGTATGGTTTAAAGCAAGCTCCACGAGCTTAGTATGAAAAGATACATGCATATTTGACTGCACATGGTTTTCAGAATAGTCCAACAGAAAGCACTTTGTATGTTAAACATGTGGATGATGTACATCTAATCATTGCTCTCTATGTCGATGACATGCTGCTCACAGGACCAAATGAGAGTCATATTGCTGATTTTAAGGCTGATTTGAATGCCTCTTTTGAGATGTCAAATTTGGGGCATTTGCATCATTATTTGGGGATACAATTTAAGCAGTGTGATGCAGGTATTGCTTTGTGTCAGACAAAGTATATTGAGACATTGTTGTGGAGATTTGGCCTTGAAGACTGCAAGCCTATTAAGACTCCAATGGAGATAGGTTTGAAGTTGAGTCTTCATGATGCTGGAGATCACTTTGATGTCACACTCTATTAGACAGCTGTTGGTTGCCTCATTTATGTATGCATTACGAGGCCGGACATTGAGTTTGCAGTCTCACAGGTGAGCAGGTTTATGCATAGCCCAGGGTCTTAGCATCATTGGAAGGCAGTTAAACAGATCTTTCGCTACTTGAAAGGCACCATACATCTTGGGTTGTTTTATCCCAAGGGGGGATCGTTGCCACCAGATTTACATGCTTTTTCGGACTCAGATTGGGCTGGTTGCTATGACACAAGAGTGTCCACAAGTGGTTTTTGTTTCATGCTCAGTAGCTCATGCATATCTTGGTTGAGCAAGAAGCAACCTACTGTGGCCACTTCTAGTTGTGAAGCTGAGTACAGGGCAGCTTTCACAGCTACGGTTGAGTGTGTGTGGCTTAGACGGCTTATGGCTGACTTGGATGTTGGACAGGAGTCTGCCACCTCTATCTACACTGACAGTCAGAGGGCATTGACAGTTGCGAGAAACCCAGTTTTTCATGCTCGCACAAAGCACATTGAGGTGCATTATCACTATGTCAGGGAGAGACTCTCAGCATGAGAGATCAGCTTGGCATATGTGCCAACACATGACAACCTCGCCGATCTTTTCACAAAGGCGCTTCCTCGTGAGAAGTTTGAAGCTTTTCGCAAAGCTTTGGGCTTGCTCCCCTTTGTGGACTGATCTACTTTGGGCATGGCACTTCCCTATACATGAGTGCCAGCTCTCGTTCACACCATCACTCCCAGGGGAGATTTGTTGCCATATATATAGGCAGTGATGTGTGTGAACACACTTAGGACCGCCGGGGCACTTTTTCCCTCTTTAGGAGGTTTTTTCCCCCGGCTTGTATATACGCCCATCATTCTAGGGCTAACTTATCTTTGTACATTGACACAATCTAATACACTGTGTGTTGTGTGCATTCTTGCTTCTTCTTCTCCAAGCTTTGTGTGCTTTCCTGCAACCCTAATTCCAACAAAGGTTCTTGATACCATGTTGAAATATTGAATAGCATGTGCAAGTGGGCTATGGTGACTCAAAGATTAATTCAAGATTAAAACACATGATGAGCAAAAATAATAGAAAGGGTTGTGCACAACAATGTTGGGAAAATTAAGTTGATTAAATTACTTCATAGGTAAGTACCCTTTTATAGATCTTATACAACTCAATACCACCAAGTGGTTTCACCAAAATAAGTGGTTTAGCACAAAACTAGGTGCTAGAGAAGCCACCCACAAGCTAAGTGATTTGGTCCCTTTCACGTGTACATGGTCCATTTGGCCCCATCCTTCTAGGAATGTGTTTGGTGCATATTCCAACATGACATGCATGGGCATTCAACACCTCTATGTATATGTGTATTCAAGGCAGCAGTGACTAAACACCAAAGCCTTGACTATTGATGCTTAATTGAGCGTGCGTCTTAACAAATGCTTCACCATTGATTGCAAAATGAAGCAAATCAACAACACAAGACATGTCATCACTTTGGCCCTTCCACCTATTTTCTATCTGATGGAAAGAGAGCGATAGGGAACTCCTACAAGCATATTATGCATGTCATAGGTATTCCAATGCTTCACCATTGATTGTAAAATGAAGCAAATCATCACATAAGGCATGCCATCACTTTGGTTCTTCTACCTATTCTCTCTATCTTGCATAAGTGATGTCAACAAGAGAGAAATAGGGAAATCTTATAAGCATATTATGCATGTCATAGGCATTCCAATGCATAAGGATTTTCATTATTGCTCATGAATTAAAACATTGTGAATGGTTTTATCCTTATGCATAGTGGAACTCCCATTTGAACATGTACAAAGCTTGTAATAGCTAGTAATGGTAAAAGCCCCATGGGTATGCTCATGTAACAAGCTCCAGGATTAGGGTTTTATCAAATCTTATGTAAAGCTTCACGTCAAATATTATTTTTGAGGGTGATTATTCACTCTTTCACATTAATTAAAATTTTTTGAGGGTCTTTATATTTAATTTTTTTCCATAAAAAACATTAGCCCCATTAAGGTTTGGAACCTCAGTGTAGGCAGCTAATTTTTCCCAATCTCTCCTCCCGCACAGCTCTCTGTCTCTCTCCCCCCAAGCCCTTGTTCCGCATGCGCTCCTTCATCGGCTCTCTCCCTCTTATCCATCTACTGCCCGCATTCCGCCCACTCCTTTAACGGCTCTCTCCCTCTCTTCCATCTGCTGCCCTCCACTTGCGCTCCTTCTCCATTGCCCGCATCCCTATCTCTAGCTCTTTCTCTTGTCTTCCATTTGTTGCCCTATGCCTGCGCTCCTCAGTTTCCAGCTCCTCCCTCTCTCTCTGTCTTGCGCACGCCTCTATCTCCTCCCCTCCATTCCTCCCCCTCTACGTTCCCTTGTAGGGCGAGTTTGGACGATTTGTAGGAAGGTCAAACAAGAAGAGACATGCATTGTTTTGTCTAACGAGGTTGGACGATGTGCCTATACGTTGGATCGAGAAGCATGCAGAAGAGGGAAAAGAGACAAACACGTGTCCACATCAAGACAGTTGCTAAATTAAAATCAAATGTTGCTAATTAAGGAAATTTATCCCATAAAACATGATGGAAAATTATCCTTGAAAACCTTAATAAAACCTTTAATCCTTTTGAGTGAATACACACTCATTAATTAATGCGCATTCAAAAGGACGTGGGCACATATTGGGGTTACTGTTCAAGTTGCCTATAAACGACAAGTCCTTTGTGTGCAATGTTCTAGTTATGAATCTCAATAAAATGATGCCTGCTATTGCCTTCCTCTATCCAGGAACCTCCCACGGCTTCTCTCTCTGACCCCACTGCTCTCTGTGTAGTCTATGTGACCTTTGAGCATTGCTTTGTGTAGCCTGCCTGCATGCCATAGTATCGCTTCTCTCTTTGAGCATGCTCTGTGTAGCCGAACGTAACCTCTGTGCACCTTCAATCTACTTGGCCTCCCCTCCAAAGTCCAATGCACCACATACACAAGACTGTCTTCACACACCCTTGGGCATGGCTGACATCAAACCTTATGAACAAAGGCCATCTTCCACAACATTAAGCACAAATAAGATTAACACAATTTCATTGAAATCCCTAATCAATTTGGTGAGCCAAAATCATGCTAAACATGTAAGAAAGACCTAATCGATGCAAGTGATTAGAAGGTTGCCATAGATAGGGTTTGCAAAAATTTGGGAGGAAAAAAATCAAGAAAAGAGAGAAACTTAAAAATTGGGAAAGATTAGGAAAAAAATGGTTATGGTGACCAAGAACTAGGAGCTCTTATACCAATGCAAGAGAAGGTAGAGGAGAGAGAAGGGATGAGTACCACACACACACTCATAATGCAGTGATCACATGCACTCAAAGGAGTACCACCATAGCTAAGAGCTTGGAGCTTATAAGTTAATTATATTTAAGGCTTTACAATTCACTTATATACCTCATCTTCTTTTCATACTCACTTATTAGTGCCCATGTCTACACTTAGGCCTAGGCCCTTGGCTCATTATTTACAAATGTCCATAGCCCCCACATTACACAACACATTTCTAATGATAATGATGCAAAGAAAGATGTGTTGTTTGGGCACAATGAGAAGAACATTTCTGATAGGGTTCGATTCGCACATCACAGCTCACACTGACCAAGTCTAGCTCTGTACATCACATAGAGGCACATCCTGGGATAACATAGAGTAAGGCTTGATTAATGTGGCTAAAATCGTGTTTATGAGTTTTTAATCTCATCTAGAATCACTGATAAATCTCTGTTTTGAAGCATTTTGCATGAATGCTTGAAGAGGCCATCAATTTCACACCCCACTGGAGCTCCTTTTTTTGACCCCAAAACAGTGAGCTACCCATTAATCCTCACCTAATGAGGTTTTAATCTCTATTTTGGGACTAATCACCTAAGGTTAAGGATGCCTTCCTCATGCGAATCATCTAGTGCCAAGTACATTAAACCTAGGAAGAAGATTAAGAAAAGAAAGAGGATACCGCATGTGCCCTAGTTAATACAAGTCTCTGAGGATGGATTCACTGTGAACCCTAGGTAGCTTCACACGCCCACACAGATTGCCATTGTCCAGCCAAGAGTATCATCACACCTTCCAATTCGGCTTCTATAGTCAGTCTGTGACCTAATGTGTAAGGTTTTTGTATCTCATGGATTTGTGTTTTTTTAGAGGGTAAGTTGGAACTTCTGTGTGCAGGCTTTTGTATCTCATGGTTTTTCTTTATGTCTTGATTTATATTTTCTTTCAGTTGAATCATTAAAGGTTGACACATCCTTAGAATCAAGCAATCTCCAAAACAGAGGAGATGCATTTAAAGAGACATAGAGAAAGAATATGATTTCAACTCAAAAATATTTGTCCTGCATTGTTCTTTCTATTAGAAACAAGCTAACCACATCAAGTTGGTCTACATCTTAAGATTTAAAGAAAAAACTATGAAGGTATGCTATTTATTTATTTTTTAATTTAAGAAGTGTGATATTTTTTAAATTTAAGAAGTGTGCTATTTTTTTAAAACTCTTTCCCTATTAGGGATGCTTCTCACTACTCTCTTTTTCATTCTTCTCTATTATTTCTTGATCCATGGTGCTTGTGTGTGCTCTAGATCTCATGGGAGCTTTTTCTGGTGCTTATGTGCTTTAGTTCTCATGAAAGATTTTTCTAGTGCTTCTCTCTCTTGTTATTTCTTGATCCATGGTGCGTGTGTGTGCTCTAGCTCTCATGGGATCCCCTATTATGTTAAATCTTGCATGAGTTTGTGGATTTGCTTGATTTTGAGGTTTATGTAAGTGTAGGAATCTTGCATAAGGTTTTCTTGAGTGAAGGAGCATGCTAGGGACTAAAATCTTATACTAGAGTGGAGTGAAACTTGAGAATGTGAAAGGAGTGGAGCTTGGAAGAGAGAGATGGGCTTTATGAGAGGAAGAGTTGACAGCAAGAGGACGTGTGGGGGAAGAAGATTGTGGAAATGTTTGTAAAAGTCCAATGGTAAAGGAAACTCCCATTGTTTCTTTCCTTGTGTTGCTTGGAGAGATATGCACAAGGAGGCACAGCCCTTGAAGGACACCTCCAAAATAAACATGGATATAAGGCTCCTCCCTAGCTACCTCTCTCTGAGAAAGTCCTAATTTTAGTCCTCCTAGAGATAAACAAACAACCAACAATGCTAAGTACCATTTGTACTAAGAAACTACTGCTTATTTGCCATTACCTACACCGCTGCTGCTAGGAACCATAAACAGAGTCAATAAGTGGTGTTGGTTAGTGCTACGCATGTATGGTGCTTGGTGTAGAGTGCTGACTAAATTAAAAACCTTGGTAGTGCTACTAGTGGTAGTAAGGGCTTTAAGGTGCTAGCAACAAGTGTTTGCCAATGTGTTGGGTGGTAAGTGCTAGAAAGTGTTGGTGCTAGTTTGAGATAACTAGCTGGGTGGTAAGTGCTAGTTTGAGATAACTAGCTGGGTGGTAAGTGCTAAGCAACAAGTGCTAGCCAATGTGCTGGGTGGTAAGTGCTAGAAAGTGTTGGCCAATGTGTTGGTGCTAGTTTGAGATAACTAGCCAGAAAACCTTAATATTATTGCTGGTGGCAATGAGTGCTAGTAAGAACTAGTATGTGCTAGAAAATGTTGGTAAGTGCTAGTAAGTCCTGGCAAAAAGTACTAGTGTTACTGATTGGCAAACATATTGAAAACCTCAATAGTAAGTGCTATAAGTAGTAAGTGTAAGTGTTAGTTAGTGTTGACTACATTGAAGACATTAATGGCACTGCGCAGAAAGTGCGAGCAAATGCTGGCAAGTGCTAGTTAGTGTTGTGACTACATTTTGAAGACATTAATGGTACTACTAGTGGTAGAAAGTGCTAGAAAATGCTTGGCAAGTTCTAGTTAGTGCAAGTGCTAGTTAATTCTAACTCGATTAAAGACACTAATAGTACTACTCTAGTGGTAGTAAAAGCTAGTAAGTGCTAGTTAATTCTAACTCGATTAAAGACACTAATAGTACTACTCTAGTGGTAGTAAAAGCTAGTAAGTGCTAGCAAGTGCTAGTGTGCTAATGTTTGTAAAGATAGTAAAAGCTAGCAAGTGCTAGTACTACTAGTGGTAGTAAAATCTAGTAAGGGCTAGCAAGTGCTAGTGTGCTAATGTTTGTAAAGATATTGAAATGGTGGTGGTAGTAGGTGGTCATAAGTGCTTGTAAGTGTTATTAAGTGCTAGGAAGTGCAAGTACTAATTAGTAATAACTAGTACTTAATAGCAATAGTTAGTACTAACTAGTGCTATTAATATTAATAACATTAGTTTAGTACTACTAACTAGTATTATTAGATTAAAGGCACTACTAATATTGCTAGTGGTAGTAAGTGCTAGCAACAAACGCTGGTGAAATAGTTGCCAAACTAGATTTAAACCTTCCTTAATAGTACTTCTAATGCCAATAAGGGCTAGTAAATTCTAGTAGGTACTAGCAAGTGTTGGTGCCAACTTAAGAGACTCTATGCAGATATTCTAGATGGTTACTAGTTTTTAAATAAATACATTACTAGTAGGCACTGCTCAATGCAACAAAGTGTTGGTTAGTGCTATGAACACTTATACGATGCTTGCCGTAGACTACCTTCATAGTGCTACTAGTGGTAGTATAGGCTTTAAGGTGCTAGTAAGTGCTAGTATATGATGGCCAATGCTGGTGCTACTTATTGATAACTAGCTTGATATGCTTAATAGTACTACTAGAAACAATGAGTGCTAGTAAAAACCAGTATGTGCTAGAAAATTCTAGTAAGTGCTAAGAAGTGCTAGTCCTAACTAGTTGGCAAACATATTGAAAACCTCAATAGTAAGTGCTAGTGGCAGTAAGTGTTGGTCCTAACTAGTTGGCAAATAGATTTAAAACCTCAATAGTAAGTGCAAGTGGGTAAGTGCAAGTGCTAGTTAGTGATAACTACATTAAGACACTAATGGTACTACTGGTGAAAGTAGTAGAAAGTTACTCTTTTTATCCCAACATGCATGTAGTGGGTGTAGACTTGGATTCAGTTTTAAGGACCCACAATGTGTTTATATGCTAGAATGTAAAAATCTTTATAACCTTTTCTATTTTTCATATTTATGCCGCACACAAAAACATTGCATAGCTCACAGTTGCCGTGAGGAGAAAGCAAGGTTTGCTAGTATTAAGAGGCCCAGTTGGAGATGTAAGTGGTAGAACCAATAGTAAGTTTGCATTTTAAAAATTACAATGCTAAATTTGTTTTCTCATGAGTGTTAACTGGAGTAATAAATTTGGTAGGAGGTTTTTGGGAAGTTTGTGCTAACACACTAAGGGGCTTCAAGTCACATTGCCTATATGTAGTACTAATAGCACAAGCTAAATCAAATATTGTGTTTCCTACTCATGAGTGGTACCTATTACATAGAAGTTTCATGGTAGATTTAGGTAGTCGGTTGTAGTAAGTAGGTGCAAAATTTTAAAATCAGACTTTATGATAAGCCCCACCTCTCCTCTCACCAAAGACCACATGTTCTTTGGCTATCTTTACAACTTCATCATACCTCTTCTTGAGGAAGGCACATTTTGAAAATTAGACTTTATGATCTATGTTAGTATATGTAAAAAACATTCAATTAGGAAACAAAATACCTCTGCAACAACTAGTGCTCTCTAATAGTCCTTAATGCCCCTAGTCCACCTACCATGTACTCTATAGTGTGTAAGAGTTTCTATTTAACTTGTAGCATCTGTTTTTCCATATGTTTATTAAGGCTTCCATAGCTCTAGCTATGTCCCTATTCACCTATTTCACCATTGTAAGGGTGCCTTCATCATTGTGATACATTTCGCACCTTGTTGTTTCAAGCACTTTATCTAATTCCTTCATTGGTTGTTCCAACACCTCTTTTCTATCCAACAAGATAGCATTTATAGACTCTTTCTCTTTAGTAATCACTTTAGCAATCAATGTTGCATGCAACTGGCCACTACTCTGAGCTTTATATTCTGTATGCACTTCTGGTGGCGACGACAAATAGATAAACTTTTGCCTAGTCACATGTGAAGCTTTGTATCCAATTTGTTCTTTCTTGTCTTCACATGGTTTATAAAACGTGCAGCATAATGTGCCCATGCACATCTCTTAATGCCATTGTTGTTGGCACCACCATCCCTATCGAAGCCCCTAGAAAATGCAAGGCACAACTCTTGGTTTGTGATTTCTACTTCATGGTACACTTTCCTATAGAGTGTAATAAAGTCCTAGCGGAACTCAGACTTGACTTTGTGAACCTTCACATTTTCTTTTAGCTGTCTACACTCATGTGAAGACTCCAAGCCATAGAGGGTCAAGTACATTATACTTTATTTAAATGGAGGCTAGCTTGAGAGCTCTATGAACTATAATTTTATGAGATTTGGCTTAAGAGTCTTGCATTGGTGCTCGTTGAACAATGAGTGCATGTAGCTAGAGAAGGGCAAGAAAAAAGTGCATATAGTAGAGAAATAGGCAAGGACCAGAGGAGAAGGATTAGTGTAGGTTCATGTGAATAGTCTAGCTCAAGCACACATAACATAAGCAATAAATGATTTTAATATTTGAAGTCATTTCAAGGGAAGTAGTGGTGTAATGAGGAGATTCAAAACTAAAAAAAACTTCTTTGTAGCCATTACTTAATTTAAAACAATAAAACCCTTTTCTCCTAGAAAAAAGCTCATACTTTATCACTTATAGTTTCTAGTTGTATGTAAGACCACTTAATAACACTACCACCCTTTCATGCATACACCCTACTATATATAGCAATCATGGCTACTATTAGCAATCATGTAGTCTATGGATGCTATGCATAGAACTAATTAGAGGTCATGGCTACTATAACTGCTATATAGTCACGTAGTTGTTATAGCAGTCATGAAGAAATCATGTTCGCTATATATAACTGATATATAGCAGTCATGCCTCCTGTATAACCATTATAATTGTAAACTGCTAAGAAATAATGTTGCTAAGTATATAGCCATTATAATTGCTATATGTCAATCATAGTCCCCTGTTAAGTAGATAGCCCCCTGTTACGTAGATACCTGCTATATATCCATTCACAGCCATTATAATTGTAAACTACTAAGCAATCATGGTCGCTAAGTATATAGCCCCATCATATAGCCAATATGGTACCAAATTTATTTTTTTTGCATTTCCATTAAATATATTGTATAATATTTTCAAGAGTATGAGTTTTTTTGCTAAGGTTTCATTTTAGTATGTAATGATTAATGCTTGAAAAACCCAATGAAATGATGACCCTCCATATCCTCTCTATTTAAGGCAATGAAATGATGAGCCCCCATATGCTTTCTATTTGCATGCATTCACCCTATATTTAAGGCAATGAAATGATGACCCCCCATATGCTTTCTATTTGCATGCATTCACCCACACCCTTTCTATTTAAGGTCTCACAATTCTCTATAATTATAATGGCCTCAAAGGGTTTCATGCCTAAGGTTGCATTAATTAAATGCCATGTTAGTGACATTTAATTAATACGCCTACAAAAAAGTGTTAATATAGCCATTATAAGTGCTATATGTCAATCATAGCCCCTCGCTAAGTATATAGCAATAGCCCAATAGCTGCTATATATCAATCATAGCCGCTAAGTATATAGCCATTGCCCAATAGCTGTTATATATCAATCATAGCCACACTAAGTATATAGCCGCCAATATTTGACAGTTATACATACTATATATATAGCATTCATGGCCATATAACTATTATATATGGAGTTATATAGCAGTTGGTTAATATATATATATATAGTTTTTATATAATATTCTCATATAGAAATTATAACAATCCAACATGAGATTGCTATATATAGCAATCTTGTAATAGTTATAGCAATCAAATATGAGGCTTCTATATGGTAGGTAGTAAGGAAACAAGACTCCTATGACGCTACGTAGCATTCATGACTACTAAGACTCCTATTATTTGTATATTATATAGAAATATCATATAATAGTTATAACAATAAGATATGGGGTTGCTATACAGTAGTAAGTAAAGCGATAAGACTCTTATGACTACTATATAGCATTGATGACTACTCAGACTGCTATGACTACTATATATAAAATTTATGAGTGCTAAGATTGTTATGACCGTTATCTATAGCATTCATGACTACTAAGATTACCATGATTACCTATGACTTCTATCTAAACTGCTATATATAGCATTCATGCACTCATTCCTACATCAATCGCTCGTCATTTGTTACCACCATCGCAAATAAAATTCCATTTTTTTAAACTCATTAAAACTTTAAACTTTTTTGAAAGGGATATATATATATATATATATATATATATATAGGAAAACTTCTTATGATTTGTATTAAAATTATACATTGGCTTTGATTACAAAGATGTAAGAAGATTATTCACACATAGCAAAATTAAGGCTCGCAAAACAAAGAAATCAATGGTCTGAAACTAGTCTAGATGTAGAATGACCTCCTATAGGTTTGAGATACACATAGTACTTATGGAGACAATCTTTAAATTATCACCATGGATACTATTACTCCTATGTGAACGTAATCAAATTAACCTGATGGTGTTCAAATCCTTCATGTGTCAACTATGTTGGTTGGGACCAAAATGAGCTGGCTCCTTTTGGATCTTTTTAAAGATCATACTCAAAATATGGTGGTAACACAAACTAGCCATGTGGCACACATATATCAACACACCATTCTGATGCTACATGTGTGATACATATATCAATGTATTAAAAACCAACCCACATGATGCATGTATCAATGTATTAAAAACCAACCCAATAGTTGAGTGTGTCACTCCTCAGCTATAAAAGGAACGTTGCATTTAAGAAGGGTCCCGAGAGCATGGCATCAACATGAGGAAGTCGGGCACGCAAAACAAAATAGGGGCAACCGCCCAATTTCTGCGGGGTGAACTCAGGCAGTAGGGATTGGGTTATAAGCAAGTTGCACACCCATGGACCTACAAAATGCATGTAGCATTGTGATAAAGCATTTGCGCAGCCATGCGGAAGCGTGGGTTTGAAACCAAGTGTGGGTTTGAACTCAGGCAATGAACTCAGGCAAGCTACACGGTAAACGCGGGCAGCCTCGAGTAAACTCAACCCTTTTTAAATATTGGACATTAAAAATGCCTCAGGATGCTCACCCGACTTCTGCACTGTCGATGTCATGCTCCCCCTTCTTAAATGCATCGTGCCTTTTAGCTAAGGGTGTGTCACTATAGTGCAACAAGCCATGTGGTCTTTTTATGCAAAGTGAGCCACCATGCCAAACAACCATCATGAAGATGAATGATGCAACAACACACATGGTAATTCAAACTAGCATATGGCATCTTAAATTAGCCACATGGTGATTCAAACCATGTGTAAAATGAGCATTGACATTGGCAAGACATGCATAAATTAACCCAATTATAAATATGGCAGCTCATTTTGCATGAAGGGGCCATGTGGTAGGTTTGAGCCCATGGGATGGTTTTAAAATCCAACTATTCAAACTAGCCCAATGTAATAATCCAACTATTCAAACTAGTCCAATGGCATAACCAACTTGGTAACCTCTAGAACTGGCTAGCTGGCCTAGATGAAATATATGTATTATATTGCATCATCAATTCCAACTATTATATGTAATAATCCAACTATTCAAACTAGTCCAATGGCATAACCAACTTGGTAACCTCTAGAACTGGCTAGCTGGCCTAGATGAAATATATGTATTATATTGCATCATCAATTCCTTGCATATCTAAATCCTCTACCACCAAGCTCCTCCCTTTACGGCCTCTTGCAAAACAAGTCATTTGATCCTCTTTGTCGAAAGGTCAAGAAACTAGCACACACTTGAACCTTATGACTTTTATAGGTTTTGCACTATTGTGGAATACATAAATAATATAAAAGAAAAAGAGGGAACTATAGTCTTTGTGGGAATATCACAGTTTATATTTTCATCAATGAAAAAATGGTTGAGGATGTACTACGGATCCTTGTTCTGGAGGTGGTTCTGAGGAAAAATTTATGGGCTAAGAAACTATGGAAAAAATAGTACATCTTGAACATATTCTCCAATGTGCAGATCAACAAAGATGGTGGAGCAAAGATGTTGTCTGCCAACCACTATAATTTTAGACAATGAAACATGGAATTCTTTCATGGTACTACCAAATAAAGGCAAGTAACAAGCTCTATTAAAAGGTCATCCAGTCTCATATGGAAAAATGGTAGCTAAATCAGTGCTAACCAACCTGAAGAGATTTACAAAAATCTAAATTATCTCCCAAATTGCCATGCACCTATTCCACCTAGACTCAAAGTAGAGTGGAAACAGTGGCAAGTGAAGGTGAAGGCATTGAAGAGAATGGTTAATGATGAAAAACCAAGGTAGAGTGTGCAACAAAATCCAAGGTAGAGTATCTTTAATCAAAGCCAAGGCAGAGAGCATGCACAAGATTCAACAACCAAGGAAGTGCTTAGGCAAAACATGTAAAAGGCCGGGTTGAGGTAGTCAAGGCCCAACCAAGGAAGTGCTAAGGCAAAACATGTAAAAGGATAGGATGAGGTAGCTCAAACCCAAGCAAGGGCTATCAAAATGCTAGCCGAGGAGGAGATGGATACAAGAGAGGCAAGATAGAACCATTTGAAGGACCTGAAGAGGCAATTATTATAAGATATCTAATCTGATGTAGAGTAAACATTAAGTTGGGTGCTATAAAGCAGAGAATATTATAAAGCACTCTCTTGGACTGCTATATATACTACTAGACAATTCTATATAGCACTCCTTCATGATGTTTTATATACTACTATGTTTCTAGAAGGTAAAGAAAATTCTATGCAAGCTTGCTTCCCCAATCATTCTCATAGGTTTAAAGTTGTCTGAAATAAAAAGAAATGTGATAAGGTAGATTTCAAATAGATTAAAAATTTTATTTTTTTAAAAAATTTAGCAAAGATTTGGAAGGATCATATAGGTTTGTCGAAGAACAATAGAATGATCACGGACAGTGCCTGCAAGGCTCTATTTAACCCGTCGCACGACCTTGCTAGTCCTCAAGATGGAGAGTCAATAGACAACTAAAGAAATTGTTAGATATCTCACAAATACTGTGAAACTCTAGTTATGGTTCTAGTTTTAGTGGCCCAACCCTCAAGAATATGTGTGCGATGTTCGATTGTATGTGCCTCTTGATAAAGAATGTTCTGAAAGTGCTAGATACATTACTAGAAGTTGAAAAGATCAAAAAGCATATTCAAAAATCTTGTCAGACCATGCTCTTAGTGCTTGTTTTAAGCCATACAAGGCTTTCTTCAACCTGCAAACATGAATGGGGTGACTCACATCCTCATAACCAGGTGGCTGCAACATATACACCTCTTCCTGCAAATCCCCATAGATCAGAGCACTTCTGCTGATCTCTTATCGATGCACCAAAAGGCTCTCAAACGTTATCAGGAGAGCTGAACAATATACGAGATGAGCATAATGTATGTCGTGGGTGCAATGTAGGCGACAACAGATATGTCTGTCGCCACTACCAATGCCTGCGCTGCAGTGAGAGCTATGGCAGATGGTACCACTACTGTGAGGCGATCCAGCAGCTTATCTGGTGGGAGGCTGAATGCTGAGAACGCGAAAGCCACACATGCGATGGTCGGAAAAATAAGCTTCACCACGTAGAACCTAAATAATGGTGGACAGCTGAATTCGTTAGAAGTGATGAGGTTCCCAACTTGGTCCGCGCCTCTAATGAAAAACTACCTTGGCCCGTGATTCCAAAGGTGATCTCTACCCCATCCTCTTTGGATACAAGAGGGATGAGGGAGGGAAAACGTCTCAAGTATCTGCACCATCGTATCACAGAACTCAAAATTTGAAGAGTGACAAGCCGTCTGGAAGATACACTAAAAGACTAGGAATCTCGAGTAAGCATCACCCTCGTCCTACAATCATTCAATCACTAATTCAAATTGTTCTAGTAAGTTATTTATCAATCAGTATTAGGTAAAACATACATTCCAAAGAAACCTTAATTAACAAGTCCTAGGAACTAAGATCGGCTCTGATATCAATTGTAAGGTCCCTCCCTTCCTAATTAGGGGTAACCTTAAGATAGTCTACTAAGTCTAACTTGATAAATGTCCTACTTGTCGACAACTTGACCATGTAAAGACTGTTACCATATTATAGTAGTGATGTGTGTGAACACACTTAGGACCGCCGGGGCACTTTTTCCCTCACTAGGAGGTTTTTTCCCCCGTGCATTGTATATACGCCCATTATCTTCTAGGGCTTGTAATCTTTTCATTTTGGCACTCATAATACACTACTGTGTTGTGCTCAAGCTTCCTTATCTTCTTGAAGTTGTGTGTGCATTCCTGCAACCCTAATTCCAACAATTGGTATCAGAGCAGGCTTCCTCCTCCCGGGCAGCATCACCGGCACCTGCCGCTTCATCTCCTCCGATTGCAACGAGGTTTCACGAGCGTCTGCAGGTTAGTATATGCCGTGGGAGAGCCCATAGGGCTTAGTCGTTTCAGAATTTTGATCTGAAGTCATTTCGCCCTCCGTTTTTGCATTCCAAGTACTGCGCAGGCAAAATCGTCCTACTGTGCAGATTTTCTGTCAATATTAAAATCTGCAGGACAGGTGCCCATTCGTCTGTTTTGGGCTGTGCTGCATAGCACAGGTCGATTTTATACAGGTTTACCTCTTACAGACAGCATTTACATCTAGTAGTACAGTCATTGGCCATGGCTGACAACAATGATGTATTCCGCATGTTGGCTGCTGAGGATAAGTTGGATGGCACCAACTATCCATTGTGGGCATATATGATGCGACATGTATTGGTAGCAAAGGGGTTATGGAACATTGTGCAGGGTATTGATGCACGTCCTATTGTGGCTGGGAATGCTGCAAACACATCAGAAACAGGTACTGTAGATGATGGTGCAGGCACAAGTGCTGTAGCAGCTGTTCGAGAACCACCACTTTCAGCAGAGCAGATTCGTTGGGATGGTAGAGATGCGCAGGCTCATGCCTTGATTGCGCTGTCTGTCAAACGTACCATTATACCACATATTCGCTCCTGCAGGACTTCTAAGGATGCTTGGGATGTACTTGCCACATTGTATCAGGCAAGAAATGAGGCTCGTGTTGCTTATCTCCGAAAACAGTTGGAGAATGAGCATATGAACGAAGGTGATTCTATGGATAGCTTTTTGACAAAGATCAAGGATTTCAAAGAGCAGCTCATTTCTGCAGATGAAATCCTGTCAGACAGTTCACTTGTGCAGACTGTTTTGAATGGTCTACCAGATTCTTATCAGGGTTTTGCTTCCACTCTTCGCTTGATGATGAAAGGCAATCCCAATGCCTTATCATTTGAGGAGTTAGTTTCTGTTTTGCTGCAAGAAGACCAGTCAAGGCAAAACAGGAATAGTATGCGTGTCGCAGATCAAGCTTTCGGTGCTAGTCAGAGAAGCGGGAAAGGTAAAGCTGGCTTTTCTTCTAGTAAGCAGAAATCTGCAAATGCTGCGCAACCAAAGAAGGAAGACAAAGATGAGAAGAAGGGTGACAAACAGAAGACATTTTGCAAGTACTGTAAGGGAAATGATCATGTCATCAAAGCGTGTCCTAAGCTGGCTGCGAAAGAGGCTAAGAAGAAAGAGGCTGGTATGGCTGTTGCAGATGCCTCTCCTTCTAACAATGAATCTGCTAATGTTGTGCTAGATACAGAATGGGCATTCAATGCGCAGTGCAGTTATGACCCATCTTTGCATGACACATGTATGTCTGCAGTAGATTCAGATGTATGGTACTTTGACAGTGGTGCCACTAAGCATATCACCTCGCAGCGCAGTTTATTCACTTTCCTTGAGTCTGCTCCCACAGGGAATACTGTCACTTGTGCCAATAACTCCTCTTATCCCGTTAAAGGAGTTGGACAGATTGTGCTGAATGTTGCAAATGGCAACACCTTTACACTTTTTGATGCATTGTATGTGCCAGGGATCAAAAAGAATCTGCTGTCAGTCTCCGCATTTGCCAAAACAGGTTTGGTTGTAAAATTTGTGGATGACAGATGTACTGTTCATGATCTCTCTTGTGGTGACATCATTGTAGCATCTGGTTCACTATGTCGAGGGCTGTATAAGCTCAATATGGATGGCAAATGTGTAGAGGATTCAGCATGTGCTATTATGGATACGCAGGCTATTTCAAATGCAAAACTGTGGCATGCACGTTTTGGTCATCTGAATTTTGCAAGTTTGCTGCGCCTGCAGAAATCTGAAATGGTGTCTTCTTTGCCTAAGCTTGAGGCACCTGTCAAGCATGTTTGTGAGGGCTGCATATTGGGTAAAATGCAGCGTGCTTCCTTTCCCAAAGATGGATCAGTGAGAGCTGAACGCAGATTGCAGCTTGTTCACAGTGATGTTTGTGGTCCCATGCAAACTCCATCATTTGGAAACTACCTTTACTTCGTGACTTTCATTGATGATTTTACCAGGCATGCATGGGTATATCCTTTGAAGGCAAAGTCCGAAGTGTTTTTGTGCTTCAAACAGTTTTTGGTTATGGCTGAAAATGTGTCAGAAAGTAAGATGGGCACCCTCCGTTCAGATCGAGGGGGGGAGTATATGTCTTCAGAATTTAATGCATTTCTGGCTGAGCGTGGGATAAAACACCAATGTACAGTGCCGTATACACCACAGCAAAATGGTGTGGCTGAGAGAAAAAACAGGTCTCTCATGGAAATGGCAAGATGTATGGTTAAGAGTCAAAGTCTACCACATGGTTTTTGGCTTGAGGCTGTCATGTGTGCCACTTATGTACTAAACAGGTGTCCCACCAAAGCATTACAGGTTGTCACTCCATATGAGGCTTGGCATGGCCGCAAGCCATCTGTTGGCCATTTACGTGTTTTTGGTTGCCTGGCATATGCATTAGTGCCTGTGCAACATCGCAGAAAATTGGATGACAAAGCTGTCAAATGTATTTTTGTTGGATATAGTGCTGAGAGCAAAGGCTATCGTTTGTATCATCCACAGACAAAGCGCATTTTGGTTAGCCGTGATGTTGTATTTGTGGAAGATGCAGTTCAGCCCTTGGTTTCATGTACTAAGGAGACAGATATCAGCTCACGTGATGTCTATGATACATTGTTGCCTCTTTTCAGTGGTGCACAGTCAAGTGCAATACCTCATGAGGCAGTTTTTCAGCCTATGCAGGTTTTAAATGATGGCACAGATCAGCCTATATCTGATGCAGATGTGCATGATGCACTTGAGGATGAGAGACAAGAGATTGAGGGCTCTAGGAATATGCCTAGATGGCTGGTGCAGACTTTGCGTGACAGCAAGTTGGATGCCCCTTTGTCTAGTCGCACTCGTTCTGGCTCTCATGGTGCCTCTTATGCGTCAGATTGTTATGCATTGGCTGTTTCTAGTATGTGCGATGAAAGTGAGCCTGTTTCATTTGATGAGGCACAAAGTTCAGAAAATTGGATGGCTGCTATGCAAGCAGAATACGATGCTATTATGAAGAATGGTACATGGTCTTTATGTGACTTGCCCCCTGGCAAGAAGGCCATTGGCACTAAGTGGGTATACAAATTGAAGCGTAAGCCTGATGGCACAGTGGATCGCCATAAGGCTAGGCTTGTTGCAAAAGGTTATGCTCAAGAGAAGGGCATTGATTTTGATGAGACTTTTGCTCCCACATGTCGTATGACCACTGTTCGTAGCATCTGTGCATTAGCAGCTCATAATGGTTGGAATGTACATCAGCTGGACATAAAGACTGCGTTCTTAAATGGAGATTTGCATGAGGAGGTGTATGTATCGCAGCCTCGTGGTTTTGTTCAAAGAGGGCAGGAAAACAAAGTGTGCAGGTTAAAAAAGGCTTTATATGGTTTAAAGCAAGCTCCACGAGCTTGGTATGAAAAAATACATGCATATTTGACTGCACATGGGTTTCAGAATAGTCCAACAGAAAGCACTTTGTATGTTAAACGTGTGGATGGTGTACATCTAATCATTGCTCTCTATGTCGATGACATGCTGCTCACAGGACCAAATAAGAGTCATATTGCTGATTTTAAGGCTGATTTGAATGCCTCTTTTGAGATGTCAGATTTGGGGCATTTGCATCATTATTTGGGGATACAATTTAAGCAGTGTGATGGAGGTATTGCTTTGTGTCAGACAAAGTATATTGAAACATTGTTGCGGAGATTTGGCCTTGAAGACTGCAAGCCTATTGCTACTCCAATGGAGACAGGTTTGAAGTTGAGTCTTCATGATGCTGGAGATCACTTTGATGTCACACTCTATCAGACAGCTGTTGGTTGCCTCATTTATGTATGCATTACGAGGCCAGACATTCAGTTTGCAGTCTCACAGGTGAGCAGATTTATGCATAGCCCAGGCATTAAGCATTGGCAGGCAGTGAAGCGTATCTTTCGCTATTTGAGTGGTACTCGGCATCTTGGGTTGTTTTATCCCAAGGGGGGATCATTGCCGCCAGATTTACATGCTTTTTCAGATTCTGACTGGGCTGGTTGTTATGACACACGCGTGTCCACGAGTGGTTTTTGCTTCATGCTTGGAAGCTCATGCATATCATGGTTGAGCAAGAAGCAGCCTACTGTGGCCACTTCTAGTTGTGAAGCTGAGTACAGGGCAGCTTTCACAGCTACGGTTGAGTGTGTGTGGCTCAGACGCCTTATGCCTGATTTGGGTGTTGGGCAGCCATCTGCCACCACCATCTTCACTGACAGTCAGAGCGCATTGGCAGTTGCGCGGAACCCAGTGTTCCATGCTCGTACGAAGCACATTGAGGTGCACTACCATTATGTCAGGGAGAGACTCTCTGCAGGAGAGATCAGTTTGGCTTATGTGCCAACACAGGATAACCTTGCAGACCTTTTCACAAAGGCTCTGCCTCGTGAGAAGTTCGAAGCTTTTCGCAAAGCTTTGGGCTTACTCCCTTTTGTGGATTCGTCCACATAGCTAGACACTTCCCTATACATGAGTGCTAGCTCTTGTTCACCGCATCACTCCAGGGGGGATTTGTTACCATATTATAGTAGTGATGTGTGTGAACACACTTAGGACCGCCGGGGCACTTTTTCCCTCACTAGGAGGTTTTTTCCCCCGTGCATTGTATATACGCCCATTATCTTCTAGGGCTTGTAATCTTTTCATTTTGGCACTCATAATACACTACTGTGTTGTGCTCAAGCTTCCTTATCTTCTTGAAGTTGTGTGTGCATTCCTGCAACCCTAATTCCAACAAAGACACAAGGATACGATTAGTAGGTAAGACCTAATTCTATTCCATAGGAGAAGCGTGGTCTTTCTAGATGATTCCTAAAATCAAACCACTCATAGAGTGATTGACCTTAACTCGAGCAACCTCTATTCTTGACTTCTAGAAACAATGCTTTTTTCTCATCTATACAAGGCACAACCGGGCTGACCTAGTCCTCTAGAGTACGGTTACCTAGGGACCTATTTATCTAATGTAGAAACTTCAATTAATTTGTTGGGAAGCTACCCGACTAATCGGGTCCACCCTTCCATAATAGGATGTTGCTGTCATCAGGGCATTCCATCCTCCCACTTTCCACCCACCACCCAACTCACGCATCAATTTGTTTTCTAAGTAATGATAATACCAAGTGCTTGCTCATCTTTTGCTTGAAGTGCAGCCATTGTAGTTCTTGTAACTGCAGCAGAAATACCTGCTTCATCATCAGAAAGTGGCTTGACCGTACTCCACAGATTTTTCTTCATGAGGTAGCCCTTCACCTTGATTTGCCAGGTATGAAACCCAGTTTCGTTGAATTTGTCAGGGAATTTGGAGCTCATGATGATGAAATATGATGCTTGATGTTGATAACTTGCTCATATAGATGATTTAAGCCCAAATAATAAAAATATCATCAATATAAATCAGAATAAGAATCACCATGTTGTTGGAGCAAAAAAGGTAGAAAATAGGCGACTGGAAAACAGCTCTGTACAGTAGCTCCGGTGGACCATATGCTTCAAGATTTGGTATGCTGAATCCTCACATGATAACCTTGAATCACCTCAAAGAAATTAGGTGAATTCGTTGAGACGACGCCGAATGATGCCTATTAGCAGAAAACAAACTGTCTGGATGGCGATGGCGAATTCACGAAGTAGCGATGAAATTGGGCTGTGAGCTTCGTTTTAGGGAAAGCGTGGGAGCAAAGCAAGAAGGCTATATCAAAATCTTGGGGTATAATCACCTCAGATGCAAGCATGGAAGCAATCTACAACATGCTATCCAAACAGAGAAAAACTGGCTATGGTGATTAAGAGATAGATTAGGGTTTTTGCTAATCAACTAAATCTAATTGGGTCATGCTCTGATACCAAATGTTGGATATGATAATTCAACTATGAAGATTGATCAAAACATACTCAAGGTGGATCAAAGATTGTACAAAACATCATGAATATGAGGGACAAAAACTGGTATATGCAGAAAATTGCTTTGAGATTAACACAAGAAGTCACTAATTATGATTAGACATGAACCAAACTTACATAATCACTTGATCACGACTTGTACCTTATTTAGAGACTCCTCTACCCTATTTTTAGTTGCATGAGTTGCATGAACCATATGCACCAACCATTTGTAGGCTTTACACCAACCACTGACCACTAGCCTAACAACCACATATTAAATTGGACTAAGGAGTTGGGATTACATTTATCCAACAACAGGGCAACCCCAAAAGAGTGCCAGCTCAGCCTGCAGCCTCGATGTAAAGCAGCCTCCGAACTCTCTCCCAGAATTGGAAAAACCAAAGAGAGAGAGTTTCACCTCAAATTGCAACAACTAGAGCCATCACAATAGCGGAGGAAGTGGAGAAAGAAAAAGGACAGATCTATGCCGCAATTGAGCATCAGGGGAATAATCGTCAATTTTCAGTCCTCCAGACTCTAGCAGAGTACCAGGGTAAGCAATGCAAGCTTTTGATTGATTCAGTTAGTATTCATTCTTTTATTTCCCCAGGATGTCTGCGTAAGTTAGTCCTAAATCAAAAATCAGGGAAACCTATGCAAGTGGAATTTACCAGTGGAAAGATTCTTTTCACACACCTTGAGACAGACCTTATTCAGTTTAGTCTGGGAACGTAACAGATTGCTAGTTTTCAGAGTCCTACCCTTGGGAATCTATGATGGAATCCTTGGAATGGATTGGCTCCATAAGAATCAAGTTGACATTCATTGTCACAATGGAACCATCTCTTTCCTTGACCTTCATGGAAATAAAGTTCAAGGAATTGGAATTTTCGGATCCCCAGTGCTGCAATTAGTCAAGGCTTCTAAATTGTTAAAAGGGCTCACAAAGAGGCAAGCTATTTATGTCGTTAAGATGAATCCGGTAGATATAAAATGCAAGGCTAAAGAACCAGAGTGGTTAAGTGAGTATGCAGATGTGTTCCTCCCTGAAGAGCTGACTGAGATGCCTCCGTCTCGTGAAGTAGATCATGAGATCGAGTTAACCCTCGGAGCTCAGCTAGTAGCCCAGTGTGCATACAAAATGCCAGTCCCTGAAGCCATAGAACTTAAGGAGCAGTTAAGACAACTGTTAGAGCAGGGATTCGACCCAGTGTCTCACCTTGGGGTGCGTCCCCGTTCTCTTTCAAAAGAAGAAAGATGTGTAAGATTCCTCCTCAGCCTGAATAATGAATAAGCTTTTACCTCAATCCCCTATAATCATTCCCTATTTCTGAATACAAGAAAATATTATTTTTTCTTGTTTTTGTCTAGAGAGAAGAAAAATTCTAGAGAGAGGTAATTCAATATTGAGATATTTTTTGATATAAAAATTCTCCTAATATCAAAAATATATTTTCCTAAAACAGAAGTTCAAAATAAATTCTCCAAGGTGCATTAGGAATCAATTAAAAATGATATAAGTGACCTTAGCCTAAGGGTCCATATTTTCAGAAATTTTTGGATTATGGTCCAATTAAGGTTCCTATGGGCCAATAGGATTAATCCAAGTGTTGGGATGAGATAAATCCAAAGAATAAAAGAAAATATCCAAAAATGTGTAAATGCTCACATAAGATGAAGAGTTGACTGAGTACAAGGTTTATTAGTTAAAAATTAAGAGATATTACTTTAAAAAAATGAGATATTTTAGAGAAATGAAGAATTTTTTACACCTTGGTAAGGAAGGGGAGACCTTTGAGGTAGGTGCCTCCTTCACATGTGTGGGAGGGTTTTTAATTCAAAAAAATTGTGATATTTTTATCTCTCCTCTCTCCTAGATCAAACTGGATCAAAATGGAAGCTAAACTGGTCCAAATCTTGTCCAAATTCAGCCAAACTGAAGTTGGAAAATTCTTGAACTTAGTTGGACTTAGTTAATGGCCTCCCTCACTTATTAATAGACCCTCATTCTTTTGTATTCTCATCTTTTGCTATACCATGCCAGTATTACATTAAAATAATCATATTTTCTATTATCCCTTAAAAATCCTCTACTTTTGGAAAATTGGAGCTTCTCTCTCTCTTCAACAAATCTTGAAGCTTTCTTCTCAACTCACTAAACCAATTGATTGGTTGGGGGCTTCACTTCTAGATAAAGAAGCAAGCCAAACCTAGATGTGAGAAGGAATTTCATGGTTTTTGTTAGTATTCTCAAATGATTTCACTTCTCAATCCCTCTCAAGCTCGAGAAGTTTCTAATTAGTTGTTTTTAATGCAAATCAAGCTTTCTCTAAGAACTTTAATGATTAATCACAAAAAAGTTAATCTTTATGCTTATTTAGAATGCTTTTTATGTATATCTCTCTCTCCCAAAAGAATAGTCATTCCTATGGCTAATTCTTTAGAAAAAAGAATGCTTCTCATTGATAAATTCTTAATTTAAAACCAAACTGTAAGCTTGTTAAGCTAGGGGTTAAGAAAATAGTATTTTTATGCTTTTATGATAATTAAATTATGGTAAATTTATGATTTAATTCCATAATTTGGATTTAAGTTTAAGGATAGTTCTTCTATCATAATTGCATTACAAAGTCTTATTCTTTTTAGAAAAATTAAAAATTATCAATAATAGCAGAGCAAAGCTATGGCAAAATGTTTAGAAAATAATACATATCTTATTTTTATGCATAATTCTAAAAGAGAACTTCCTACCATATTCTAGGATTGGACATCCTATGTTAAAAGAATCAAATTCATGGGAAACAAAATTTTAGTGTTTATGCATAAATAATTAATTAAAGAAAAGAGGAATTTTTGGTAATTTTATTTTATGCAAAAAGAGGAATTTCCATGATAATGGAGATCCATGTAATTAAATGGAAAAAGAAAAATTTTGGTATATTAAAATAATGGATATTTTATTTAATTTTAAGTATTTTAGATAAATTTATTTTATGCATGAGAAATTTTAAATGATAAAAGAGGAATTCCCATGACATTTAAGGTTCAATCATTTAAATGGTAAAAGTGGAATTCTTGGCATAATTGAAATAATGGATATTTCTATTTAATTTTAAGAGAAATTTTAGATAAATTTATTTTATGCATGAGAAGTTTTTAAATGATAAAAGAGGAATTCCCATGACATTTGGAATTCAATCATTTAAATGGTAAAAGTGAAATTCTTGGCATAATTGAAATAATGGATATTTCTATTTAATTTTAAGAGAAATTTTAGATCAATTTATTTTATGCATGAGAAAGTTTTAAATGATAAAAGAGGAATTCCCATGAAAATTGGAATTCAATCATTAAATGAGAAAAAGAGGAATTTTAAGCTTATTAAAAAAATGGATATTGGTATTTAGTTAAAAGAAGAATTTTTATGGTATTTAAGCAGAGAAAGATTTGAATTAAATTTTGGTGACAAAAGAGGACTTTTCACCATAATTCCACCTAGAGAATTAGGGATGATAAATTAAATTGGTAGAAAGAATATCCTTAGATATTTTATGTGGATAAATCACCAAATTGATAATTATCCAAAATTAGACTAAATGGAAGAAGAGTATTTTTATAAAAATCAGATATTCTCATATAGAACCATTTCTTAATCCATTATGGTTAGGAAGGAATGAAATTCATAAAGTGGAATTTTCCTTATGATTTATTTGAAGAAAATCCTTAGAATCAAAGTAGTTAGAACTAAATCGGATAATTTTGGTTAGACCACAACTGTGAGAGGGACAGCCAGTAAACTACTTGTCCATCTCTTGATCTGAAGCAAAAACTTCGTGGACCAATTCCAGTTCTTAATAGAAAGAATAGACTACCGTTGAATTAACCTAGTTTTTCCTTGACCGAAATCACCAAGAATCTAGTTGGACATTCAGTCAAATGATGGGTAGATTACCCTGATGTGTGATCAATGATTCTCATTAAAAAAATATGGGTTAACGAAAAAGGGTTTTGTGGAACCAATCTCAAACCGAGAATTTTACTTGCATAGAACCTTTGTTTTCTTTAAAAGACTATTTTACACCAGAATGCTGTCGTCGAGGGATGTCGCTCACGGGCAAAGCCTGCCGAGGTCTTGACCAGCCTCGGTATGGTTAAAATGGTGCACTTCCGGTACGATGGGCGAGAACCGACGAAGCGGTCCCTAAGTGAAGTGCTAGGACACCTAAGTATGATCCTAGAGGGTTCTGACCAGGTGATGTATGGGCTCTCCGGTTGCTAGGACACCCATGCGTACGTCGAGGAAGATTCAGATGAACTGAAAGAAACGACTTTTATGAATCAAATTTTGATATTGGATCTTGTTGGTTGACCAGCTGGTCTTCAACAGAGAGTCCAAATGATATATTTTGTAATACAATGGAAATAATATTTTGGAGGATTATGATCAGTAATACTATGATTTTCATTGAAAGATTGTTTTAAAGACAACAGAATCTGCTATAATGACAATTTTATATTGGGTGTGTGAGTGGTATGCCTACCTTAAATTTTGCTTGAAGCGCCGGCTAGGGGGCCTAGCGACTCTTTTCCTCGGTACCCGGGCAAAATATAACCAAATTTTTATAAAAGAATCCCACCAATACAGTGGTTGGGCGGTTGGCTAACCCATGGGTCAGTTGGATCAGGGGATTCCTGGGTGTGGCGATACAAATAAGTTACGGATTAGATACGTTAGTTCGATTAAGTCCTAGGAAGACCCTTGTTTTGTGGGAGGGAATCAGGCTATGCCTCGTTAAAGGAGGAAAAAAACGGTGATTCTATAGACCAAGTGCAAGTCTCTTCTTTGATCTGACCATGTGACTTTCGGGTTTGGTCGGATCAGTTTGGATAGTAAGATCTTGACTCGTTTAGATCAATTCCCCCGTTAGAAGATTTTCCTAGTGGAATCGCCTGTGCCTTCTAGGCAAGGGAAGTTTTTCCGGGCTCTCCGTTTTGAAGGCACCGCTGGGCTAGTCTCTTGTTCGGACATCCGTGGACGAGGCTCCGAGTGTGGATCCTTGCCCCACGCGAGAGGCTGATGCCGCTTTCGCCGCGAGCGCCCTCAAAGGGGGCACCGTGGAGGGGGCGGGGGTCTCACAAGATGGAACGTTCTCTGTATTGACTCCAGAGGATTGAATCAATTAACAATTAAAAATAAGTATCCTATCTTGAGGATTGATGAACTTCTAGATCGGTTAAGTGGGACCCAAATGTTCACAAAGATAGATCTCAAATCTGGGTACTACCAGATCAGAATCAAGGAGCAGGACATCCCAAAGACAGCATTGAATACTCGCTATGGGCATTATGAGTTCACAGTCATGCCATTTGGATTGACTAATGCCTCGGCGATGTTTAATCGTCTTATGCAGGATATTCTCAGAGAATACTTGGATGATTTTGTTCTTGTCTTCTTTGATGATATCTTGGTATACTCAAAGAATGTCTTTTAGTTATATGGTTGTAGAGAAGACAAGAAGATAGAAGAAAACTCACCCATCCATCTCTCTCTTGTGTCTTGGTCTATCTATGTGTGTGTTTGCTTGTGCAAGAAACTCAAGCTCTCCCTCTCCCCCGTATTCTCTTTACCTAAAGTGCCTGTGTTCACACTTGGATGGCCATGGGGAAAAACCTAATGGGATAAAAGTGCCAATGGCATAAGTGCATGACCTCACGGTGTCGTACTGCCAAATATCTAATACAAACAAGAGCTGCCCCCCCACAGTCCTTTAAACTCTGGATTCACCACAGTTTTTGTAAATAGCACCTTAAATTTTATAAATAAGGCATTCAACTATCCTATTTTTGGGTGTAGCTCTAGTGAAGGAGTAGGAGCACGACCAAGAACCTCAAGGTTTACTCCCAGAGAAAGAAGTCAAACCATGTCCATGCCACAATGTATCAAACATTTGGTGTTGATCCTGGGCTCGGTTTATCCCAAGCAGACCATGACGAACAAGTAGCCTAACAATCATAGGGAGCTAAAAATAGGACTTTTCTCTTTTATCGTATCACCATGCATAAATGTACCCACCAACAGTAAGTGAAAATAGCACAAGAAGTAAGATTCCTGCTCTCCACAAGGGTCCACTATAGAAGTGCCTATAAGGTGAAGATGGGGTTGGTGAGGGCGATGGTGAAAGATCCCTGCCCCCTCTGCGCAACGAATTCGGGGGTGCTAGCAAGTGGAAGTAGCACTTCTTGCACAGGGTAGAGCCTCTCACTCGGGGCCTCGCCCACGGATATCCATACAAGAGACTAATCCCTCGGTTCTTCCAAAATCGAACCCAGAAAAACTTCCCTCACACCCAGAAAGCACGGGAGAATCCTCCAAGATATTTTATTCTAACATAGTCAAGGTCTTCACTAACCAAACTGATTCGACCGAACCTGTAAATCTCATGGTCAAATCAAGGAAGAGACTTGCACTTGGATCATAGAGACCAATGCTTTTTTCCTCATCAAGAGGCACAGCTGTTGATTCTTTTCCCATAGAATAAAGACTATCCAGGATTTACTTCAACTATCGTAACTTAACAGAATTGAGTCTCATTTTAGGGATCCATCAGTCCAGCCAGTCCCATGGATTAGCCAACCGCCCAACCACTGTAGTGATAGGATCCATTTAGGAATTTGGTTATGTTTTGCCCCGGGTACCAGGGAAAAGAGTTCCCAGATCCCTAGCCAGTGCTTCAAGCAAACTTCAAGATAGTCACACCACTTACACACCCAATATGAAATTGCCTGTTACACAGATTCCGTTGTCTTTATAACAATCTTTTAATAAAATCATAGTATCACTGATCATAATCCTCCAAAATATTCGATTGAATTCTAACTTCCAATCATTCCTTCATCGGTATACCTATGGCATCATTGGCAACTAGAACGCTCACCACCTGTCCACTTAGGGGCCTTTTCAATAGTTCCTAGCTCACAGTACCCAGAGATATATTTACTTATAAAAATCAAGATGGACTCTCCGTTTTGAAGATTAGCAAGATCAACTGACAGATCCATATAAAAGAGCCATGGACTCATCCGTTGAGGACCAACAAGGTCAATCAACCAGATCCATGCCCGAGTTCAGAAAACAACTCTAACACCTTGTTCCATTTTCTTCCTCAATGCACGCGTGGGTATCTTCGGCGACCCAGAGCCCGAGCACCGTATGGTCAGCACTCTCTAGGATCCTTCGCAAGTCACCTAGCGCTTCACTCATAGGCCGTTTCTTTGGTCCCTCATCCACCATACAACCAGAAGCTCACCATTTAAATCGAACAGAGGCTGGTCAATGGCCGACCTTGCTATGTGAGACGTCCTCCATTGACTCTCCATCAGCTGTTTTTTGCAACTTTATCACTTAGGTCTTCACGACCTCATTTACAAGATGGTCAAAATGCTTTCCCAGCATTCTTGACATAAAACAGTCATTTAAAAACAGGTTTCATAAATACAGTTTCTAATGAACTCTCATCTTTCCACATCGTTCCACATCATTTCACGTTATTCCACATTCTTCTAAATCAGTTCACTTTGCTTAATCCACATCCAATCATCTGTATTCCCAATGTCCTTCATCCATTCTATATCCAATTACATCATATTACATCTCATCACATCTATCCACATCTTTCCTCATCACATCTCATCCATTCTCATCTACCCATATCCACATCACATCACATCACATCCATTCACATCTCATCTCATCCATTCACATCTACCCCGATCCATTCACATCACATCTCATCCATTAACATCTATCCCGATTCACATCACATCACATCTCATCCATTCACATCTATCTCGATTCACATCACATCACATCCATTCACATCACATCTCATCCATTCACATCTATCCCGATTCACATCTCATCTGATCCATTCACATCTACCCCGATCCATTCACATCACATCTCATCCATTAACATCTATCCCGATTCACATCACATCACATCCATTCACATCACATCTCATCCATTCACATCTATCCCGATTCACATCACATCACATCCATTCACATCACATCTATCCCGATCCACATCACATCACATCCATTCACATCACATCTCATCCATTCACATCTATCCCGATTCACATCACATCACATCCATTCACATCACATCTCATCCATTTACATCTATTTACATCACGTCACATTCACATCCATTCATATCTATTTACATCACGTCACATTCACATCCATCACATTCATTGCATCCCCATCCCATCACATGCATTCCATCCACATTACATCACGTCCACATCTATCCACATCACATCTCATTCATTCCATCCACATTACATCACGTCACACCCATTTACATATCATCACATCTCTATACATTCACATCTACATATATTTACATCACATCACATTTCATCCACATCTCATCACATTCACATCCACATCCCTTTACATCACATCACATCTCATCCACATCCACATCCATATCCATTTACATCATCACATATCATCCACATCCACATCCATATCCCTTTACATCACATCACATCTCATCCACATCCACATCCATATCCATTTACATCTTCTTTTCCTACAATGATAGGAATATCTCTTTTACATTTTGAATCACTTAAAGTAGTTTTTAAACTACTTATAAGAATTTAC
Organism: Cibotium barometz; assembly: GCF_041138505.1. NCBI lineage: Eukaryota > Viridiplantae > Streptophyta > Polypodiopsida > Cyatheales > Cibotiaceae > Cibotium > Cibotium barometz. The sequence continues at coordinate 15,189,776 of NC_141056.1, forward strand.
CATAATTTTATTATCATAAAAGCATAAAAAAGCCATTTTCTTAACCTCTAGCTTTACAAGCTTAGAGATGGGTTTTGAATTAGGAATTTATCAATGAGAAGTATTCATTTGCTAAAGAATTAGTCATAGGAATGACTATTCTTTTGGGAGAGAGAGATATACTTAAAAAGCATTCTAAGCATAAAGATTAACTTTTTTTTGTGATTAATTATTAAAACTCTTAGAGAAAGCTTGATTTGCATTAAAAACAACTAAATAGAAACTTCTCAAGCTTGAGAGGGGTTGAGAAGTGAAATGATTGAGAATATAATCAAAAACCATGAAATTCTTCTTACCCTTAGGTTTGGCTTGCTTCTTTATCTTAGAAGGAAGCCCCCAACCAATCAATTGGTTTAGTATGTTGAGAAGAAAGCTCCAAGGATTGTTGAAGAGAGAGAGAAGCTCCAAGCTCTCCAAAAGTAGAGGATTTTTAAGGGATAATAGACAATATCATTATTTGAATGTAATACTGACATGGTATAGTTCACAGATTTTTTTACAAAAGACTAAGGATCTATTTATAGGTGAGGGAGGCCACTAACCAAGTCCAACTGGGTTCTAGAATTTTCCAGGTTCAGTTTGACTCAATTTGGACAAAGTTTGGATCAGTTTGGCTCCCTTTTTGATTTGGTTTGATCTAGGAGAGAGGAGAGGTAAAAATATCATAATTTTTTTGAATTAAAAACTCATCCACATGTGTGAATTAGGCGCCTACCTCAAGAGTCCCCCTCTCCTTACCAAGGAGTCAGAAATGCATCATTATTCTAAAATATCTCATTTTTTTAGTAATATCTCATAGTTTTTAACTAATAAACCTTGTACTTAGTCAAATCTTCATCTTATGTAAGCACTTACTCATTTTTGGATAATTTCTTTTATTCTTTGGATTTATCTCATCCCAACACTTGGATTAATCCAATTGGCCCATTGGAACGTTAATTGGACCATAATCCAAATTTTTTTGAAAATGTAGACCCTTAGGCTAAGGTCCTTTATACACATTTTCAATTAACTCCAAATGCACATTGGAAAGTTCTTTTTGAATTTCTGTTTCAGGGGAATCCATTTTAGACACTAGGAGGATTTTTATATCCAAAGATATCTCAATTTAGGACTATCTCTCTCTAGGCCAAAACAGGGTAAAACAAGATCTTTCTTCTTTTTCAGAGAGGGGAATAATTTCAAGAGCAGAAAGAGAGGTTCTTACACCTTTACACCTCAAAAGCTGGAGGGAGGAATCTTACAGAGATGGAGTGGGTATTCTAAGTGGTGGTGATGATTAGGACGGGAAGATGGGGAGGGTTGAGGTGCTAGATGTGGGTGGGGGTGGCGGTGGTTGGGAGTTGGTTCTTGGATGGGACTAGGGGGTGGTGGGACTAGGTGGTGGTTGATGTGGAGGAGATGACGGTGGTGGGGGTGGAGGTGGGAGTTCTCATTGGTTTTCATCCCTACCGTCATGTCCGTTGTGGTCGCTGCCATGAGCTTCGTCTTCGAAATCTTTTGGGCCATGTGATCTGAAAAATTCTCTCGCCTCCGCAGCTTCCTCAGGTGTGAAATCCATTGGGAAGGTCACATGCGAGTCATCAAATCGGATGATGCTTGTGGCTTCCATTACTTCCATTTGCACATGGCACCATTGGTAGAGGATGGATGTGGATGTATGTGAAAGAATGGATGTGGATGTGTGTATGTGAAAGGATAGATGTGGATGTGTATGTGATAAGTATGGATGTGGATGTATGTGAAGAATAGGTGTGGGAACAAGGGAGACTACTAGTGATGAGGATGGGGCATGAGGGGGAAGGGCAGTTGAGGGTGAGGGTGTGTGGATGATTTCCTCTTGGGGACACAAGAGGATAATGGAATTTTTTGCCGTTGATTTTCATGGTGGTCGTTTCTTCGCACCAATTGATTTGGTAGTAGACAGTGAGTGGTATAAATCCACTCTTTTGCAACGATAATCCAGCCGCCTTGGAGTTCTCTTGCATTTATGACATGAAATCTAAACTCCAAATGGTTATTTAAAATACCCAACACTCATTAAATGCATTTCATGTGATATTTGTCAGCTGAGTTGATTGTACTTGTAGTGTTCTGAACCCAGCTTCCTCCAAGGATGACTATTTCTTTTGTCTCGCCTGTGGGAACCACATAAAACTTACAACCCAATGGGTTAGAGACAATATGTACAGTTTTTGTAAAGGACCCAAGGCTTTGTATACGATTTCCACTAGGTAGTTGAATCTTGGCATGGGCAGCTTTAAGAGATGGTTTGCCTAGGGATACCCAAGTTTCCCATGGCAAAAGATTATGGCTAGCTGTGGGAGATAGCAAGGCACACTCTTGTTGGCATGTTTTTTCCAAAGGGAAAATCTATCCAAACCCTAAGGGCGGTTGTTTCAACTTGTGGAGCTACACTTACACTCAGGGTGTTAAGCAAAGCAATGGCTTTATAGGGTTCATGAAGGGTCTGGCTGTTTGGGAGCCTGAATTGTGTATCAAGTTTGTGATCTGGGAGGGTGTCAAGTGTAGCAAGTATTTTCAGTCAGTTATGGGTCGACTTCATCACTATTGACAGAAGCGACCATGCATGGCACTCACGCATCATCAAGGGCTTGATGATGTGCAACGCAAACAAAGAACTCGTTGCTCCTGGAAATGGTCACAGAGTCTTCGGCAAAGGGAGCTTTGGCCATAGGATGTGAGTGCCAGGTATATAAATTGACTTTGAGCGTTTGAGACCCTTTGTTGCGGAGGTAGACATGATGCATGTCCCCGTCATAGATCAGTTGTGTTTGTCGCATGAAGGGTCTACCCAAGATGTCATCTGCGGCATTACAAAACTCCATGACTACAAATGTGAGATGGAATATCATGTCACATATTTTTACCTTGAGGTCATGCACTAGGCCGAGGGATTTTGTAGATTTCCTATCCGCAAGCTTGATCACCAATGTGGTGGGATCAGGCGTGGTTGGCCCCAGTTTTCACATGTTCTTATGAGGATGCTTATGTCAGCACCTTCATCCAAGATGCCTTTGACCACATGTACGTTATAAGAAATGGGCAAGGCCGTGTTTATGTCATCACCTTCAAAGTAGTGGCCCAATGCATTTATGCGAATTGTTGACGTGCCTTTGGGTTGTGGGTTGTGGTGATGTAGTAGTTTAGGATGATGGGGCTTAGATTCATTCGAGGAATCTGAGTTTTCTTTCCATCCAATCCCCAAGGTCGTTCCATAAATTTGGAATACCTTTTAACAAGGTTCCAATGGACATTAGATTTGGGAGGAAAGGAAGGCTGAGAGGCCAGCCAGGTCGCGTTGATGAGGAGCTTCCTCAGGTGTACCAACAAGAGTATATGGAAGTTCAATGTAGTCCTTAATTGATAGGGGCAGACATCAAGATTTGGGTGTCGTAGTAGGAGGGTAAAAGACCTCAGCAAATCTTGTGTGGGAGCAACATGAGTCTCTATCGGACTCTGTGTCATTGTTCTCCAAGTTGTTTGATGTGAATGTGAGATTTGGGTTTGGCCGTTTGTGGAATAGGCAGCACTAGAGGATTAGGAATCACAGGTGGGGCAAAATCTTCGTTTGTCAACATCATGTTGGTGAACGGATCTTCCTCGGCCTTGAGTGTAAGCAGGGGCTCCTGCCTTACCTAGTGTGCAGAAGTTCAGATTCTATGGGAGACAGTGTGCACTCAGGCACTGGGTCAAAGGTTACAAAAATGGGTGGCGGTTGAAGTTGAGCCTGGTATTTCTCTACCAGTACTTGGGCCTCCTAAAGACATTGCTTCTCAAGGATGGCATTGAGATATGTGGCCAGCTGTTTTTCCCGTTGGTGAGTTTTTGGTGAGCTACATGGGGGAGTGGCAGTTCGGCACGATCATTGATCTCGAAGGAGGATGATGTGGTCTTTGTGGAGCCAGTGTGGATGCTAACCCGATCGTCCCCTAGGCCAATGTGCTTAGAGAGTTGTTTCTTTTGGGATGTGGCCTTCTTTAGCTTGGCCTGCAACCATGTGATGAAATTCAATAGGACAGTCAAAATCTTCCCATGTTGAATGTTGAACACATTGAGGGATGGCATGCCTTCGACTGTGGAGTGAGAAATTGATTGCAAAGGGAAATCCTTGAAGTAATGGTCAATTCCACAGTTATGACATTGTGGTATCACTGGTGGGGTAAGCGTTTCTTTTGAGGGCATTCAGCCACTCTAAGGGGTCCTTGGCAGAGGAAACACAAAAGAGGTGGTTTCCCTACGGGTGCACCTATAGTGTGCATAAGTTGTTTAGGGTTCATGTGAGGCACTAGCAAAGGGAGATGATGTGTTAGGGGTGCCTCAGGGATGGCAGAGTGCATGGGATCCATAGGTTTAGCAATGAACCTGGTTGGAACCTTCCATGAGCAATAGGGTTTTCTTGGAGAGGCAATGGTTGGAATGGAAAGATTGGTACTAGAGAAGGTCGTGGTGGCGATGTCTCTAAGTAGTTATTTTGGGGTGGTGCCACCAGTAAGGCTTAGGGCCCAAGAGGAGAGGAAGGTAATGTTACAAATGAGCTTTGGGTTGTTTGGCACGGTGGCCAATTGCGTGGAATAGCTTTCTCGCATGATGTTGTCATCAAGAAAGATCGCCCATTTTTAGGCCTGATCAAGGTGGAGGGGTCCATGACTAACATGTGGTTTTTTAGCCTTGGATTGTGCAAGCCCAAGAGGAAACAGTTTATTAAGTGTATGTCACTCAATTTTTCCCTCTTCAACGCGAATCAAGGTACGTAATGTGTGCGATATAGTCGCGTAATGTTTCCTCGAGTTTTTTTTCCAATTAGAGCAGTTGGATGATGGGGCTCCATTTGGGCCCATAGAGTGCAAAGCCAAGTATGAAGGCCTCTCTCACTACTTTAAAAGCGCCTTTATGCGGAGGGTCCACGGATTGGAACCATTGCACTGCCTTGCCTTCAAGGCCAAGGAGATGGACTTTGGTTGCATCGTCAAAAATTTCAAATGCTGACAAATTTGGTTAAAGACCTCTATGTGGAATACGGGGTCTTCAACTGCGTGGAATTTCGACAGAAGTTTGAAATTCTTTACCCACATAGGTTTTGTATGTGATGTTTGTGGGTGCAAGTGTTGTGACACTCCCCTTCTTTTAGAGCTTGTGCTAAGCTCAGAATGTCAAGTTGTGGCACAAGGGGAGGGGGTGCAAGTGTGGGGGTGGGAATAGATCCGTGGTGGATAGAGAAGAAGGTATATGAGTGTGCTTGGGGCATCTATTCATGTTGTTGGGGTGCATGTATGTATGAGGGACCCCACTAGATGAGGGCTCTTAAAAAATTGTTTTGTCCTACGATAAACATGTGTGGCGTGGCAACCACATGTGAATGTGCAATTGTCGCCTAATGGAATAGAGGCATTGAGGGTATGTAACCATGTCCGAAAGGTGTCCATGGTGTGCGGGGAAGCTTAGAAAAGCTTCAACGGTGCACACATGGTCCCAAAAAAGGAGTTTTGGCTCTCTTTTGCCTCACGCGTAAACATATCCATAAGGTAAAAGCCATGGTATTTTCTTGGTATAGAGGTGGTGAGATCACATGAAGGCATTCTGCTGAGGCAATATTACTTGGACATGTTGTCCAAGTATGATAAGACAGATTGTAATCCTATTTCATTGCCATTAGAGTAGAACACTAAGCTTTCCATAGATACAAGTAAGCTTTTGGAGGACCCCACTATGTACATGACCATCACTAGGCCATATTTAAGCTACATAGTTGGACTTGTGAGTGATTTTATGCAAGCCCCCAAGAAGCCACACTTGGATGTGACTAGAAAAATTCTTAGATACATAAAGTCCAATGTATATTAATTATGGACTTTTCTATGAGACTCACAAAGAGATATAACTACATGGGTGTACAAATGCTGATTTGGTTGGTAGTGTCTCCAGATATGAGATATACTACTGGCTTTATGTTTTCTTTTAGGAGTGTTGCGTGAGTTAGAGTAGCAAGAAATAGCCGACAATTGCCTTGTGGAGTACACAGGCTAAGTACAGGGACATTGCTATGGAAGCTTATGCAGGAGCTTGGTTTTAGAAGCTACTTGAGCCCATAGGGATAGGGTTGTTTTTCATTTATTGTAAAACATGAGTAGCATATAGGTGGCCATAGAAACCAAGTCTATCATGCTGGGACAAAGCACATTGAGGTGCATATCATTTTGTGAGAGAGAAGGTTCTACCAGGTGATGTGGATTTAGTATACGTTAGCACAAAGGATCATTGAGATATCGAGATCAACTAGTGCTACAAACATTAACGACCCGCTAAGGTGATAGCTTCTATACTTATGCCACTGGTGGCTGGGCTGTGAGACAATCACTTTGGTGTACTAGAGTTATGGCATAGTTATAGCGTCAGCTTATGTAGTCAAGTTCACACTATGGACTCACCTTTGTAAGTTATAGTAGGAGAGTACTTTCCCTTATAGTATATACTCTTATCTCTTTATATTATAGTTTTGTAGAAGATAAGAGAATAGAAGAAAATTTAGCCATTTGTGAGACTCCTGTCCCCTCTGCGATGCCCCCTCCGAGGGCGTTGGCAGCAGAAGTGGCGTCGGTCTGTCGCACGGGGCAAGGTCCACACTCAGGGCCTGGCCCATGGATATTCGGACAAGAGACTAGCCCGACGGTTCCTCCGAAACCGAATCCGAAAAAACTTCCCTCGCCCAAAAGGCACGGGCGATTCCACCAGGAAAATCATCTAACGGGAGAATTGATCTAACAAGTCAAAGTCTTAACTAACCAAACTGATCCAACCGAACCCAAAAGTCACATGGTCAATTCAAAGAAGAGATTGCACTTGGTCCATAGAATCATCGCTTTTTTCCTCCTTTAATGAGGCACAACCGCTAATTCCCTCCCACAGAACAAGGGTCTTTCTAGGACTTAATCTAACTAACGTAACTTAATCGTAACTATTTTGTATCGCAGGAATCCCCCACCCCAACCGGCCCATGGGTTAGCCAACCGCCCAACCACTGTATTGGTGGGATTCCTTTATAAAAATTTGGTTTTGTTTTGCCCGGGTACTGAGGAAAAGAGTTCCCAAGCCCCCTAGCCAACGCTTTAAGCAAAATTTAAGGTAGGCATACCACTTACACACCCAATATGAAATCTCCATTATAACAGATTTGACTCTTTTAAACAATCTTTCAATGAAATCATAGTATTACTGATCATAATCCTCCAAAATATTGAGTCCATTGCTTTACAAAATATATCATTCGGACTATTCGTTAAGACCAGCTGGTCAACCAACGAGATCAAATATCAAAATTCCATTCACAAAAGTCATTCTTTCGGTTCATCCGTATCTTCCTCGACGTACGCATGGGTGTCCTAGCAACCGCGAGCCTGGTCAGAACCCTCTAGGATCCTACTTAGGTGTCCTAGCACTTCACTCAGGGACCGCTTCGTTGGTCCTCGCCCATCGTACTGAAAGCGCACCATTTTAACCATACTGAGGCTGGTCAAGACCTCGAAAAGCTTTGTCGCGAGCGACATCCCTTGATGGCTCCCCGCACAGCTGTTGTAACGAGTCTTTTCTTAGTTAATCACATACTAAATGCTTCCTCCAGCATTCTGGCGTAAAACAGTCCTTTAAAAGAAAACAATGGTTCTATGCAAATAAAATTCCCGATTCGAGATTGGTTCCATAAAACCCTTTTCCCTTAATCTAGATTTTCTTAATGAGAATCATTGATCTCTCATCAGGGTAATCTACCCTGACTGAATTTCCAACTAGATTCTTGGTGATTTTGGTTAAGGGAAAACTATGCTAATTCAATGGTAGTCTATTCTTTATGTCAAGAATTGGAATTGGTAACGAGGTTTTTGCTTGATTCAGATTCGAGAAATGGGCAAGTAGTTTACTGGCCGCCCCTCTCACATTCGTGGTCTAACAAAAAATTTTCGGTTTACTTCTAACTTTGATTCCTAAGGATTTTCTTCAGATAAAAATCTACAGAACTTCTAACCGTAAGGAAAATTCTAACTTTATGAATTTCATTCCTTCCTAACCATAATAGATTAAGAAATGGTTCTATATGAGAATATCGGGTTTTTCTAAAAATACTCTTCTTCCATTAATCTAATTTTGGGTAAATATCAATTTGGTGATTTATCCACATAAAGTATCTAAGAATATTCTTAATTTTGGGTAAATATCAATTTGGTGATTTATCCACCTAAAATATCTAAGAATATTCTTTCTACCAATTTAATTATCAACCCTAATTTTCTAGGTGGATTTATGGTGAAAATTTCTCTTTTGTTACCAAAATTTAATTTAAACCTTTCTCTACTTAAAATACCATAAAAATTCTTCTTTTAAATTAAATACAAATATCCAATTTTTTGAATATGCTTAAAATTCCTCTTTTTACATTTAAATGATTGAATTCCCAACGTCATGGGAGTTCCTCTTTTATCAATTAAAAAATTCTTATGCATAAAATAAATTTAAATTCATAAAATAATAAAACATTGTAATGCAAATATGACAGAAGATCTATTCTTAAGCTTAAATCTATACTATGAATTTAAATCATAATTTTAACCATAATTATAAACTTAATTATGATTATTCTACTAAATTAAGCTATTTTCATTATTCCTCTTTTCCCAAATTGATAGGATTATCTCTTTCTCTTTTAGAATCAATTTAAGTAGTTTTTATCTACTTATAAATATTCAAAAAGGATTTACCATTATTTTGATAATATAAAAGCATAAAAATACCATTTTCCTATTCTCTAGCTTAACAAGCTTAGAGTTTGGTTTTGAATTAAGAATTTATCAATGAGAAGCATTCTTTTGCTAAAGAATTAGCCATCGGAATGACTATTCTTTTTGAGAGAGAGAGATGTACATACGAAAGCATTCTAATTAAGCATAGAGATTAACTTTTTCTTGATTACACATTAAAATTCTTAGGGAAAGCTTGATTTGAATTTAAAACAACCAATTAGAAACTTCTCAAGCTTGAGAGGGGTTGAGAAGAGAAGTCATTTGAGAATATTAACAAAAAACCATAAAATTCATTCTTACCTCAAGGATTAGCTTGTTTCTTTTTCTAGAAGTGAAGCCCTCAACCAATCAATTTGTTTAGCAAGTGGAGAAGAAAGCTCCAAGAGTTGTTGAAGAGAGAGAGAAGCTCCAAGCTCCCCAAAAGTAAAGGATTTTTAAGGGATAATAGAAAATATGATTATTTTAATGTAATACTGGCATGATATAGTTCACAGATGCTAATACAAAAGAATGAGGATCTATTTATAGGTAAGGGAGGCCACTAACTGAGTCCAACTGGGTTCTAGAATTTTCCAACTTCAGTTTGACTGAATTTGGACAAGATTTGGACCAGTTTGGGTCCCCTTTTTTGCTCCAATGCGATCCACGAGAGAGGAGAGATAAAAATATCACAATTTTTTTGAATTAAAAAACCCTCCCACACATGTGAAGGAGGTGCCTACCTCAAAGGTCTCCCTCTCCTTACCAAGGTGTCAAAAATTCATCATTTCTCCAAAATATCTCATTTTTTTTAGTAATATCTCTTAATTTTTAACTAATAAACCTCGTACTCAGCAACTCCTCATCTTATGTGAGCATTTACTCCTTTTTGGGTATTTTCTTTTATTCATTGGATTTATCTCATCCCAACACTTGGATTAATCCTATTGGCCCATAGTAGGAACCTAAATTGGACCATAATTCAGAAATTTATGAAAATCTAGACCCTTAGGCTAAGGTCCCTTATATCATTTTTAATTGATTCCTAATGCACATTGGAGAATTTTTTTTGAACTTTTGTTTCAGGAAAATATATTTTAGATATTAGGAGAATTTTTATATCTAAAAATATCTCAATATTGAATTACCTCTCTCTAGAATTTTTCTTCTCTCTAGGCAAAAACAAGGAAAAACAATATTTTCTTGTATTCAGAAATAGGGAATGAGTACAGGGGATTGAGGTAAAAGCTTTTTCATTATTCAGGCTAAGGAGGAATCTTACATCCTCTCCCACTTAAAAAACATGAGATGTCCCCATCTCGCAAAGAGATGGTAATCTTTTGCCATCTCTTCTTCTTTCTCCCAGGTGGAAGAACTTTCACTTGACTAAAAATTCTATGAGGACTTTGCTCCTGAGAGCCTTCTCAAGAACGTCAAGGATTTCTTCAGGCTGGAGTACCATCTGGCCTTGAGTTGGAGAAATCAATTGTTCATCTCATCAAGCACGTGACTCGGGCTGGGTACATATTTCTTAAGCAAACTGACATGGAATACGTTATGTACCTTGAGATGGGGAGGCAGAAGAAGTTTATAAGCTAGATCACCTACTTTCTTTATAACAGCATACGGTCCACAGTATCTGGGAGAGAGCTTCTTGTGCTTCCCTAAAGATACAGAACTTCTATTCGGTCGTACTCGAATGAAGACCATATCTGATTCTCAAACTCTCTCTCTGATCTCTTTTTATGTGCATACTGCTTTTGCCTATCTTGGGTTGCCTTAATATCTTTATGGATTGATTGCATTTGCTGGTCCATGTCATCAAGCATTTTTCTAGACATTTCGACTCTGATTAATGGGTCAGACCAAGTCAATGATGTAAGGCAATCTTGTCCATATAGAGCTTTGAAAGAGCTCATCCCAATGCTTCGATGATAAGAAGCACTGTAAGCAAATTTAACCAGATGCCTTAACCACTTCTTGGGTTCCCTGCCCATAGCATGACCGAAGGATATCTTCTATTATTTGATTCACTCTTTCAGTATGGCCATCTCTTTCGGGGTGATAGGCTGTACTGAGATCTAAGAAAGTTCCTACTGCTTCAAAGAATACAGTTCAGAATTTTGATGTGAACTTGGGATCTCTGTCAATTACTATCCTCCTGGGTAAGCCATGCAATTTGAAGATCTCTTTAAGGAAAACTCTGGCAGCATCCATTGCAATGTATGTTTCTTTCACTGGAATCAGATGGGCAACTTTGGTTAGTCTATCAACTGCCACAAAAATGGAGTTGTAACCTGATTGCAGTAAAGGTAATCTAGTGACAAAGTCCATATTGATACATTCCCACTTCATCTGTGAAATTTCTAGAGGCTACAGTTTCCCTGGCATCTTCACTTTCTCTGCCTTGATTCTCTGACACATTAAGCATTGCCGCACATGATCAAGTACATCCTTTTTGAGCCCTGGCCAGAAGAAGCTTTTCTTCACAGACATATAGGTTTTTAGAAACTCTGGATGTCCAGCTATCAGGCTATCATGGGCTTCTCTCAAAATCCTTCCCTTTATTCCCTCATCATTGGGAACGCATAGCCGATTATTATAATACATGCATCTTCATCCAATTTGTACCCTAGAACTCAACTCATTTCCTGAGGAGTCTTGCTTTCCTGGATCAGAAGGGTAGCAATAGGGGCAACGAATTTGTCTTGCATGATTCTCTCCCTTGTTTCATTGATTAATGGATTTGACACCATTGTAATCGCAAGCAAGGAGGCTTTTCTACTGAGCGCATCTACCATGACATTTTCTTTCCCTGGCCGATACTTGATTTCAAAATTGAATTCCTGCAGGGTCTGCATCCATCTCCTTTGACGCATGTTGAGATCCCTTTGGGTGAAGATCCACTTCAGACTTTGATGATCTGTCATCAAGGTGAACCTCTGTCCTCCCAAAAGATAATGTCTCCACAACTTCAAAGCATAAACTACTGAGAGTAACTCCAAGTCATGGACGGCATAATTTCTCTCATGTATTCTGAGCTTTTTGGATTCATAGGCCACTGCATGACCTTCCTGCATAAGAGCATCGCCTTAGGCAAACCCACTGGAATCAGTATAACTACTTCAAAAGGTTTGGTAAAATCTGGCAATTTAAGGACAAGGTTGGTTACTAAGGCTATCTTCAGCTTATCAAAGGCACTCTGACACATAGCAGACCACTGAAATAGGGTCCTCTTCTTGAGAAGGTTAGTTAAAGGGGATGCTATCTGAGCATACTTGGGTATAAAGATCCTATACCATACGGTTAATCCTAGGAATCCTCTAACTTTCTTTAAAGTCTTGGGTTCTAGCCAATCTATGACTGCTTGGATCTTTGCGGGGTCAGGAGAAATCCCATCTTTAGACACTATGAATCCCAAGTATTTCACATGATCAACAGAAAAAGAACACTTGCCCTTTTTTGCAAAGAGTTGGTGCTTCCGTAGGATTTCCAGGACCTTGCGCACATGATCATGATCTGCAGCATTCTTTGAGTACACCAAGATATCATCAAAGAAGACAAGAACAAAATCATCCAAGTATTCTCTGATAATATCCTGCATAAGATGATTAAATATCACCGGGGCATTAGTCAATCCAAACGGCATGACTGTGAACTCATAATGCCCATAGCGAGTATTGAATGTTGTCTTCGGGATGTCCTGTTCCTTGATTCTGATCTTGTAGTACCCGGATTTGAGATCTATCTTTGTGAACATTTGGATCCCACTTAACTGATCCAGAAGTTCATCAATCCTCGGGATAGGATACTTATTTTTAATTGTTAATTGATTCAATCCTCTGTAGTCAATACAGAGTCTTAACGTTCCATCTTTCTTCTTTTGAAAGAGAACAGGTGCACCCCAAGGTGAGACACTGGGTCCAAGGAATCCCTGCTCTAATAGTTGTCTTAACTGCTCCTTAAGTTCTATGGCTTCAGGGATTGGCATTTTGTACGCACGTTGGGCTACTAGCTAAGCTCCGGGGGTTAACTCAATCTCATGATCTACTTTGCGAGACGGAGGCATCTCAGTCAGTTCTTTTGAGAACACATTTGCATACTCACTCAACCACTCTGGTTCTTTAGCCTTGCATTTTATATCTACCAGATTCATCTCAACGATATAAACAGCTTGCCTCTTTTGAGCCCTTTTAACAATTTAGAAGCCTTGACTAATTGCAGCACTCGGGATCCCGAAATTCCAGTTTCTTAAACTTTATTCTCGTGAAGGTCAAGGAAAGAGGTGGTTCCATTGTGACAATGAATGTCAGCCTGATTCTTATGGAGCCAATCCATTCCAAGGATTCCATCATAGATTCCCAAGGGTAGGACTATGAATTGGCACTATGTTACGTTCCCATCTAGACTAAACTGAATAAGGTCTGTCTCAAGGTGTGTGAAAAGAATCTTTCCACTGGCCAATTTCACTTGCATAGGTTTCCCTGATTTTTTATTTAGGACTAACTTACACAGACATCCTAGGGAAATAAAAGAATGAGTACTGCTTGAATCAATCAAAAGCTTTACCTTGGTACTCTGTTGGAGTCTAGAGGACTGAAAATTGACAATTATTCCCCTGATGCTCAATTGCGGAATAGATCTATCCTTTTTCTTCCTCCACTTCCTCAACTATAGTGATGGCTCTAGCTACTGCAGTCTGAGGTGGAACTCTCTCTCTTTGTTTTCCCCAATTCTGGGAGGGAGTTCAGAGATTGCTTTGCATGGAGGCTGCAGGCTGAGCTGGCGCTCTTCTAGGGTTGCCCTGATTTTGGCACGGGGGACTCTGATTGGGCTGATACAAAGGAGTCTGTCTCTGAACTCTGGGACCCTGGCTTCCTTGTCCCACATAAGGAGATGGGAAATCCTTGAGCTCGTTCCCAAACCCCTGACATCCGGAAGGCCCTATCCAATATAGATGAATTACAAACCTTTTTAGGACTTGCAAGGTTCTATTGAAAGTGTATAACAAATTAAGCTAAGATAGCTATTCCAATGACAAATCAACTTAAAGGGAAAGGAAAACAGTTTAGTTGGACAAACAAACTTATTTTGAAAAATTGAAAGTAGCAATACCTATCGCTCCTATTTTATAAATAGTGGATCCAAATGAACCATTGTGTTTGGAAACGGATACTAGAAATTTTATTGTAGGAGCAGTATTATTGGAGAAGGGAAGGCCAGTTGTATTTGAAAGTAAAACGTTGAATAAAGCTCAAAGTAACTATTCAACTTATGAAAAGAATTATTTGCAAATGTGCATGCTCTTAAAAAGTGGCATCATTATTTGTATGGTACCAATTTTGAAGTATTGTTTGACCATGAAAGTCTTGAGGAAAATTTAATGTCATGGTGGCAGATGCTCTAAGTTGAGCACCCATGATAAATGAGTTGGGTTTTACTCAACTAGAAATTGAGTTATTGGCTCACTTAAAACGAAAATGTGCTAATGACCCTAGCTTGGAATACTTGATTAAAAAGGACAACTCTTTAATAGAGGGTAAAGAGTGATATAAGGGTGTCACTTACAAAAGATAGTGGTTCACAGGAATCACTTAAAGAAGGGTCAATAAGTGAGAAAAATCATTGGAAAGAATTTCCATCGATAATGGGTACTTTTTATATAAAAGTCACATTTGTGTACCTAAAGAAGAAAATATTCATGAGAATATATTACTAGAATGTCATGAAAATCCAAGAGAGGGGGAGCACCCAAGAATTTCTAAGACCTATGCACTTGTTAAAAGACAGTTTTATTGAGTAGGTTTAGAGAAGGACATCTAGAATTATGTTATAAAATTCCCTAAGTGCGAAGTCAATAAATCTAAGCACCTAAAAGTAGGTGGAATATTACAACCACTACAAATACCTAAGGGTAAGTGGGAGAGTATTTCTATAGATTTCATAGTGGGACTACCCCAAACAAGTAGAGGGCATGATTCAGTGTGGGTGGTAGTGGATAGGTTAACCAAGTTGGTACAATTTAGTAAAAACAACAAAATTGGCTAGAATGTTTATCCATCATCTATACAGATTGTATGGATTGCCAGTAGATATAGTAATCAACCGAGATACAAAGTTTTCAAGCCCTTTTTGGCAAGAAGTGTTTAAAAAATTAGACACCAAACTTAGTATGAGTACATCTGAACATCCACAAAGCGATGGACAGACAAAGAAGGTAACCAAGCACTAGAAGATATGCTTTGAGTATACGTTAATCATAAGCAAAACAATTGAGATGACTATCTTCCATTATTAGAATTTGCTTATAATAGTGCTAAACATTCTACTATTGGTTTTGTATGGATTTTAACCTAGAGCACCCATAGCAGTTGGGTTACAAAAAGAAAAATTGTAGAGTGTAAAAGACTTTCTCAAAGACATGCTAAACATTACAAAAAGCAATGTTAAACTACAGGATCATTCTATTAGTCATGAGAAAGATAAAAGAAGACCAATTAATTTTGAAGAGGTGAGTTAGTTTATGTAAATTTGATTGAAAAGTCAGAAACTTTAAAAAGTGAAAAAGTTCCAAACTTAAGTCCAAGGTATTGTGGTCCTTATGCAGTGCTTAAAAAAATTTAGAACTATAGCTTACAAGGTAGATTTACCTGAAGGTTACAAGGACATCATGTGTTTCATGTTAGTAGACTGAAATGCATATGGGAAACAATGACAATGTCATTGGAAAAGAAGCAATAGTGAATTTTATAGAACCATCTATTCTTCCACATTAGCCTAAGAAGATTCTTGAATATCGAGAAAAGAAAACTAGACATTCTATGTTTAAAGAATGTTTAGTAAAGTGGAAAGATAGACTAGAAGAAAGATCAACTTGGGAAACAGTGGCTACACTGAAGAAAAGCTTTCTTGAGTTTGTTTTGGAGGATGAAAACTTTTCTTTCAAGGTGAAAGAAATGTTATGAGACTGATTGGAAACACTAAAAGGTAAGACTAGGAAAGATTATTTATACATAAAAGATTTGCATATAAATAAGGTTCAGGGGATTTAAAATAGGAAATACCTTAGCTATGGTTAATAGGAATAAAAGTTAAAGTAAAAGGGGAAGTAAATGGTGCACAATGGAAACCCAAGGGACACAAAAGATAGCGCCCCCTTCTAGGGGTAGCTAAAGAGACATTGGCTAATGAAAAGGTAATGTTAGCCAATGAAAGGTCAAGGGACTGAAGTTGGAAGGTCATGCACCACTTAGGTCTATATAACCATGAGTTTAGGTTCCATTTGGGATATGGTTGGGTGGAGAATCAAAGCACTAGTCTTACAAGTCCTTAAGCTTATAATGCAAGGAGAATTACACAACCCCAAATTGAAAGATCCCTGCCCCCTCCGCGCAACAAATTTCGAGGGGTGCTAGCAGTGGAAGTAGCACTTCTTGCGCAGGGCAGAACCTCTAACTTGCGGCGGTCTCGCCCCCACGAATATCCGAATAAGAGACTAATCCCTCGGTTCTTCCAAAACCGAACTCGTAAAAACTTCCCTTGCCCAACAGACATAGGCGATTCCTCCAGGATATTTTTATTCTAACGTAGTCAAGAGCCTTAACTAACCAAACTCATCTGACCAAACCCGTAAGTCACATGGTTAGATCATTTTTCCTCATCAAGAGGTACAGCCGTTGATTCTTTTCCATAGAACAAGGTTATCCGGGATTTACTTCAACTATCGTAACTTAACAGAATTGAGTCTCATTTTAGGGATCCATCAGTCGAGCAACCCCATCCAAACCCATGGGTTAGCCAACCGCCCAACCACTGTAATGATAGGATCCATTTAGAAATTTGGTTATGTTTTGCCCTGGGTACCAGGGAAAAGATTTCCCAAGCCCCCTAGCCGATGCTTCAAGCAAACTTCAAGATAGTCACACCACTTACACACCCAATATGAAATTGCCTGTTTCACAGATTCAAATGTCTTTAAAATAATCTTTTAATGAAACCATAGTATCATTGATCATAATCCTCCAAAATATCCAGCTTGAATTCTAATTTCCAATCATTCCTTCATCGGTGTACCTATGGCATCATTGGCAACCAGAACGCTCACCACCTGTTCACTTAGGAGCCTTTTCAATAGTTCCTAACTCATAGTACCTGGCAGTATAATCAAGACTTCATTCATTTCTTCCTTAGCGTACCTATGGCAACCAGAACGCTCACCGCCTACTCACTAAGGGGTCTTTTCAATAGTTCCTAGCTCATAGTACCTGGAGTTATAATCACTTAAGAAAAATCCAGATGGACTCTTCGTTGAAGATCAGCAAGATCAACCAACAGATCCATATAAAAGAGCCATGGACTCATCCGTTGAGGACCAGCAAGGTCAATCAACCAGATCCATGTCCGAGTTGAGAAAACAACACTAACTCCTTATTCCATTTTCTTCCTCGATGCACGCATGGGTATCTTCGGTGACCCATAGCCCAGGCATCGTATGGTCAGCACCCTCGCAGGTCACCTAGTGCTTCAATCATAGGCCACTTCCTTGGCCCCTCATCCACCATACGGGAAGCTTAGCATTTAAATCTAACTGAGGCTGGTCAAGACCTCAACCGACCTTGCTATGCGAGACGTCCTCCGTTGACTCTCCGTCAGCCTACTGCAACTTTATCAGTTAGGTCTCCAACCACGACCTCATTCACAAGATGGTCAAAATGCTTTCCCAGCATTCTTGACATAAAACAATCATTTAAAAACAGGTCATAAATACAATTTCTAACGAACTCTCATCTTTCCACATTGTTCCACATCATTTCTTGTTATTCCACATTCTTCTAAAATCAATTCACTTTGCTTATTCTACATCCAGTCATATCTATTCCCATTATCCTTCATCTATTCTCATCCAATCATATCATATTACATCTCATCACATCACATCATATCACATCACATCACATCACATCACATTCATCCACATCACATCCAATTACATCTATTTAGATCCTCATTACATCATGTCACATCCATCCTCATCACATCTCATCCATTCACATCTACCCATATCCACATCACATCTAACCCCGATCCACATCACATCACATCATATCCATTCACATCACATCTCATCTCATCCATTCACATCACATCACATCATATCCATTCACATCACATCTCATCCATTCACATCATATCCATTCACATCACATCTCATCCATTCACATCTACCTAGGTCCACATCACATCACATCACATCTATCCATTCACATTACATCACATCCATTTAGATATCATCATATCACATTCACGTCTCATCACATCCATTCACATCTCATCACACCCATTCACATCTCATCACACCCATTCACATCCATCACATCCATTCACATTCATCACATTTATTGCATCCACATCACACCCATTCACATCCATCACACCCATTCACATCCATCACATTCATTGCATCCACATCCCATCACATACATTCCATCCACATCTATCCTTATCACATCACATTCATTCCATCCATATTAAATCACATTCATTCCATCCACATTACATTAAGTCCACATCTATCCACATCACATCTCATTCATTCCATCCACATTACATCACGTCCACATCTATCCACATCACATCTCATTCATTCCATCCACATTACATCACATCCAAATCTATCCATATCTCATCACATCCATTCACATCTCATCACATTCATCCATATCCATCCATTCATTCACATGCACATCTATCCACATCCATCCATTAATTCACATTCACATCTATCCACATCGATGAAAAGATGCAGGGGAGAAGAGAGCTTGAGCTCTTGCAACAAACACACACACACTCACAAAACCCTAAAAGAGAACATACAAGGTGAGAGGCTGAAAATCTTCTTCTTCTTCACATAACACTCAACACACCATATACAAAGATAAGAGTACACAAAATATGAAAAGGTACTCAACCAAATACATACTAGGGTTCTCTATAGTGTGAACCCAACTAAATGAGCTGGCGCTATAACTATGCCAGTCTCTAGAATGGCTGTCACACAGCCTGTCATCCCACTGGCCACATATCACCCATGATCTCACCAACCATGCTAGTGGTGTAAGTGTGGGGCCTATTCCCCAGGCGGGTCATCACTGTCCACCGCCTCACTAGATGAGCTCGATATCTCAACACTCCCCCTCGAGCTCAACTCCATCTCATGTACACCAAGCAAAGCCTTGAATCTGTGGAGCTTCTCTGTATCCAATGCTTTGGTGAAGATGTCAGCGACCTGATCCTGTGTGCTGACATAACAAGGTCAACGTCTCCTGCCAAAACCTTCTCTCTGACAAAATGGTAGTGGACCTCTATATGCTTTGTGCGAGCATGAAAAAGTGGGTTCCTGGCCAACTGTATACCAAATGTATACTACTAATGTTGTCACAAAAAATGACAACTTGTCTATCCACTGATAGACCATATCTCATTCATACACATCCAATCTCCTTCATCCACATCCATCCAATCATTCACATGCATGACTATCCACATCTATCCATACATTCATATCTATCACTTCACACCCACATATATTCACATCACATTACATTTCATCCACATCTCTTTACTTCACATCACATCACATCTCATCCACATCTACATCACATTCACATCCACATCTCTTTACATTACATCACATATCATCCACATCCACATTCACATTCACATCCACATCCCCTTACATCACATCACATCTCATCCACATCCACATCACATTCCCATCCACATCTCTTTTCAGCACATCACATCTCATCTACATCCACATCACTTTCAAATCCACATTCCTTTACATTACATTCTTTCACATACACATCCACATCCATTTACATCACATTCTTTCACATACACATCCACATCCATTTACTTTACATCTCATCCTTTCACATAATCTCACATCTCATTCTCATCTCATCATTCACATCCACATCCACATCCATTAACTTCACATGTCATCCACATACATTTACTTCACATGTCATCCACATACATTTACTTTACATCTCATCCTTTCACATAACTTCACATCTCATTCTCATCTCATCATTCACATCCACATCCATTTACTTCACATCTCATCCACATTTATTTACATCACACCACATCCTAGAGGAGATTGGTGATGAGGGTATGAATTTACAAGGTGACAACATTGCAAATGTGGTACATAGGGAGGACAAATCATGTGTAAATTGGGCCAAGTTTTACAAATTTTTCCAATACATCAAATCATTTGGGGGGAGCAAATGCACAAGCAATGCCTGCTATGTGTTTTCCATTGAATGTGATGAAAATCATTCTTTTAGCCTAGGATATTCAATCCTACAATATGGTAGAAAGTCCACTTTTCACGTTATGCATAAAAATGATTTATGTATCAATTTCTTAAAAATTTTGCCATAGCTCCGTTACTGCTATTACTGGCAATTTTTAATATTTATGAAAAGAATAAGACTTAGTAATGTAATCATGATAGTATAACTATCGTTTAACCTTAAATCCAATTTATGGATTTATCTCATAATATTACCATAGTTTACAAGCATATAAGTATAAAAAACCATTTTCTTAACCTCTAGCTTCACAAGCCTAGAGTTTGATTTGTGAATTAAGAATTTCTCCATAAGAAGCATCAATTGAATAGAGAATTGGTCATAGGAATGACCATTCTTTGGGGGAGAGAGAGAGATAAACATAAAAGCATTCTAATTTAAGCATAAATGTAAACTTTTCTTAATTATTCATTACAACACTTCTTGATTTGCATTATAAACACTTAATTAAGAAACTTCTCAAGCTTGAGAGGGGTTGAGAAGTGAAAACATTAAGAATAGTAGAGAAAAAGCATAAAATTACTCTTTACCTCTTATTTTTGCTTGCTTCTCTATCATGGAAGAAGCCCCCAACCAATCAATTGGTTTGTGTGTTGAAAGGAAAGCTCCAAGGATGGTTGAGGAGAGAGAGAGGCTCCACTCTCCAAAAGTAGAAGATTTTTAAGGGATAATAAAAAATATCATTATTTTAGTATAATACTGGCATGGTATAGCTCACAGATTTTTTTACAAAGGACTAAGGATCTATTTATAGGTGAGGGAGGCCTCTAACCAAGTCCAACTAGGTTATAGAATTTTCCAGTTTCAGTTTGGCTGAATTTGGATAAGATTTGGACCTAGTTTAGCTCCACTATTTTGATTTTGTTTGATCCAGGAGAGAGGAGAGATAAAAAAATCATAATTGTTTTGAGTTAAAAACTCCACCACATGTGTGAAATAGGTGCCTCCTTGAAGTCCCCCCTTCTCCTTACCAAGGTGCCAAAAATGTATCATTATACCAAAATATCTCATTTTTTTAGTAATGTCTCATAGTTTTTTTACTAATAAACCTTGTACTCAGTCAACTCTTCATCTTATGTGGGCATTTACTCATTTTTGGGTATTTTCTTTTATTTATTGGATTTATCTATTCCCCACACTTGGATTGATCCTATTGGCCCATAGGAACCGTAATTGGACCATAATCCAAAAATTTCTGAAAATCTAGACCCTTAGGCTAAGGTCCTTTATACACATTTTCAATTAATTCCAATTGCACATTGGAAAGTTCTTTTTGAATTTTTGTTTCAAGGGAAACCATTTTAGACACTAGGAGGATTTTTATATCCAAAAATATCTCAATTTTGGATTATCTCTCTCTAGGCCAAAACAGGGTAAAACAGGATCTTTCTTCTATTTCAGAGAGGGGAATAATTACAAGATCAGAAGGGGAGGTTCTTACACCTGTACGCCTCAAAAGCTAGAGGGAGGAATCTTACATCCTACCCCACTTAAAAAAATGCGGGATGTCCTCATCTCGCAGCTGGAGGACAAACTCTTTCCCTTAAGATCCTCGACTTCCTAATAGTCTAGTCAACCCAACAGAATCCTGGGATAAAGATCCCTTCATATAGAACTCTTTATGAGATAGCAATTCATTCAGAACATATCATTCATATCCTTAACACAATAATGGTCCATTAGACCGAAAATTCCATCTGAACATTCCTCCATGGGAATTTCAGTTATGCAGGTTTTTAATTTGTCATCCCTTAACTTGATCCATTGGGTCAAGTGTTAACAGTAGCAATCTATCAGCACAATCCACTAATCTCGTAGTGATTTACTGAAGTCATTATCGCCATTCCAGTTATTAACATCATTACTGGGATTCGTGCCATTCATCCTCATTGTGGCTATATTCAACTTATCTTCTTTCAACCAGAATTCACGAATCATTATCTTTCAATCAGAATCCAAATCAATCAATTCTCAACCAAAATTCTAAAATCATATCAACTAGCATTCGAAATCATCATCTGGATAGCATTTTTGCCTATAATTTTAAGGTCTTAGATTTACTCGTATATACTGCCAATAAAGAGCTGTAGTTATACCCTCGGTATATACGGGTAGTCACAGTCCTTGGAATTATAAGGTAAATACCATCATGTCTAGGCCTCAAGCAAGTCAGGGATTCCATACAATTGCGGTACTTCCATCTGAAGATCCAATTACAAATTTATAAATCTTCATTCTGACTTTCAATTTGTATGAATTTCATCACACAATTACAACCTTTTACTGCTACTTCATAAATTTTTGACAATTCTGGCTTCTCGGTTGATCCACTTTAGCCAATTCGCTCTGATACCAGCTGAAAGATCCCTACCCCCTCAACGTAACGAATTCAAGGGTGCTAGCAGCGGAAGAAGCACTTCTTGCACGGGGCAGAGCCTCTCACTCGGGGCCTCACCCCACGGATATCCGAACAAGAGACTAATCCCTTGGTTCTTCCAAAACCGAACCCGAAAAAACTTCCCTCACCTAGAAAGCAGAGGTGATTCCTCCAGGATATTTTTATTCTAACGTAGTCAAGGTTATCACACTAACCAAACTGATCCGACCGAACCTGTAAGTCACTTGGTCAGATCAAGGTTATCACACTAACCAAACTGATCCGACCGAACCTGTAAGTCACTTGGTCAGATCAAGAGAAATTCCCATGACATTGGAATTCAATCATTTAAATGGAAAAAGTAAAATTCTTGGTATATTGGAATTAATGGATATTTTATCTAAATTTAAAAGAGAAAATTTAGATAAATTTATTTTATGATAAGAGAGGAATTCCCATGACATTTGGAATGTAATTAATTAAATGCAAAAAGAGGAATTCCCATGATATTTGAGATCCAAGAAATTAAATGGGAAAAAGAGGAGTTTTTAGTATAATTCAATTTATGAATATTTATCAAAAGTAGAAATATGGGTAGAATTGGCAAAACTTTAGAAAAAGTCCCGTTATCGTTTTATCGAAGTAGAAAAAGCTACTAAATGAGAATAATATGTGAATGGATGTGATAAGATATAAATGGGATGTGATAGGATGTAAATGACATGCGATAGGATGTGGATGGATGTGATAAGATGTCAATGCAATGCGATAGGATGTGGATGGATGTGATAAGATGTGAATGGGATGTGATAGGATGTAAATGGATGTGATAAGATGTGAATGGGATGTGATAGGATGTAAATGGATGTGATAGGATGTAAATGGATGTGATAAGATGTGAATGGGGTGTGATAGGATGTGGTGTGATGTAAATAAATGTGGATGAGATGTGAAGTATATGGATGTGGATGTGAATGATGAGATATATGTGGATGAGATGTGAAGTTAATGGATGTGGATGTGGATGTGAATGATGAGATGAGAATGAGATGTTAGGTTATGTGAAAGGATGAGATGTAAAGTAAATGGATGTGGATGTGTATGTGAAAGAATGTGATGTAAATGGATGTGGATGTGTATGTGAAAGAATGTAATGTAAAGGAATGTGGATGTGAAAGTGATGTGGATGTGGATGAGATGTGATGTTTTGAAAAGAGATGTGGATGGGAATGTGATGTTCTGAAAAGAGATGTGGATGGAAATGTGATGTGGATGTGGATGAGATGTGATGTGATGTAAGGGGGTGTGGATGTGAATGTGATGTGGATGTGGATGAGATGTGATGTAATGTAAAGAGATGTGGATGTGAATGTGATGTAGATGTGGATGAGATGTGATGTGATGTAAAGTAAAGAGATGTGGATGAAATGTAATGTGATGTGAATATATGTGGATGTGAAGTGATAGATGTGAATGTATGGATAGATGTGGATAGTCATGCATGTGAATGATTGGATGGATGTGGATGAAGGAGATGGGATGTGTATGAATGAGATATGATGTGGAAGTGATGTAAAGTGGATGGAATGAATGAGATATGATGTGGATAGATGTGGACGTGATGTAATGTGGATAGAATGTATGTGATGGAATGGGGATACAATGAATGTGATGGAATGGGGATACAATGAATGTGATGAATATGAATGGATGTGATGTGATGCGAATCGGGATAGATGTGAATGAATGAGATGTGATGTGAAATGGATGTGATGTGATATGATGTAAATTGGGATAGATGTGAATGGATGATATCTGGTGTGAATGTATGCGATGTGATGTGATGGGAATTAGGATAGATGTGAATGAATGAGATGTGACGTGAATGGATGAGATGTGATGGGATGTGAATCGGGATAGATGTGAATGAATGAGATGTGACGTGAAATGGCTGTGATGTGGATCGTGGTAGATATGAATGGATGAGATGTGAATGAATGTGATGTGATGAGATGTGGATATGGGTAGATGCAAGTGGATGAGATGTGATGAGTATAAATGTGGAAAGATGTGATGAGATGGAAAATGATGTGATTGGATGAGAATGAATGAAGGACGATGGGAATACATATGATGCGAGTGGATAAGATGTGATTGGATGAGATGTGATTGGATGAGAATGGATGAAGGACGATGGGAATACATATGATTGAATTTGGATTAAGTAATGTGGATTAATGTGGACTAATGTGCAAAGATAAGAGTTTGTTATAGAAACTGTATTTATGACCTGTTTTTAAATGACTGTTTTATGTCAAGAATGTTGGGGAAGCATTTGGACTGTCTTGTTAATGAGGTCGTGGAGACCTAAATGATAAAGTTGCAATAGCTGACGGAGAGTCAACGGAGGACGTCTCGTATAGCACGGTCGGCCGAGGTCTTGACCAGCCTCGGTTCGATTTAAATGGTGAGCTTCCGGTACAGTGGATGAGGGACCAAAGAAGTCGCCTATGAGTGAAGCGCTAGGTGACCTACGAAGGATCCCAGAGGGTGCTGACCATACGGTGCTCGGACTCTAGGTCGTCGAAGATACCCACACATACGTTGAGGAACATATTGGAACAAGGAGTAAGAAATGTTTTCTGAATTTGGGCATGGATCTGGTTGATTGACCTTGCTGGTCCTCAATGGATGAGTCCATGGCTCTTTTATATGGATCTGTTGGTTGATCTTGCTCATCTTCAACGGAGAGTCCATCTAGATTTTTATAAGTGAACATATTTCTGGGTACTATGAGCTAGGAACTATTGAAAAGGCCCCTGAGTGGACAAGTGGTGAGCGTTCAGGTTGCCAATGATGCCATAGGTACAGCGATGAAGGGCACATTGGAAATTAGAATTCAACCGGATATTTTGGAGGATTATGATCAGTGACACTATGGCTTCATTAAAAGATTGTTTTAAAGACAGCTGAATCTGTGAAAAAGGTAATTTTATATTGGGTGTGTAAGTGGTGTGACTAGCTTGAAGTTTGCATGTGAAGATCCGGCTAGGGGGACTGGGAACTCTTTTCCTTGGTACTCAGGACAAAACCTAACCAAATTCCTAATTGGATCCCATCACTATAGTGGTTGGGGCAGTTGGCTAACCCATGGGACTGGATGGGGTTAGGCTGGCTTGATGGATCCCTAAAATGAGACTCAATTCTGTTATGGTACGATAGATGAAGTAAATCCCGGATAGTAATTGTTCTATGGAAACGGCTGTGTCTCTCGATGAGGAAAAAAGCGTTGGTTTCTATGATCCAAGTGCAAGTTTCTTCCTTCATCTGACCAAGTGACTTACAGGTTCGATCGGATCAGTTTGGTTAGTGATGACCTTGACTACGTTAGAATAAAAATATCCTGGAGGAATCGTCCGTGCTTTCTGGGTGAGGGAAGTTTTTCAGGGTTCGGTTTTTGAAGAACCGAGGGATTAGTCTCTTGTTCGGATATCCATGGGCGAGGCCCCGAGTGAGAGGCTCTGCCCGGCACAAGAAGTGCTACTTCCACTGCTAGCACCCCCGAATTCTCGTTACGTGGAGGGGGCAGGGATCTTTCATTTGGTATCAGAGCAAATTGGCTAAAGTGGATCAACCGAGAAGCCAAAATTGTCAAAAATTTATGAAGTAGCAGCAAAAGGTTGTAATTGTGTGATGAAATTCATACAAATTGATAGTCAGAATGAAGATTCATAAATTTGTAATTGGATCTTCAGATTGACGTACCGCAATTGTATTGAATCCCTGACTTGGTTGAGGCCTAGACATGATGGTATTTACCTTATAATTCCAAGGACCATGACTACCCGTACATACCGAGAGTATAACTGCTACTCTTTACTGACAGTATATACGAGTAAATCTAAGACCTTGAAATTATAAGCAAAAATGCTATCCAGATGATGAATTCGAATGCTATCCATATGATGAATTTGAATGCTGGTTGATATGATTTTAGAATTTTGGTTGAGAATTGATGAGTTGATTTGGATTTTGATTGAAAGATAATGATTCGTGAATTCTGGTTGAAAGAAGATAAGTTGAATAAAGCCGCAATGAGGATGAATGGCACGAATCCCAATAATGATCTTAATAATTGGAATGGCAATAATGACTTCAGTAAATCACTACGAGATTAGTGGATTGTGCTGATAGATTGCTACTGTTAACACGACCCAATGGATCAAGTTAAGGGATGACAAATTAAAAACTTGCATAACTGAAATTCCCATGGAGGAATGTTCAGATGGAATTTTCGGTCTAATGGACCATTATTGTGTTAAGGATATGAATGATATGTTCTGAATGAATTGCTATCTCATAAAGAGTTCTATATGAAGGGATCTTTATCCCACGATTCTGTTGGGTCGACCAGACTATAAGGAACGCTAGAATCAGTCGGATCTTAAGGGAAAGAGTTTGTCCTCCAGCTGCAAGATGAGGACATCTCACGTTTTTTTAAGTGGGATAGGATGTAAGATTCCTCCCTCCAGCTTTTGAGGCATACAAGTGTAAGAACCTCCCCTTCTGATCTTGTAATTATTCCCCTCTTTGAAATAGAAGAAAGATCTTGTTTTACCCTGTTTTGGCTTGGAGAGAGAAAATATCTAGAGAGAGGTAATCCAAAATTGAGATATTTTTGGATATAAAAATCCTCCTAGTGTCTAAAAGAATTCAAGGGTGCTAGCACCGGAAGAAGCACTTCTTGCACGGGGCAGAGCCTCTCACTCGGGGCCTCACCCCACGGATATCCGAACAAGAGACTAATCCCTTGGTTCTTCCAAAACCGAACCCGAAAAAACTTCCCTAACCTAGAAAGCAGAGGCGATTCCTCCAGGATATTTTTATTCTAACGTAGTCAAGGTTATCACACTAACCAAACTGATCCGACCAAACCTGTAAGTCACTTGGTCAGATCAAGGAAGAAACTTGCACTTGGATCATAGAGACCAACGTTTTTTGAGAGGCACAGCCGTTGATTCTTTTCCATAGAACAATTACTATCCGAGATTTACTTCATCTATCGTACCACAATAGAATTGAGTCTCAATTTAGGGATCCATCAGTCCAACCTAACCCGATCCAGTCCCATGGGTTAGCCAACCGCCCAACCACTGTAGTGATGGGATCCAATTAGGAATTTGGTTAGGTTTTGTCCTAGGTACTAGGGAAAAGAGTTCCCAGGCCCCCTAGCCAACGGATCTTCACATGCAAACTTCAAGCTAGTCACACCACTTACACACCCAATATGAAATTGCCTTTTTCACAAATTCAGATGTCTTTAAAACAATCTTTTAATGAAACCATAGTGTCACTGATCATAATCCTCCAAAATATCCGATTGAATTCTAATTTCCAATTATTCCTTCATCAGTGTACGTATGGCATCATTGGCAACAAGAAAACTTGTAAGATTCCTCCTTCCAGCTTTTGAGGTGTACAGGTGTAAGAACCTCCCCTTCTGATCTTTTAATTATTCCCCTCTCTGAAATAAAAGAAAGATATTGTTTTACCCTGTTTTGGCCTGGAGAGAGAAAATGTCTAGAGGGAGGTAATCCAAAATTGAGATATTTTTGGATATAAAAATCCTTCTAGTGTCTAAAATGGTTTCCCCTGAAACAAAAATTCAAAAAGAACTTTCCAATGCACAATTGGAATTAATTGAAAATAGGTATAAAGGACCTTAGCCTAAGGGTCTAGATTTTCAGAAATTTTTGGATTATGGTCTAATTAAGGTTCCTATGGGCCAATAGGATCAATCCAAGTGTGGGGAGGAGATAAATCCAATTTATAAAAGAAAAATACCCAAAAATGAGTAAATGCCCACATAAGATGAAGAGTTGACTAAGTACAAGGTTTATTAGTTAAAAAACTATGAGATATTACTAAAAAAATGAGATATTTTGGGTATAATGATACATTTTTGACACCTTGGCAAGGAGAAGGGGGCTCTTCAAGGAGGCACCTATTTCACAAGTGTGGAGGAGTTTTAAACTCAAAAATAATAAGATATTTTTATCTCTCCTCTCTCTTGGATCAAACCAAATAAAAAAGGGAGCCAAATTAATCCAAATCTTGTCCAAATTCAACCAAACTAAACTTGGAAAATTTAGAAACTAGTTGGACTTGGTTAGAGGCCTCCCTCACCTATAAATAGATCCTTAGCCCTTTGTAAAAAAATATGTGAACTATACCATGCCAGTATTATACTGAAATAATGATATTTTTTGTTATCCTAAAAAAAAATCCTCTACAATTTGGAGAGGATGGAGTTTCTCTCTCTCTTCAACCTTCTTTGGAGTCTTCATCAACATAATAAAACCAATTGATTGGTTGGGGGCCTCTCCTTAGACTAAAGAATCAAGAAAAATAAGAGGTAAAGTGTGATTTATGGTCTTTTTCTTAATCTCTAAATGTTTCTCACTTCTCAACCCCTCTCAAGCTTGAGAAGTATTCAATTGAATGACTCTTTAATGCAATTGAAGCTCTCTAATGGATTTTAGTGATTAAACACAAAGTTTTCATTTATGCTTAAATTAAAATGTTTTTTTTAAGCATATCTCTCTCTCCCCCAAAGAATGGTCATTCCTATGACCTATTCTATATTCAATTAATGCTTCTCATGGAGAAATTCTCTATTCACAAATCAAACTCTAGGTTTGTGAAGCTAGAGGCTTAAGAAAATGGTTTTTATACTTATATGCTTGAAAACTATGGTAATAATATGGGATAAATCCATAAATTAGATTTAATGCTAAAAGATAGTTATATTATCATAAATATTTTACTATGTCTTATTCTTTTCATAAAAATTAAAAATTGCTAGTAATAGCAGCGGAGCTATGGTAAAATTTTTAAGAAATTGATGCATAATTCATTCTTATGCATAACATGAAAAGAGGACTTCCTATCATATTCTAGGATTGAATATCCTAGGTTAAAAGAATGGTTTTTGTCACATTCAATGAAAAACTAATTTTTAAGTTTATGTGTAGTTAAATAATTAAGAAATGAGAAAATTATGGTAATTATATTTAATGATAAAAGAGGAATTCCTATGACAATTGGAATTCAATCATTTAGATGGGAAAAGAGAAATTCTTAGCATATTGGAATTATTGGATATTTTATTTAAATTCAAAGATGAATTTTAGATAAATTTATTTTATCTATGAGAAATATTTAAATGGTAAAAGAGGAATTCCTATGACATTTGGAATTCAATCATTTAGATGGGAAAAGAGAAATTCCTAGCATATTGGAATTATTGAATATTTTATTTAAATTCAAAGATGAATTCAAGATAAATTTATTTTATCTATGAGAAATATTTAAATGGTAAAAGAGGAATTCCTATGACATTTGGAATTCAATCATTTAGATGGGAAAAGAGAAATTCCTAGCATATTGGAATTATTGGATATTTTATTTAAATTCAAAAATAAATTTTAGATAAATTTATTTTATCTATGAGAAATATTTAAATGGTAAAAGGAAAATTCCTATGACATTTGGAATTCAATCATTTAGATGGGAAAAGAGAAATTCCTAGCATATTGAATTAGTGGATATTTTATGAATTTATTTTATGAGAATTGTTTGATGATAAAAGAGGAATTCCCATGACATTGAATGTAATGCAAAAAGAGGAATTCCCATGATAATTGAGGTCCAATAAATTAAATGAGAAAAGAGAAATTTTTAGAATTATTTATCAAAAGTGGAAATATGGATAGAATTGATTTTTATAAATCCCATGAATTCTTTTATTCAAAAGAGGAATATCGAATATAATTCATTTGAGAAATTGAGAAAGAATATGGAAATAGTTGTCAAGAAAAAGAACCTTTATTTAGACCAAGCAATTGGTAAAAATTTAGAAAAAGTCCCATTATCGGTTATCAAAGTAGAAAAAGCTACTAAATGGGAATAGGATGTGGAATGGATGTGAGAAGATGTAAATGGGGTGCGATAGGATGTGAATGGATGCGATAAGATGAAAATGGTATGTGGTAGGATGTAAACGGGATGCGATAGGATGTGAATGGATGTGATAAGATGTAAATGGGATGTGATAGGATGTGGTGTAATGAAAATGAATGTGGATGAGATGTGAAGTAAATGGATGTGGATGTGGATGTGTATGTGATGAAAATGGATGTGAATGTGTGTAAAGAATGGATGTGGATGTGTATGTGAAAGAATGGATGTGGATATATGTGGAAGAATGGATGTGGATGTGTATGTGATGAAAATGGATGTGAATGTGTATGTGAAGAATGGATGTGGATGTGTATGTGAAGAATGGATGTGGATGTGTATGTGAAAGAATGGATGTGGATGTATGTGGAAGAATGGATGTGGATGTGTATGAGAAGAATGGATGTGGATGTATGTGAAAGAATGGATGTGGATGTGTATGTGAAAGAATGGATGTAGATGTATGTGAAAGAATGGATGTGGATGTGTATGTGAAAGAATGGATGTGGATGTGTATGTGAAAGAATGTGATGTGATGTGACATGAATATATGTGGATGTAATGTGATAGATATGAATGTATGGATAGATGTGGATGTGACATGAATATATGTGGATGTGAAGTGATAGATATGAATGTATGGATAGATGTGGGTAGTCATACATGTGAACGATTGGATGGATGTGGATGAATGAGATGAGATGTGTATGAATGAGACATGATGTGCATAGATGTGACATGATGTAATGTGGATAGAATGTATGGGATGGGATGGTGATGAGAATGAATGTGATGGATATGAAATATGGATAGGATGTATGGGATGGGATGGTGATAAGAATGAATGTGGATAGAATGTATGGGATGGGATGGTGATGAGAATAAATGTGATGTGATGGATGTAAATGAATGTGATGGACATGAATAGATGTGATGTGATGTGAATCGGGATGTGAATGAATAAGATGTGATGTCATGTGAGTCAGGATGTGAATGAATGAGATGTGATAACATGTGAATCGGGATGGAATAGATGAGATGTGATGTGAATAATATGGGATGTGAATAGATGAGATGTGATGTGATGTGAATCGAGATGTGAATGAATGAGATGTGATGTGAAATGGATGTGATGAGATGTGATGTAAATTGGGATAGATGTGAATGGATGATATGTGATGTGAATAAATATGATGTGATGAGATGTGGATATGGAAATATGCGAGTGGATGAGATCTGATGAGGATAAATGAAGAAAGATGTGATGAGATGGAAAATGATGTGATGAGAATGGGAAAACATATGAGATAAATGTGGATTGATGTGGAACAATGTGGAAGGACGAGAGTTCGTTATAGAAACTGTAATTATGACCTGTTTTTAAATGACTATTTTATGTCAAGAATGTTGGGGAAGAATTTTAACTGTCTTGTGTAAATGAGGTCGTGGAGACCTAACTGATAAAGTTGCAACAGCTAACGAAGAGTCAACGGAGGACGTCTTGCATAGCAAGGTCGGCCGAGGTCTTGACCAGCCTCGGTTCGATTTAAACGGTGGATGAGGGACCAAGGAAGCGGCCTATGAGTGAAGCGCTAGGTGACCTGCGAAGGATCCTAGAGGGTGCTAACCATACGGTGCTCAGGCTTTGGATCGCCAAAGATACCCACACGTGCATCGAGGAAGATATTGGAACAAGGAGTAAGAGTTGTTTTCTGAAACTGGGCATGGATCTGGCTGATTGACCTTGTGAGATCCCTGTCCCCACCGCACAACGAATTCAGGGGTGCTAGCAGTGGAAGTAGCACTTCTTGCTCGGGCTGGGTCCCTCACTCGGGGCCTCGCCCACGAATATCCGGACAAGAGACTAATCCATCGGTTCTTCCAAAACCAAACCTGGAAAAACTTCCCTTGCTCGGAAAGGATGGGCGATTCCTCCGGGATAATTTTTTTCTCTAACGTAGTCAAAAGCCTTAACTAACTCAACTAATCTGACCAAACCTGTAAGTCCCATAGTCAGATCAGGGAAAAGATTGCACTTGGATCATAGAGACCAACACTTTTTTCCTCATTCAGAGGCACAGCTGTTGATTCTTTTCAATAGAACAATTTTTGTTCGGGATTTACTTTGTTAACCTATGACGGACAATCAGACGTACTACGTTTTACGTCATGTAATTAGTTTAACTATGCTGAGTCATGGGCCGGGCTTGTCGGCACCATATGTTAAGGATGAAGGGATTGGGTGATCGTCGATGAGAGGCGCACCTTGAATATTAGTAGGATAAGGGTTAGGATCGGCCGGCCATGTATGGGCGCCCAAGTGTGAACGGCCAAGTCACCTATAAGAGTCAAATGTAACCCTAAAATCCTCATTCTCATGTGTTGTGAATACAAGAGTGCTCTTGCCTTATCTCTTTGGTTCCCTTCTCCTGCGTGTGTGAGAGAGAGAGGGAGAGAGCGATCGAGCGCACTGTGTAGCGGCACGGCGGCGGCAGGCGACGAGGCGGTAGAGCGGCGACGGCGGCTCCTTCTTCACGGCTGCGGCGCGGGAATCCTTCAAGGCAGCGGTTGAGCGGTGAGTGACACACCCTTTAGCATTCTGTTTGAGCTTCCTTCCCTGGTTGTATGCTTGCAGCCATTCGTGGCTCGCATACGGTGTCCGGCAAGTCCCCAGCTACGACCTGTGCTGCAAAAGTGCACATTTTTGGCGCCGCTGCCGGGGAGTTGCCCTGCACCAAGCTCCAGTTTGCAGTTCGGCTGCTGCGTGAAGTTTAATCTACACTGTAGGAAAGCGACTGTGTGTTTGCTGTTGAGGTGTTTCTGTGGTTTGCAGTCTCTGTTTCTGCAATTTGTCTTCTGCATTTCTGTTTCCTTTGTTATTTTTCCGCTTCGCGTGTGGGCGCACGATCGGTTATCTGGTTTTCTGCGTGTGAGGGGGGTTTCTGAATCCCCAGATCTGTGCTGTGTGCGCGAACTGCGCCGCGGCCAAGGCTAGAAACCCTAGAGAACTTATCTCAAAAAAAAACAAAAATTAAAAATTAAAAAAAAACAAAAAATAAAAAATAAAAAAAATTAAAATTTATTTTTAAAGAAAGAACCAAACGCGTGGAGAGGAAGAGAGGAAAGATTTTCTAATTGGAGAAAAATTTTTGAAAAGAAAGAACCCCAATTGACCCACGACCCACGGCCCCGGGCCTCGGTCTCGGTCTCGGTCTTTTGATATATATATATAGGAGAGTGAGCCTCCATAGCTTTCGTTCAAGTGAGAGCTTATGGGAAGTCGTGCCCTATATGTAGCCCACTCCCCAAGGAGTAAAGTGAGCATGTGGGATAAAGCCCTCACCCTTTCCTCCACAAGCAAATAGGCTTTTGCCCCTTCCCCCCAAGGGAAACGGACTGTTTTGAGAACTACAGGAGCTCTAGATAGGCGAACACGGTGCTGTAAAGCATACTAGGACCCTTTGAACGATACGCTCATTTTGAGCTATCACACGCCCTAGTCCAAGTTCGACCGTAAGTAATTAAGGGGGTCAAAAACGAGTTAAAAACAATCTAAAAACAAGTAAAAACGGGGTGCGAAACACCTAAGAAACCACTTGGGTGAGTTTCAAGGGTAGTTACCAACGCCCGTAGGGTACCCACGTCATATGCATCTACGCTCTGGTCGGGTGCTAGAGCCTGAGCCATTAGAAAGCGTTTCAGTCTATGCAGGCTCACACCATCCCTCCACGTTAGCATCTTGGCCTTCGGCTGGAACCCAAGGGAGTGCAACAACCCAAGATCCACGAATAGTGGATAGTGACTCGTCTTCCGACTCAGAAGCCATGGAAGGACACCCTACCAAGAACCCTGAGGAGACAAGCCAAAACATGCCAGTGTGGGCCCCACAACCTGGATCTAGCATGTTTAGTCGTCTAATAGAGACCTTTAGTAGAGCTACACGCTCTGAGCATGCGACAAGCGAAGTAAATGAAGAAGGAGGGGTAGTAGATTCACCATTCACATCTTATGTAGACCCTACCCTCCCAAAGAGTGTCCATGTGGATATTCTACCCACTTCGTTTAATGAGGGCCCTACTGAGCTACCAACTTCCGATGCTCTTCCTAAAGTAGAGGTCCCTAGAAGCGAACCCATAAGAAGTGACTTTGCGTCCACTTCAAGAGAACCGTTTGGCACACCAAGTCTGGATGGGATATTTCTCAATGAAAATTGGGAATATGATCTACACACAGAGACTCTAACGGACCTATACACGGGTTACACATACCATGTGGGTTGGTTAGAAGTCCTACGATCTACATCTAGCGCCACTAATCTAGAAGAGCAACAGCAAATGATATGTGAGGTTATTCATAGGATTATCCAAATTGAGAGGCAAAATAGGGGAGTGAACCTAGTTTCCACTGGCCCTATGAGGTTTTTGGATACGGGCAAGGCCAAACAACCAACCCTATCACAATTGGAGACTCCCTCGGTGAGTCCCATAGACCCTTCATATGTTGTTTCGCCTGGAGTCTCAATGCAGGTTGAGCCCACGAGTAGTAACTTTAGCTTTCCAACCTTGGCTCAACTTTCCATTCAGGAATCCACAATGCCTACCCCAATGATGAGCATAGCGAAAAATGCACCTGTTACTGCTGTAGCTAGTACGACACCGCTACCTAGTGGAACAGTACCTACAACAGTGCGTGCCAGTGCCTATCAACCATATGTACCTATCGCTACTCATGCTCATGTAGCTCCTACGCCTCTTAGTATGCCAATGGCGTATGCTCCACGACCACCTTATCACAACTCTTATCCAAGAGGAGCTAGGCCTAGCTACATATCATATCCTACGTCATTTGCCAACATACTCAGACCAACGCCAACTCCTATCAGCCAGGCTATCCCAGAAGTGCCTCCACCAACTATGCCTGTTCACTTAGGTGATCTCGCAGCATTTGCTCAGACGATCGGACGATCCATTGCGGAAAACATGCGGGGCATGCCTGAGAGAGAACCTAGAAGCAAGGCAGTACAAGTGGCTAAGCTCACTCAAAACTTCAGTGGTAACGAGGATGTTAGGAAGCACATTGAAGTCTTTGAACACGTGTGTGATTCTTTGGAAGAGCACAATGAGCTGCATAAGTGTAAAGCCTTAGGCTTAACCTTGAGTGGGAAGGCCGGAGATTGGTATCGAACCTTAAGGGTTGAAGAGCGCACTCACTACCCCACTCTCAAGAGATTGTTCTTGAAAGAATACATACGCGAGGGTGTGCTTTGGGGGGTAGCATCTCAACTCCAAAAAGCTGAACGCAAGGAAGGGGAGTCAGTGAGAGACTTTATAAGTCGATTGAAGCATCTAAATTCTCGCTGCACTCCCGATGAACGCTTCAATAACAACCAACTCCTCGATAGATTCATCCGAGGATTGCGCCACGAGGACATTTACAATGGCCTAGTCATTAGAGGTCTTACAACGTGGGAAGCAGTCACTGCCAATGCAATCCAATTAGAAGACAACTTGATGATTGCAGGTAAAAAGGTGTCTTCAGAAACAAAATCCGTTAGTTCGCAAGTATCTGGGCACGAGCCAATGACGGTAAAGCCTATTGCCAAGGAGCCCAAGATATCTGAAATGTCTGTGACCGACCTTACTAAGGCTCTCCAAGAATACTTCAAGGGTAATCGAGCTCCTCAGAATAGCCATATGTACCCAAGGAGAGAGCAACAATGGTGTTCGGTGTGCTTAGGACCACATAGCACGAGTGAATGTCCCACATTCAGAGTCAAATTCAATGGGAATTGCAATGCATGTGGTAAGTATGGCCATCAATCTAAAGATTGCCTAACACTTAAGCGAATGTTGGCAAACCAGGCACCAATAGCTTGGTCAAACACACCTCAAGTACCCGCGCTAATGTCTGCACAACCTGTCGAGCAACCGTCACAGCACATAGTTCCAAGGAATCCGAATGTAGTCCAGTCTGTGCCGTTACCACCGCCAGTGCTAGGACCACAACCTCCACATCCAAGGATTACCCCAATAAACCAGATGGGTTGTGAGTCACATAGTGCGTGTGGGGATTATGAAGAGGAGATAGACCCCACTGCTCCATATGGGATTGATACGTTTGAAATGATTCCCCAGTACTACATGGAGGACCATTTCGGCCAAGTCAAGCCTGTATATCAAGCAGCTGCTCTCGCCACAAGAGGGCAAAACCTTAATACTTTGGCGAGGAGACCACCTCTTCAATGCTATGATTGTGGTGGACCGCATCGTGTAGCGGAGTGTCCTAATAGGTTACAGAAGATCGCCCCTCATATGCAACCAAATCAAGGGAGCACATCGGGAATGCCGGTACTTACATGTAATCCTTGTGGCATAGATCATTTGATTGCTCAATGTCCACATAATCCTAATGCACCCAAGATTACGCCATTGAATTTGGTTGAGGTCACCAACCAGGCACGAGAAACCACACCCATTGTACCCGTGAATGTAGTTACACGATCAATGCTTCAAAATCAAAACTACATTCTTGAAGAGAGGGATACCGCATCAATCGCTCAGGCAAAGAAAAAGAAAACACGGCGGAAGAGATCGCTTAATGCCACGAGCTCCAAGCCTAGTTCAAAGACTAACATAGGGACAGGAGACGACCCCGTGTATATGAATGATCCTGAAGACGATTCCGATTCAATAGAAACCATGGGGACCAAAGCCACTACCTTAAGGGAGGAACCCACTCGGGAGCTCAATGAAGGAGAATCAAGCGAGTACATAAATAAGGGAAAACAGAAGGAAACTTCCTCGGCCCCACAACCAAGTCAGTCAATGCCTTCTCGACCACCCAAACTGACTGAGACTCCCCAAGACAAGCCACGTGGGCCAAAAACCCTCAAGAAAAAGATTGGAACTTACCCAAACCCAGTTGAGGAGATTGAACAAGTGCAACACTTAAGGGGTTTGGTGGAAGAAACACAAAGAGAACTGGAGCCAAACCCTAGAAAAATCAACATTCCAGACACAGTGTTTCCTATGCAAGTTCAACCTCACAGGAACCATAAACCGTTAGCGATACCTAGTATCATTCGGGAAGAAAGTGAGGATAGGACATCAGGAAGTGGGCAACCACCCTTTTTGCTGGAAAGAATGTTTAGTGAGGGAATGCCTGACCCCATCGAAGAGGAAGTGATTCCATCTTCACCAATCCCTAGTCAAGGGGCGATGTCTCGAAAAGTACCGTTGAATGTGTCTAAGCTAATGGATTTCATGTCCTCTGAGATCAGAACCACGATCATATCCAAATTATACGGAGATCCTGAGCTATTCTTAGCTCTTCGAGCATTTCTCAATGGAGAACTAAAGGCAGGGCTACCACAATTTGCAAATATGGATAGACCTGACACGCTTCAAGATGAAGGGGAGCATTGGGATCTACAACCCAACTTAGATGAAGATTCGGTCGTTGAAATACCTGTTAACAAGTTGGGACAGTACTTTGAAGGTGACGAATCTAATGCAACCCTCCCCATTACTACCAAGGGATTAACTCTAAAGGGAATCCTTGATGGTGGTGCTGGAGTGAGCATTGTGACTAAAAACTGTTGGGAATCTATGGGAAAACCTCACCTTGAAGTCACAAACATAGTGGTTAAGATGGCAAACGGAACTATTGCTAAACCTATTGGAATGTTAAGGGACCTTAAGATCAAGGTCCTGGGATACAAGGTAAAACATACCTTCATTGTAATGGATTTCTCCAAGCATCCTATGTCATATCAAATGATCTTAGGACGTCCTTTCATGAGGGAAGCACAAATGGTGCATGACTGGTCAAAAAACCATGTCTACCTACAATTCCAGGACTCTGTCATTCGAGTTGATCTTGAGAATGGTCGTGCACATCCTTTAGGAAGCAAGGTTATCATTGATAATCGATCGGATACCACTATTCACTCCGCCCCATTAAGGTATTGCTATACATGCAAAAAAGAGACTGATGATGGGAAAGATTCTCCTTATATGGATGTCCTACCGGGTATGACTGAGTCGTGGATAACGTGGATTGGGTACACCTAGCGGCAACCATAGACACATGGGGGAATAGAGGCACAAGCTGGGTAACACCTGAGGGGCAAGATATGCCACCGTTAGTGCCAATAAACATGATAGGTGTTATGCACTTGACTCCTGATGGCGAGAAAGTGGCAAACTCCACTGACACTGACAGTAGCGAAGACTCTGACCAATGTAACTCTGAGTATGAATCTCAAGAAGAAACTGACTCTGAGCCTAATGGGGAGAATGAATCAAATATTCACTCAAATGAGGAAGTAAGGTGCTCAAGGCCTAGGACAGTGACTTCTTGCAGTTCATCCGAGAGTGAAGATCGACCAAGTGAGTCCGAATCTGATAGAAACAAAAATCAAAAACTTGGTAAGAAGAAAACGAGACATAAGCGCCAACGCTATCGAGCTAATGTACGCACTGCAATAAACAAGGAGAGATCCACTGCAGAATGGCTTAGTTATGTAGGAGCCATTGACGCTCATCAGAAGATAGCGGATAATTGGGGACAATACCTCCAAAGTGTCATGTGGTGTATTCCGCAACCTCATGACGTCGCCCAATTAAAAATCGAAGAGAAGCCAAAACTAAGTCGTACTGCAAGAAGGCGGCAAAACCAAGAGTTGGCTCAGCAACAAAAGGAAGTGGAATTGAAAGAAAAAAGCCTGGCACAACAAGAACCAGTAGACTTACACCCCGGCCCCGAGCATTTCAAATCATTCACTACAGGGGAACGTAAAGTGGTCTACACAAAAGCCCAACGAACACCTACCAATGGGAGTAGCGGTGTCTACGATGGCCCTGCGGTAGTTAAGGAGATAGACTTAGCAGATCCGGGTGAGGAGTCTAAACCAGTTTTTATTGCTCAAGACCTCACCAAGGTGGAAGAAGCTACACTTACGAAGCTTCTTAAAGAATTCAAGGACATATTTGCCTGGACATATCATGATATGAAGGGTGTTCCACCCTCGGTGGTGCAACACACGATTCCAATGATTAGTAAACCAGTCCAGCAACGTCCCTACCCAATGAATCCTAAGTACGCAAAGATTGTACAAGAGGAAATTGAAAAGCTGGTAAAATGTGGATTCATATACCCAATTGAGCACTCAGAATGGGTTTCTCCGATAGTCATCGTACCAAAGAAGAATGGGAAACTAAGAGTGTGCGTTGATCTCAAAAAGGTTAATGCAGCCACCAGAAGGGATCATTACCCCTTGCCATATTCTGAACATGTGCTTGAAAGAGTGGCAGGCAAAGAGGCATATAGCTTTTTAGATGGGTACTCGGGTTACAATCAGATCACAATTGCAGTCGAGGACCAAGCTAAAACAGCATTTATCACGGAGTTTGGAGTGTTTGCCTTTCGCGTCATGGCTTTTGGCTTGACCAATGCACCTGCAACATTCCAACGATTGATAAACACGGCCTTTAAGGAATATCTAAGGGACTTCTGTGAAGCTTTCTTAGATGGGACGAGCACTTGATGTGTTTACGAAAAATATTTGAAAGGTGTAGATTATATCGCATCTCATTGAATCCTTTCAAATGCCAATTTTGGGTTAAACACGGAGTTATCTTAGGGCATATAGTGTCCAAAAATGGGATTTCCACGGACGAGAGTAAAATCAAGGTCATTTTGGAATTGCCACCACCCACCAACTACAAGGGAGTCCAACGCTTTATGGACCACGTTGGTTATTATCGAAGATTTATTCTATTCTTCGCCGAGATAGCTCGACCATTGTATAAGCTTCTCATCGAGTTTATTTGGACCGAAGAATGTGACCGTGCCTATGAGCTATTAAAGAAGGCCTTGGCGAGTGCTCCAATCTTGAGAATGCCTAACTGGGATTTACTCTTCCATGTGCATATTGATGCATCAAACTTTGCTATTGGGAGTGTGTTAACTCAACCTAGAGAACACAAGCTAGACTACCCCATTAGCTTTGCCAGTCGCCAGTTGAACGATGCTGAGATGAACTACACCACTACGGAGCGAGAAGGGTTGGCAATGATATATGCAGTAAGGAAATTTCGTTATTACCTCCTTGCCACCAAGTTTGTTTTCTATGTAGATCATCAAGCATTGTTGTATCTGGTAAACAAACCATGCTCCATAGGAAGAATCACACGATGGCTATTGATTCTTCTTGAGTTTGATTTCACTGTTGTTGTGAGACCTGGCAAAAAACATATTATGGCTGATCATTTGTCTCGCATACCTAATGGTGAGGCTGCTATGGGGGTTGATGATGACTTACCTGACACTTCCCTGTTCATGGTGGAGACAATGCCTGAATGGAGTGAGAAGATTGTTAACTTTTTGGTTAATGGCTTTCCACCCAAAGAGCTTCGTAAAGATCTAGCTCGAAAGCTGATCAAAGAATGCGAACCCTATTGCCTGATAGCCGGGACTCTTTATAAAAGAGGAAAGGATGATGTTCTTAGGCGTTGTGCCCGAGAGGATGAGTATCTATACATTTTACAAGAGGCACATATGGGCGTAGCCGGTGGTCACTTCTCAGGAGACTTAACTGCGCGAAAGATCTTACAATCAGGGTATTGGTGGCCCACTATGTTCCAAGATGCATCACTCTTTGTGAAGGGTTGCGATGAATGCCAACGATACAAGAAACCCCAACGGAAAGATCAGATGCCCCTACATCCAATCAAAGTAAACCAACCATTTGAAAAGTGGGGTTTAGACTTTGTAGGTCCAATTAGCCCAGCGGCCCGAAACACACAATCTCGCTATATTATTGTGGCCACTGACTATATGACCAAATGGGCTGAAGCGAAAGCGACACGTAAGGCAGATGCGAGGACAACAGCCAAGTTCCTCTTTGAAAATATAATCACACGCTTCGGTTGTCCTTTTGAACTTGTGAGCGACAATGGTACGCATTTTATAAATGAAGTGATTAAGGAGCTCACAACAAATTTCATGATATCCCATCATAAATCTACTCCTTATTATCCACAAGCAAATGGCCAAGCCGAGAGTACAAACAAGACATTAATCTCTGTTCTGACAAAGACTGTTGAAGCTCATCGCACGGATTGGGATCTAAAGCTTACAACAGCTTTATGGGCCTATCGTACTGCGTACAAAGTGGCTATTAATTGCACACCATTCAAAATGATATATGGCCAAGAAGCAGTCATGCCGTGGGAATTTGTCATTCCAAGTCTTCGTGTTGCTACTCAAGAGGGTTGGGATGGTAATCCCTTAGCAGAGCATTTGTATATCCTTGAGCGGCTAAATGAAGAAAGACAATTGGCTGTGTACAATGCCCTTGTGGAGAAGGATAGAAGGAAAAAATGGTTTGATCGCCACCTAAAGGACAAGGACATCAAGGTTGGGGATAAAGTCCTGATGTATGGAGTGCGAAACGAAAAGAAAAAGCTCAAATATGCTGGTAAGGGACCGTATAGAGTATGTGAAATTACCCCACAAGGTACCATCAGAGTGGAGACTCTCGACGGAGTTGAAACCATTGGATTCCTTAATGGGAGTAAATTCAAAAGATACTATGACCCCCTGAGCCAAGAGGAGTTACATGCAATCCATCAAAAGAAGGCAGCTAAAGAACAAGCTGAGCTTAAAAAGATACAAGCGAGAGTCGAAGCCAAAGAACGTCAACAGCATGCTAGGCGACAATGAGAAGCCAACTTGGGAATTACGCAAGTATTTTTCGAGGAAGCAGAGGAGGATGCACTGGAATCTGACCCACCTCTAAGATACCCAATTGAGTTACAGAGTCCTTACGGGGAGGTGCTGTATAATGCATTATTGGATACAGGATCTCAACACAATTTGCTATCATATGGCGTGTGGTGTCAACTGGGAAAACCACCTTTATGCAAGAGTTCTATCCAAGTTCAAGGAATCAACAAGAAGAAAACCCCTGTCTCAGGAATTCTGCACACTCCGGTTGCTTATGACAAGGGAACCATAATTCAAAGCTTTTTGGTTATGCCTGCTGGTACCATGGAAGGGACTGTAATCTTAGGGCGCAAATGGATGATGGCCACCAAGTGCAATATCGATTGGGCAACCAGACAAGTCACAACGCAAGAACCAACACTAGGTTGGACCGCTCAAAATCCCGCTCCTAAGCCATCGACTCTGGACAAAATGATAACGAAAAATCACAAAGTCCAGTGGTGGCAAACCCATCTTCGATTGTTGGCCACCCCTCTAACGCTTCAACGCTAAGAGTGGAAACAGGCAAGGTGGTCCCTAAAGCTTCGCTTACTATGCCAAAGAGTACATACAAATGGGTCCCCAAAGCTTCGTTAACAGCTACTTCCCCTGCTCAATCTCGTTTAGCCACCAAGAAGCCTCGTAAAAGGAAAGCAGCTAACCACCCAAGAAAGGGCAAAGTAACATCGCGATGGATCCCTAAAAAATTATTAGTAGCCCAAGGGTACTACGAGGGGAATGACCAGATTTGGGTCCCTAAACATAAGCCGAATCCCTCTACATCACCTGTAAAACCTTGCAAACCCATTGTTGCTACCCCAATGACAATTCAAGACCGTGGTAAGGGAAAGGTAACAGAGTGCTCTGCACCACTTCTTCCAGAGTTAGTTTGGATTCCCAAACGATATCGATCATTACCACCTAGCTCAGGAAGGGGGGAGCCACATGAAGCTTCTAGCTCCTCATGCCAGGCACACGTTGATATAGAAGTTTCTACATGCTCTACACCTACTCTTGCCAACACCCAACAAAAAACCGATGAGTCTACGTCTCCCCTTGTAATAGTATCATCGGAAACCATTTCCTCCATTCGTCAATGGGAGCGTACACTACCATCTCTGCAATTGGATGTGG
Source organism: Cibotium barometz (assembly GCF_041138505.1). Lineage (NCBI taxonomy): Eukaryota > Viridiplantae > Streptophyta > Polypodiopsida > Cyatheales > Cibotiaceae > Cibotium > Cibotium barometz. The sequence continues at coordinate 15,233,287 of NC_141056.1, forward strand.
CCACAAGGGTCATAAAAAGCTATCTGCCCACATCACAACCTATGACCCGCTGGACAAATTGGTTCCAAGAGGCTGCAACATCATTGCAAATAATATGATCTACCCAAGGAAAGGGGGAGCATGTACTCACACTCGACATTCTAATGCTTCCTCCTTATAACCTTCTCCCCTGACCATGTAATTGCCAAATTCAAGGGGATGTATATAAATAGCTTCATACATTTAAAAAAAAACAAACAAAGAAAAGAAAAACAAAAAATAGTAAAAAGAGCAAGAGCACAAAAACAAGAGAAATATCCGTATACAATCAAGAACTAGATTGTCCTGTCATAAACCTACTGATGCTATATCTGTGTTTGCAGATATGGCAGATGCCCGATCATCATACACTTCATCCACTCCTACCTTTGGTGAGAGGTATCATCTGTACCTTTCTCAGATATTCCACATGTGCTATCCTGTAATTGAAACTGAATGGGATCATATAGATGTACTAGCCAGAGAGGAAAATGTTGCGGAATTAGAATGGCTAATTCGCCTATTGACCATGACTGACCCCTACTCCGTAGAGGACATATCCCCGATAGCCCAATGCTTTCCTTTTCCACAAGATGACTATCCTCGCATGGTTACATTTTTGATGAGTTTATGTGGATGGGAAAATGAAAAGGAAATATCTGACAATGATGAATGGACGGATGAAACTCATGGCACTACTGAGGTTGACTTTATTTGTTTGGATGATGCGGATAGAGGCTTAGCCTTAGGGCTAGAGCCAGGACTCTACAACATCCTCTTACCATATCCTCAGTAGTAGTGTGGTGACTGGTAGGTAGGTTAGCGTTTTCAAGTTTTTTTTCTAGTTTAGATTCCTTAAACAAGTCTTGAAATTTTCACACTGATGTGCCTCTCGAGGTATAGTGCTTGTTAGTTGATTGTACAGGTTGAAAAGTTTGAGGTGGGTTCGCTTTCAAGTCCTGAGACTGCCGCAACGTTCATCAAAATATATCTACATCAAATTGCAAGCTGTCTCGTCAAATCAAGGAGATCTCCAATTACAGGTGTAATTCTTCCATACCCACTCTCTTTCGTTTTTACTGTTCAATTAATTGCATAAACTATAATGCATGACCACATGGAAATTGTCAATGTACTACTTAGTTTTTGAAGTTGCTTGCATGCTAGTGTAAATCATTAATGAGCTTAACTTTATTGGAAATATTCCTAGGCAGCATGACGTCTTTAGTTAACCTTGGAATACGATTGTCTTAGGTCTAGGGTCAAACCATCTTAATGTTTGACACCTGGCCATGTGTGTGTTGACCTCTAGGACATAGCTATTACCCCTTTGTCGAAAGGATGCAAGACAAATTATAGTTCAGGAGCGAAGATCAAAAGAAATAGATTTAAAAAAAAAAAGCCTACAATAAATGGCAATACAAGTCTATGATGTGCTTTAATGTTGGCCTATCGCCTTATTGATACTTGGTAGGCGAGGAGTATTCTACTCCAAACCGATGCCTTGGTTGGTAGGGGGTAGCCTTGCCTAAAGTGAGCTAATAGATTCCTGGATAATGCCTTGTGTTAAACATGGTACCAGGATCGATGTTAGTTTTGCTTTAGGAAGGTCGCCATTGTGTATAAAAATTGTCACGTGCATTTAAAAAAAAATAAAGGCAAAAGGCTCCTGTAACTCTGATGTTTCTTGTGTCCCTAGGCTCGTGGTATTAACTTGTTCTTAGAGTAGACATAGTGTGGTCATCTGTTTATTTATTAAGCTTGGTTATTTTCCTTGACTTAGGCCAGTTATAAACCTTGATTAACCTTTGACACCTTGCTAACTCTTGATTTACTTTCAATAATTTTAAACTACTGTTAATTTGCTACACTAGCTCATTCATGTGACCTTTAAACTAAGTTCTCATTGCAGCTTCCATTGTGGTCTAACATGCTTGAATTTATAAACTTTATATCTTTTGAATTCCAGCATACTTTCACTCTACTTCCCTGTTTTGCAGACGGTCTACCACAACAACCCTCTCGAGCTTACCATACCATAGCTTCCGAGGACGGAATCTACATCAGGAAGGGGGGCATGTTAACCTATGTGACGGACAATCAGACGTACTACGTTTTACGTCATGTAATTAGTTTAACTATGCTGAGTCATGGACCAGGCTTGTCGGCACCATATGTTAAGGATGAAGGGATTGGGTGATCGTCGATGAGAGGCGCACCTTGAATATTAGTAGGATAAGGGTTAGGATCGGCCGGCCATGTATGGGCGCCCAAGTGTGAATGGCCAAGTCACCTATAAGAGTCAAATGTAACCCTAAAATCCTCATTCTCATGTGTTGTGAATACAAGAGTGCTCTTGCCTTATCTCTTTGGTTCCCTTCTCCTGCGTGTGTGAGAGAGAGAGGGAGAGAGCGATCGAGCGCACTGTGTAGCGGCACGACGGCGGGCGGCGAGGCGGTAGAGCGGCGACGGCGGCTCCTTCTTCACGGTTGCGGCGTGGGAATCCTTCAAGGCAGCGGTTGAGCGGTGAGTGACACACCCTTTGGCATTCTGTTTGAGCTTCCTTCCCTGGTTGTATGCTTGCAGCCATTCGTGGCTCGCATACGGTGTCCGGCAAGTCCCCAGCTACGACCTGTGCTGCAAAAGTGCACATACTTCATCTATCGTACCATAAAAGAATTGAGTCTCAATTTAGGGATCCATCAGTCTAGCCTAACCCCTAGTCCCGTGGGTTAGCCAACCGCCCACTAACCACTGTAGTGATGGGATCCAATTAAGAATTTGGTTAGGTTTTGTCCCAGGTACTACGTAAAAGAGTTCCCAGGCCCCCTAGCCGAGTATTCATGCAAACTTAAAATTAGTCACACCCCAATATGAAATTTCCTTTTTCACAGAATCAGTTGTCTTTAAAACAATCATTTAATGAAATCATAGAGTCACTGATCATAATCCTCAAAATCTCCCGTTGAATCCTTAATTCCAATTATTCCTTCATCAGTGTACTTATGGCATCATTGGCAACCAGAACGCTCACCACCTGTCCACTCAGGGGGCCTTTTCGATAGTTCCTAGCTCATAGTAACTGGCAATATATTCACATATCAAAATGGAATCTCGGTTGAAGATCAGCAAGGTCAACCAACGGATCCATATAAAAGAGCCATGGACTCATCCATTGAGGACCAGCAAGGTCAATCAACCAGATCCATGCCCGAATTCAGAAAACAACTCTTACTCCTTGTTCCAATATCTTCCTCGATGCACACGTGGGTATCGTTGGCGACCCAGAGCCCGAGCACTGTATGGTCAGCACCCTCTAGGATCCTTCGCAGGAAACCTAGCGCTTCACTCATAGGCCACTTCCTTGGTCCCTCATCCATCGTACCGGAAGCTCACCATTTTAATCGAACTGAGGCTGGTCAAGACCTCGGCCAACCTTGCTATGCGAGACGTCCTTCATTGACTCTCCGTCAGCTGTTACAACTTTATCAGACTAGGTCTCCACAACCTCATTCACAAGACGGTCAAAATGCTCCCCAACATTCTTGTCATAAAACAACCATTTAAAAATAGGTCATAAAGACAGTTTCTATAACGAACTCTCGTCTTCCCACATTGTTCCACATCAATTCTCATTTATTTCATATGTATTCCCATTCTCATTACATCATTTTCTATTTCATCACATCTTTTCTCATTTATCCACATCAGATCTCATCCACTCGCATCTACCCATATCCACATCTCATCACATCACATTCACTCACATCACATCTCATTCATGTTACCTCACATCTCAATCATTCACATCTATCCCGATTCACATCCCATCACATCACATTCATTCATATCCATCACATTCACATTCATTCATATCCATTACATTCACATTCATTCATATTCATCACATTCACATTTATTCATCATCACATTCACATCCACATATATTTGTGACACATCACATCTCTTTCCATCACATCACATTCTTTCACATACACATCTATATCCATTCTTTCACATACTCATTCACATCAATTCTTTCACATACACATCTATATCCATTCTTTCACATACTCATTCACATCAATTGTTTCACATATACATTCACATCCATTCTTCACTTATACATTTACATCCATTTTCATCACATATCATCCACTCATATCCCATATCATTCATTTACATCCTGATTCACATGACATCACATCTCATCCATTTATCCACTCATATCCCATATCATTCATTTACATCCTAATTCACATGACATCACATCTCATCCATTCATTCACATCTATCTGATTCACATCACATCTTATCACATCTACTCACCACACATCTTATCACATCACATCTTATCACATCTATCTGATTCACATCACATCTTATCACATCTATCTAATTCACATCACATCTTATCACATCTATTCACCTCACATCTCATCACCTCTATTCACATCATAACCACCCATCCATTCATTCACACTTATCTGATTCTCATCACATCTCATTACATCTATTCACCTCACATCTCATCACCTCTATTCACATCACATCCATCCACCTCTATTCACCTCACATCTCATCACCTCTATTCACATCACATCCATCCATCCATTCACGTCACATCTCATCACATCTATTCACCTCACATCTCATCACCTCTATTCACATCACACCATCCATCCATTCACATATATCTAATTCACATCACATCTCATCACATCTATTCACCTCACATCTCATCACATCACATCTCATCACCTCTATTCACATCACATCCATCCATTCACATCTATCTGATTCACATCACATCTCATCACATCTATTCACATCTATTCACCTCACATCTCATCACATCTATTCACATCTTTTCACCTCACATCTCATCATATCTATTCACCTCACATCTCATCACCTCTATTCACATCACATCCATCCATCCATTCACATCTATCTGATTCACATCACATCTCATCACATCTATTCACCTCACATCTCATCACCTCTATTCACATCACATCCATCCATTCACATCTATTTGATTCACATTACATCTCATCACATCTATTCACCTCACATCTCATCACCTCTATTCACATCACATCCATCCATCCCTTCACATCTATCTGATTCACATCTCTGATTCACATCTATTCACCTCACATCTCATCACCTCTATTCACATCACATCCATCCATCCCTTCACATCTATCTGATTCACATCACATCTCATCACACCTCTATTCACATCACATCCATCCATTCACATCTATCTGATTTTACATCACATCTATTCACCTCACATCTTATCACCTCTATTCACATCACATCCATCCATCCATTCACATCTATCTGATTCACATCTATCTTATTCACATCACATCTCATCACATATATTCACCTCACATATCATCTCTATTCACATCACATCACATCCATCCATTCACATCTATCTGATTCACATCACATCTCATCATATCTATTCATCTCACATCTCATCACCTCTATTCACATCACAACCACCCATCCATTCATTCACACTTATCTGATTCTCATCACATCTCGTTACATCTATTCATAGAATTTAAGAGAATTCTAATTTTTGATATAAAGATTCTATACGCATCTATTTATGCATAAAAATCAACTTCAGTGGGAATAACACTTTTATAAAAATCCTTTTATGCATCTATTTATGCATAAATTCAATTTTAAGGAAAATAACACTTTTGAAATAAAATTTTATCCTTTATGCATCTTTCTAGACATAAAATCAATTTTAATGAAAATAACACTTTTGAAAGAAAAATAAATCCTTTATGCATCTTTCTAGGCATAAAATCAAATTTAATGGAAATAACACTTTTGAAATAAAAATAAATCCTTTATGAATCTTTCTATAACACTTTTGAAATAAAAATAAATCTTTTATGCATCTTTCTATGCATAAATCAATTTTAATGAAAATAATAATTTTATAACAAAAATTTACATTATGCATCTTTCTATGCATAGAAATTAAATTCAATGAAAACAACACTTTTATAATAAAAATTTCCATTATACATCTTTCTATACATAGAAATTAAATTCAATGAAAATAACACTTTTATAATTAAAAAAATTCCATTATGCATCTTTCCATGCATATAAATTAAATTCAATGAAAATAACACTTTTATAATAAAAATTTTTCCAATATGCATCTTTCTATGCATGGAGTTTAAATTCAATGAAAACAACACTTTTATAATAAAAAGATTTCCAATATGCATCTTTCTATGCATAGAAATCAATTTCAATAATTAATATCAATGATATCCATGCATATTCATAGGTGAATATGTACATGGAGTAAATAAAAATATTTCTTTTAGAATGCACAAACAGTGGGAATTACTCTTTTAGAATAACATAAAAATAAACTTTATTTTCCACAAAATTTAAGAAAATTTTGCCATAACCTCCTTTGTATGGCTGACCATTTCTCAATTTTAAACATTCTATTTTCAATTTAAAATTAACCCCAATTTGAAGTAAAGTACTCTAATCTACTCAATTTTCAATTTCTAGTGAGTAAACAATAAGAAAAGTTTAATCAATTTATTTGTTACTCATTTTAGGATAAAGAAAGACTGAATTCTTAAGTAAGAGAAGGGGGTAGCCTTTTCATCAAGGCATAACATCAGGATTCACTTTAATCAACTATATAAAAAAACAAGGAAATCAGAAAACCATAGATTTGAAATTAAAAAGTAGAATTTTTAGCTTACATGGAGTTTTGTAAGCTTTCCTTTGGCTTGAGGGATTGAGGGTTCTACTCTTGTTTGGATCAAGAGTGGCCACCAATTTCTTTGGAGAGGATTTAGTCAAAAACAATTGAATTATCAAGTGAATTCAATGGGTAGGAGTAGAGTAAAAGTGCATAAACACTATTAACCTTTTACAAAGAGGGAGGCTTCTATTTATTTGGAGAGGATTTAGTCAAAAACAATTGAATTATCAAGTGAATTCAATGGGTAGGAGTAGAGTAAAAGTGCATAAACACTATTAACCTTTTACAAAGAGGAAGGCTTCTATTTATAGGAAAAAATGAGCCTCTAACCAAGTAAAATGATTCTAGAATTTTCCAGATCAGTTTGGTCAATTTTTGACCATTTTTGGGTCAGTTTAGCTTACTTTTTGGATCTAGTTGAAACAGAAGAGAGGAGAGATGAAAATATCTCATTATTTATGAGTTTAAAACTCCTCCACACATGTGAAATAGGCGCCTCCTTCATGAGGGGAGATCCCCACACTGAGGTGTCAAAAATGCATTTCCTCTAAATATCTCTTCTTTTTTAACTAATAAACCTTGTCCTTAGTGAACTCTTCATCTTATGTGAGCATTTACGCATTTTTGGGGGATTTTCTTTTATTCTTGAATTTATCTCCTCCATACATTTGGATTAATCTTATTGGTCCATAGGAACCTTAATTGGAGCGTAATTCAAAAATTTCTGAAAATCTGGACCCTTAGGCTAAGGTCAAGGTCCTTTATACCTATTTTTAGTTAATTCCAATTGCACATTGGAATGTTCTTTTTGAATTTCTGTTTCAAGGGAAACCATTTTAGACACTAGGAGGATTTTTATATCCAAAAATATCACAATTTTGAATTACCTCCCTCCTGTAGACATTTTCTCTCTCTAGGCCAAAACAGGGTAAAATAGGATCTTTATTTTATTTCAGAGAGGGGAATAATTATAAGGACAGAAGGGGAGGTTCTTACACCTGCACACTTCAAAAGCCGGAGGGAGGAATCTTAGAGACCTTGTTGGTCCTCAACGGGTGAGTCCATGGCTCTTTTATATGGGTCTGTTGGTTGATCTTGCTAATCTTCAATGGAGATTAGTGGTGAGCGTTCTAGTTACCAATGATTTCCATAGGTACAGTGATGAAGGAATGATTGGAAATGAGAATTCAACCGGATGTTTTGGAGGATTATGATCAGTGACACTATGGTTTCATTAAAAGATTGTTTTAAAGTCAGCTGAATCTGTGAAAAAGGCAATGTCATATTGGGTGTGTAAGTGGTGTGACTAGCTTAAGGTTTGCATGTGAAGATCCGGCTAGGGGGCCTAGGAACTCTTTTCCTTGGTACCCGGGACAAAACCTAACCAAATTCCTAATTAGATTCCATCACTACAGTGGTTTGGTTGGTTAACCCATGGGACTGGATAGGGTTAGGCTAGACTGATGGATCCCTAAAATGAGACTCAATTCTGTTATGGTACGATAGATGAAGTAAATCTCGGATAGAAATTGTTCTATGGAAAAGAATCAACGGATGTGCCTCTCAATGAGGAAAAAAGCGTTGGTCTCTTATGATCCAAGTGCAAGTCTTTTCCTTGATCTGACCATGGGACTTACAGGTTTGGTTGGATCAGTTCAATTAGTTAAGGCTCTTGACTATGTTAGAGTAAAAATATCTATGGAGGAATCCCCCGTGCTTTTCGGGCGAGGGAAGTTTTTCTGGGTTCGTTTTGGAAGAACCGAGGGATTAGTCTCTTGTCAGGATATCCGTGGGTGAGGCCTCGAGTGAGGGACCCTACCCCATGCAAGAAGTGATACTCCCTCTGCTAGCACTCCCAAATTCGTTACGTGGAGGGGACAGGGATCTTTCAGCTGGTATCAGAGCGAATTGACTAAAGTGGATCAACCGAGAAACCAAAAATGTCAGAAATTTATGAAGTATCAGTAAAAGGTTGTAATTGTGTGATGAAATTCATACAAATTGATATTCTGAATGAAGATTCATAAATAGGTAATTGGGTCTTCAAATGGAACTACCGCAATTGTATGGAATCCCTGACTTGCTTGAGATATACAAGTAAATCTAAGACCTTGAAACTATAAGAAAAAATCCTATCCAGATGATGAATTTGAATGTGGTTGATATGACTTTAAAATTCTGGTTAAGAACTGATGAGTTGATTTGGATTCTGATTGAAAAATGATGATTCCTGAGTTTCGGTTGAAAAGCGATAAGCTGAGCAAAACCACAATGAGGATGAATGGGACGAGTCCCTGTGATGATGTTCGTAACTGGAATGACGATAATGACTTCAACAAATCACTATGAGATTAGTGGATTGTGCTGACAGATTGCTACTATTAACACTTGACCCAGTGGATCAAGTTAAAGGATGACAAATTAAAAACCTGTATAATTGAAATTCCCATGGAGGAATGTTCAAATGGAAATTTCGGTCTAATGGACCATTATTGTGTTAAGGATATGAATGATATGATCTGAATGAATTGTTATTTGATGATGAGTTCTATATAAGGGATCTTTATTCTAGGATTCTGTTGGGTTGACCAGACTATAAGGAACCCCAGCATTAGTTGGATCTTAAGGGAAAGAGTTGTCCTCTAGTTTGCGAGATGAGGACATCGGTGTACCTATGGTATCATTGGCAACCAGAACGCTCACCACCTGTCCACTCAGGGGCCTTTTCAATAGTTCCTAACTCATAGTACCCAAAAATATATTCACTTATAAAAATCCAGATGGACTCTCCGTTGAAGATCAACAAGATCAACCAATAAATCCATATAAAAGAGCCATGGACTCATCTGTTGAGGACCAGCAAGGTCAATCAAACAGATCCATGCCCGAATTCAGAAAACAACTCTTACTCCTTGTTCCAATATCTTCCTCGATGCACGTGGGGGTATCTTCGGCGACCCAAAGCCCAAGCACCGTATGGTCAGCACCCTCTAGGATCCTTCATTTTCACAGGTCACCTAGCGCTTCACTCATAGACCAATTCCTTGATCCCTCATCCATCGTACCGGAAGCTCACGATTTAAATCGAACCGAGGCTGGTTAAGACCTCGGCCGACCGTGCTACGCAAGACGTCCTCTGTTGACTCTCCGTCAACTATTACAACTTTATCATTTAGGTCTCCACGACCTAATTGACAAGACGGTCAAAATGCTTCCCCAGCATTCTTGACATAAAAGAGTCATTTAAAAACAGGTCATAAATATAGTTTCTATAACGAACTCTCGTCTTTCCACATCGTTCCACATTACTTAATCCAAATCCAATTATATGTATTCCCATCGTCCTTCATCCATTCTCATCCAATCACATCATTTTCCATGTCATCACATCTTTCCACATTTATACTCATCACATCTCATCCACTTGCATCTACCCATATCCACATCTCATCACATCACATTCATTCACATCACATCCATTCATATCTACCCTGACCCACATCACATCACATCCATTTCACCTCACATCTCATTCATTCACATCTATCCCGATTCACACCCCATCACATCTCATCCATTCACGTCGCATCTCATTCATTCACATTTATCATGATTCCCATCACATCACATCACATCTATCATGATTCCCATCACATCACATCACATCCATTCACATCACATCTCATTCATTCACATCTATCCTGATTTCCATCACATCACATCACATCCATTCACATCAAATATCATCTATTCACATCTATCCCAATTTACATCATATCACATCACATCCATTTCACATCACATCTCATTCATTCACATCTATCTCGATTCATATCACATTACATCCATTCATATCTCACATTCATTGTATCCCCATTCCATCACATACATTCTATCCACATTACATCACGTCCACATTCTATCCACATCATATCTCATTCATTCCATCCACTTTACACCACTTCCACATCGTATCTCATTCATACATATCCCATCTCCTTCATCCACATCCATCCAATCATTCACATGCATGACTATCCACATCTGTCCATACATTCACATCTATCACTTCACATCCACATATATTCTTATCACATTACATTTCATCCACATCTCTTTACTTCACATCACACCTCATCCACATCTACATCACATTCACATCCACATCTCTTTACATTACATCACATCTCATCCACATCCACATCACTTTCACATCCATATCACATTCACATCCACATCCCCTTACATCACATCACATCCACATCCACATCCACATCACATTCACATCCATATCTCTTTTCAGCACATCACATCTCATCCACATCCGCATCCACATCACTTTCACATCCACATCCCTTTACATTACATTCTTTCACATACACATCCACATCCATTTACATCACATTCTTTCACATACACATCCACATCCATTTACTTGATATCTCATCCTTTCACATAACCTCACATCTCATTCTCATCTCATCATTCACATCCACATCCATTTACTTCACATCTCATCCACATACATTTACTTTACATCTCATCCTTTCACATAACTTCACATCTCATTCTCATCTCATCATTCACATCCTCATCCATTTACTTCACATCTCATCCACATTCATTTACATCGCACCACATCCTATCACATCCCATTCACATCTTATCACATCCATTTACATCCTGTCACATCCCATTTATATCTTATCACATCCATTTACATCCTATCACGCCCCATTCACATCTTATCACATCCATCCACATCCTATTGCATCCCATCCATTTACATCCTATCACATCCCATCCACATCCTATCGCATCCCATTTACATCTTATCACATCCATTCACATCCTATCGCATCCCATTTATATCTTATCACATCCATTCACATATTATTCCCATTTAGTAGCTTTTTCTACTTCGATAACGATAATGGGACTTTTTCTAAAGTTTTGCCAATTGTTTGGCTTAGATAGAGGTTCTTTCTCTCGAACGACTATGTCCATATTCTTTCTCAATTTCTCAAATGAATTATATTCAATATTCCTCTTTTGAATTAAAGAATTCATGGGATTTACAAAAATCAATTCTACCCATATTTCTACTTTTGATAAATATTCATAAATTGAATTATACTAAAAATTTCTCTTTTTTCCATTTAATTTCTTGGATCTCAAATATCTTGGGAATTCCTCTTTTTGCATTTAATTTTATTACATTCCAAATGTCATGGGAATTCCTCTTTTATCATAAAATAAATTTATCTAAATTTTCTCTTTTAAATTTAGATAAAATATCCATTAATTCCAATATACAAAGAGTTTAGATAAAATTTATCTAAATTTTCTCTTTTAAATTTAGATAAAATATCCATTAACTCCAATATACCAAGAATTCCACTTTTCCCATTTAAATGATTGAATTCCAATGTCATGGAAATTCCTCTTTTATTATTTAAATATTTCTCATACATAAAATAAATTTCTCTAAAATTCTTCTTTTAAATTTAGATAAAATATCCATTAATTCTAATATACCAAGAATTCCACTTTCCCCATTTAAATGATAGAATTCCAATGTCATGGGAATTCCTCTTTTATCATTTAAATATTTCTCTTACATAAAATAAATTTATCTAAAATTTCTCTTTTAAATTTAGATTAAAATATCCATTAATTTCAATATACCAAGAATTCCACTTTCCCCATTTGAATGATTGAATTCCAATGTCATGGGAATTCCTCTTTTATCATCTAAATATTACTCTTACATAAAATAAATTTATGTAAAATTTCTCTTTTAAATTTAGATAAGATAAACCATTAATTTCAATATACCAAGAATTTCACTTTTACTATTTAAATGAATGGATTCTAAATGTCATAGGAATTTCTCTTTTATTATTTAAATAAAATTACCATAATTTTCTCTTTTCTTAATTATTTAATTATACATAAACCTTAAAAATTAGTTTTCCATTGAATGTGATGAAAATCATTCTTTTAGCCTAGGATATTCAATCCTACAATATGGTAGGAAGTCCTCTTTTCACGTTATGCATAAAAATAAATTATGTATCAATTTCTTAAAAATTTTGCCATAGCTCCATTGCTCTGCTATTACTGGCAATTTTTAATATTTATGAAAAGAATAAGACTTAGTAATGTAATTATGATAGTATAACTATCTTTTAACCTTAAATCCAATTTATGGATTTATCTCATAATATGACCATAGTTTACAAGCATATAAGTATAAAAAACCATTTTCTTAACCTCTAGCTTCACAAGCCTAGAGTTTGATTTGTGAATTAAGAATTTCTCCATGAGAAGCATCAATTGAATTGAGAATTGGTCATAGGAATGACCATTCTTTGGAGGGGAGAGAGATAAACATAAAAGCATTCTTATTTAAGCATAAATGTAAACTTTTGTTAATTATTCATTACAACACTTAAGAAAAGCTTGATTTGCATTATAAACACTTAATTAAGAAACTTCTCAAGCTTGAGAGGGGTTGAGAAGTGAAAACATTAAGAATAGTAGAGAAAAAGCATAAATTTACTCTTTACCTCTTGTTTTTGCTTGCTTCTCTATCATAGAAGAAGCCCCCAACTAATCAATTGGTTTGTGTGTTGAAAGGAAAGCTCCAAGGATGATTGAAGAGAGAGAGAGAGAGAGGCTCCACTCTCTCCAAAAGTAGAGGATTTTTAAGGGATAATAAAAAAATATCATTATTTTAGTATAACGCTGGCATGGTATATAGTTCACAGATTTTTTTACAAAGGACTAAGGATCTATTTTTAGGTGAGGGAGGCCTCTAACCAAGTCCAACTAGGTTCTAGAATTTACCAGGTTCAGTTTGGCTGAATTTGGACAAGATTTGGACCTAGTTTTGGCTTCCTTTTTGATTTGGTTTGATCTAAGAGAGAGGAGAGATAAAAATATCACAATTTTTTTGAGTTAAAAACTCCACCACATGTGTGAAATAGGTGCCTCCTTGGAGTCACCCCTTCTCCTTACCAAGGTGTCAAAAATGTATCATTATACCAAAATATCTCATTTTTTTAGTAATATCTCATAGTTTTTTACTAATAAACCTTGTACTCAGTCAACTCTTCATCTTATGTGGGCATTTACTCATTTTTGGGTATTTTCTTTTATTTATTGGATTTATCTCCTCCCCACACTTGGATTGATCCTATTGGCCCATAGAAACCGTAATTGGACCATAATCCAAAAATTTCTTAAAATCTAGACCCTTAGGCTAAGGTCCTTTATACACATTTTCAATTAATTCCAATTGCACATTGGAAAGTTCTTTTTTAATTTTTGTTTTAGGGAAAACCATTTTAGACACTAGGAGAATTTTTATATCCAAAAATATCTCAATTTCGGATTACCTCTCTCTAGACATTTTCTCTCTCCAAGCCAAAACAGGATAAAACGGGATCTTTCTTCTATTTCAGAGAGGGAAATAATTACAAGATCAGAAGGGGAGGTTCTTACACCTGTACACCTGAAAAGATGGAGGGAGGAATCTTACATCCTACTCCACTTAAAAAAACGCGAGATGTCCTCATCTCGCAACTCAAGGACAAACTCTTTCCCTTAAGATCCGACTGATTTTGGGGTTCCTTATAGTGTGTGGTCAACCCAACAGAATCCTGGGATAAAGATCCCTTTATATAGAACTCTTTATCAGATAACAATTCATTCAAAACATATCATTCGTAATGGTCCATTAGACCGAAAATTCCATCTGAACATTCCTCCATGGGAATTTCAGTTATGAAGGTTTTTAATTTGTCATCCTTTAACTTGATCCATTGGGTCAAGTGTTAACAATAGCAATCTGTCAGCACAATCCACTAATCTCGTAGTGATTTGCTGAAGTCATTATCGCCATTCCAGTTATTAACATCATTACTGGGATTCGTCCCATTCATCCTCATTGTGGCTTTATTCAACTTATCTTCTTTCAACCAGAATTAAGGAATCATTATCTTTCAATTAGAATCTAAATCAACTCATCAGTTCTCAACTAGAATTCTAAAATCATATCAACCAGCATTCGAATTCATCATCTGGATAGCATTTTTGCTTATAATTTCAAGGTCTTAGATTTACTCGTATATACTAAAAGTAAAGAGCTTCAGTTATATCCTTGGTATATACGGGTAGTCACGGTTCTTGGACTTATAAGGTAAATACCATCATGTCTAGGCCTCAAGCAAGTCAGGGATTCCATACAATTGTGGTACTTCCATCTGAAGATCCAATTACAAGTTTATGAATCTTCATTCTCACTATCAATTTGTATGAATTTCATCACACAATTACAACCTTTTACTGCTACTTCATAAATTTTTGACCAGTTGAAAGATCCCTGTCCCCTCCGTGTAACGAATTCGGGGGTGCTAGCAGCGGAAGTAGCACTTCTTGCACCGGGCAGAGCCTCTCACTCCGGGCCTCGCCCACAGATATCCGGACAAGAGACTAATCCCTCGGTTCTTCCAAAACCAAACCCGGAAAAGCTTCCCTCGCCCAGAAAGCACGGGCGATTCCTCCAAGATATTTTTATTATAACACAATCAAGGTCATCACTAACCAAATTGATCCTACCGAACCGGTAAGTCACTTGGTCAGATCAAGAAAGAAACTTGCACCTGGATCATAGAGACCAATGCTTTTTTCCTCATCAACAAAAACAATTCAAAGCAACAGGCCTTCTACACAAGTTCAGGAAGAGGACAAGGTAGAGGAGGCCATGGATGCGGCCAAGGACGTGGCCGAATAGGTAATCAAAATTATGGCCAACAGCAGCAGCAACAACAATCCCAGAATTCACAACAACAACAACGCGCAGGTGGAAGAGGCCAATTTAGAGGCAAGGGGAGTCAAAGAGGTCATGGAAATTGGCAAAGGCAGTATAATGATACACGTGGATGCTTTTATTGTGGTAAGCTTGGACATGTGCAGGCAGATTGTTATAAGAAGTAGGCTGACATGCAAAATGAAAAATTGCAGCAAAACAACTATGCATCCTCGAGCAGAAACAATGAGGATAATGAAAGGTTGATTGTTATGCAGCATGTTGTTAATGCAATGTCTGAAAATGTTGAAGCAGCACATAAAGATAATGTATGGTACGTTGATTTAGGTGCTTCGAACCCCATGACAAGTCATGGGGAGTGGTTCAAGGAGATGAAAAACCTTGAAAGACCAGGTTTTGTGGAAACAGGGGATGACATTGCTCATCCAATTGCCCATGTTGGAGATGTGCCATTGTCTATGCAGGATGGCAAAGTGAAGTACCTTGCAGATGTACTGCATGTTCCAACATAACAAAGAATCTGGTTTCAGTTGGCCAGATGATTGAGCAGGGTTTGCAAGTTCAGTTTAACCCTGATGGTTGTTATGTTGAAGACTTTAAAGACAAGTGTAGGTTGGTTGCAAAAGGCAACAGAGTGGGCAAAATATTTACATTGAATGTAAACATGTTTGAAGTGAGTGCTGCGATGTTTGCAAATGGTTCAAGAATTGTTGCAGACATAGACATTTGGCATAAAAGAATTGGACATGTGAATGTGCAGAGAATGAAGTCTATGCAGACTAAAGGAATTGTGACAGGGCTGCCAAAGTTTAAAGTTAAAGGTATGCAGAAAATATATGAAGCATGCCAATTTGGAAAGCAAACAAAGCATGTATTTTCACGTGACAGAAATGTGAGCAGAAATGCACTAGATGTTGTGCATTTAGATGTATGGGATCCTACGAAGACCATGTCTATGGGAGGCTGCATGTATTATGTGACATTTATTGATGACCACACAAGGAAAGTGTGGGTATACTTCATTAAGGAGAAGAGTGAGGTGTTTACTCATTTTCAGAATTTTAGAGTTATGGTTGAAAAGCAAACAGGGAAACATGTAAAGTGCCTAAGGTCAGATGGAGGGGGAGAGTACTTCTCTAATGAGCTCTTCGAATTTTTGCAAAAGAATGGTATTCAGAGACAGTTTACATGCACAACTTCGCAGCAAAATGGAGTTGCTAATAAGCAGAAAACTTAGGCACATTGCTGAGATTGTGTGAGCATTGATGGGAGAGAAGAATATGCCGCATAGCTATTGGGCTGGGGCTGTTTCTACAGCAATTTACATCATGAACAAGACTCCAACTGCAGCCATACATGATGTAACTCTAGAGGAGAGATTTACTGGTGGCCAAAAACCTGATTTGTCTCATCTGAAAGTCTTTGGATGCATTGCATATGTGCATGTGTCAGATGAGCTGAGAACTAAGCTGGATCCAAAAGCTGAAAAAATGTGTATTTATTGGGTATTCCCTTGAGCAAAAGGGATACAGGTGTTATAACCCTGCTACACGTGAGTTGAGGGTAAGCAGGGATATTGTTTTTGATGATATGATCAGCTTTTTGGTATGCTGCTGAAAAAGAAGCTGTTGGGGCTGATGTGAGTGGAAATGTGGTTGCACAGAATGGAAATGTGGTTGATGTGAGTGGAAATGTGGTTGCACAGAATGCAAGTCAGCAATCATAATCTTTGAGTGGACCAGGAGAGTCCTCATCTAGTGGTTTAGTTGATAGACCATGGAGTGACAGGCTGCATCATAATACCAGACTTCCTGCAAATGTGATTAGTACATCACATAAAGGTAAAGAGAAAATGGTTGAGCCCCTTATTAGTATGCCTGACATTTCTGCAAGGCATTCTCATGTTGATGGAGAGTCTAGTGGCTCAGAGATGAGCCTTGATGAGGATCTTGGGATACTAGCTATGAGAACACCCGGTGTAAAGAAGGCTATGGAAGCCATGAATGCAAAGTTGTGAAGATGTGGGAGAGTGAAGAATCTTATGCAGAGGTTTACCTATGATGGTAATGTGGCACATCACTATGCATACATGGCAAAAGTTGTACAGGTTGTAGAGCCCACATGCATTGATGAGGCTATTGGAAATGTGTGTGGGGAGAAAGCTATGGATGAGGAGATGGATGCACTATATGGAAATGAGACTTGGGATTTAGTGCAATTTCCTGAAGGCAAGAAAGCCATTGGATGCAAGTGGGTGTACAAAGTAAAACATAACAGTGATGGAAGCATAAGCAGGTACAAGGCTAGATTGGTAGCCAAAGGATATGTGCAGACATATGGCATTGATTATGAGGAAATTTTCAGCCCAGTTGCCAAGATGGCAACAATGAGAGTTGTGACAGCAGTGGCTGCGCCAAAGCAATGGTCTTTCATCAGATGGATGTAAAGAATGCATTCTTGCATGGGGATTTGCAGGAAGAGGTGTATATGCTGCAACCACCTGGTTATGAGGATGTGAGTCACCCCGAGCATGTTTGCAGGTTGAAGAAAGCCTTGTATGGCTTAAAACAAGCACCAAGAGCATGGTCTGACAAGATTTTTGAATATCTTGTCACTATTGGCTTTCATGTAGCCAATGCAGATTTCTCGCTGTATGTGAGACACAATGATAGAGGGGTTGTGCTTGTTGTCATCTATGTAGATAACCTGATCATTATGGGGGAGCATGATGCAGAGATCTTTGATGTAAAGATCTTGCTAAGACAGAAGTTTGAGATGAAGGATCTGGGGGAGCTCAGATATTTCTTGGGCATTGAGGTGATTAGGTCACCACATGGTATTGGATTTGGTATTGGATTACTGCAGAGACAGTATGGCTTGGACATGTTGTCCAAGTATTGTATGACAGGCTGTAAGCCTATCTCAGTGCCATTGGATTAGAAGGTTAAGTTGAGTGTAGATTCAGGAGAGATTTTGGAGGATCCTACTATGTATAGGCGCATAGTAGGAAGCTTGATCTACATGACGATCACCAGGCTAGATTTGAGCTATGCTGTTGGGTTGGTGAGTCAGTTTATGCAGGTTTCTCGGAAGCTACATTTGGATGCATTGAGACGCATACTAAGGTATGTGAGGTCTACTTTGCATTGTGGACTATTTTATGAAACTGGGACGACAGAGATATGTGTACATGGGTACACATATGCTGATTGGGCTGGTAGTATCTTAGATAGAAGATCTACTAGTGGCTTCATGTTTTCTTTGGGGAGTGCTACTGTGACTTGGAGCAGCAAGAAGCAACCTACGGTTGCTCTATCTAGTATAGAGGCCGAGTACAGAGGTGCTGCTATGGCAGCATGTGAGGTAGCTTGGTTGAGAAAGCTACTTTGCAATGTGAAAGTGATGTAAAGTGGATGGAATGAATGAGATATGATGTGGAAAGATGTGGAAATGATGTAATGTGGATAGAATATATGTGATGGAATGGGGATACAATGAATGTGATGAATATGAATGGATGTGATGTGATGCGAATCGGGATAGATGTGAATGAATGAGATGTGATGTGAAATGGATGTGATGTGAAATGGATGTGATGTGATATGATGTAAATTGGGATAGATGTGAATGGATGATATGTGATGTGAATGTATGTGATGTGATGTGATGGGAATAAGGATAGATGTGAATGAATAAGATGTGAGGTGAAATGGATGTGATGTGGATCGCGGTAGATATGAATGGATGAGATGTGATGAGATGTGGATATGGGTAGATGTGAGTGGATGAGATGTGAATGAATGTGATGTGATGAGATGTGGATATGGGTAGATGCGAGTGGATGAGATGTGATGAGTATAAATGTGAAAAGATGTGATGAGATGGAAAATGATGAGATGAGAATGGATGAAGGACGATCTGAATACATATGATTGGATTTGTATTAAGTAATGTGGATTAATGTGGAAAGACGAGAGTTTGTTATAGAAACTGTATTTATGACTGTTTTATGTCAAGAATGCTGGGGAAGCATTTCGACCGTCTTGTCAATGAGGTCGTGGAGACCTAAATGATAAAGTTGCAACAGCTGACAGCGGAGAGTCAACGGGAGGACGTCTCGCATAGCACGGTCGGCCGAGGTCTTGACCAGCCTCGGTTCGATTTAAATGGTGAGCTTCCAGCATGGTGGATGAGGGACCAAAGAAGCGACCTATGAGTGAGTCCATGGCATGAGCACTATATTCGTGTGAGTTTGGGAATTTCCCAACTCCCATTTTTTGAATACTAAAAAGGTGGGACCTGGATAACATGCCTATAAGTTTTTGAAAACCATATCATGTGACCTATTGTTGGAAAGCGCTTGGAAAATGGAATCTAGTGAGCTATAGAGCGCTCAATTTGGAGTAACGGTGTTCAAGTTATGATTAATCCAAAGATTTGACCACGTGTCCCAAACTTATGGGAAATTCCCATATTCCCCAATATGGTGTTCATGAGTCCATGGCTCTTTTATATGGATCTGTTGGTTGATCTTGTTGATCTTCAACGGAGAGTCCATCTAGATTTTTATAAGTGAATATAATTCTAGGTACTATGAGCTAGGAACTATTGAAAAGGCCCCTGAGTAGACAGGTGGTGAGCGTTCAAGTTGCCAATGATGCCATAGGTACACCGATGAAGGACACATTGGAAATTAGAATTCAATCGGATATTTTGGAGGATTATGATCAGTGACACTATGGTTTCATTAAAAATTTGTTTTAAAGACAGCTGAATCTGTGAAAAAGGCAATTTCATATTGGGTGTGTAAGTGGTGTGACTAGCTTGAAGTTTGCATAATGTGAAGATCCGGCTAGGGGGCCTGGGAACTCTTTTCCCTGGTACCCGCCGGGACAAAACCTAACCAAATTCCTAATTGGATCCCATCACTATAGTGGTTGGACGTGGGACTGGATGGGGTTAGGCTGGCTTGATGGATCCTTAAAATGAGACTCAATTCTGTTATGGTACGATAAATGAAGTAAATCTCGGATAGTAATTGTTCTATGGAAAAGAATCAACGGCTGTGCCATTCGATGAGGAAAAAAACGTTGGTCTCTATGATCCAAGTGCAAGTTTCTTCCTTGATCTGACCAAGTGACTTACAGGTTCGGTCGGATCAGTTTGGTTAGTGTGATAACCTTGACTACGTTAGAATAAAAATATCCTGGAGGAATCGCCTCCGCTTTCTAGGCGAGGGAAGTTTTTCCGGGTTCGGTTTTGGAAGAACCAAGGGATTAGTCTCTTGTCCGGATATCCAAGGGCGAGCGAGTGAGAGGCTTTGCCCCACGCAAGAAGTGCTACTTCCACTGCTAGCACCCCCGAATTCATTACGCGGAGGGGGCAGGGATCTTTCAGCTGATATCAGAGCGAATTGGCTAAAGTGGATCAACCGAGAAGCCAGAATTGTCAAAAATTTATGAAGCAGCAGAGCAAAAGGTTGTAATTGTGTGATGAAATTCATACAAATTGATAGTCAAAATGAAGATTCATAAATTTGTAATTGGATCTTCAAATGGAAGTACCGCAATTGTATGGAATCCCTGACTTGGTTGAGGCCTAGACATGATGGTATTTACCTTATAATTCCAAGGACCGTGACTACCCGTACATACCGAGAGTATAACTGCAGCTCTTTACTGGCAGTATATACGAGTAAATCTAAGACCTTGAAATTATAAGCAAAAATGCTATCCAGATGATAAATTTGAATGCTATCCAGATGATGAATTTGAATGCTAGTTGATATGATTTTAGAATTTTGGTTGAGAATTGATGAGTTGATTTGGATTTTGATCGAAAGATAATGATTCGTGAATTCTGGTTGAAAGAAGATAAGTTGAATAAAGCCACAATGAGGATGAATGACACGAATCCCAGTAATGATGTTAATAACTGGAATGGCGATAATGACTTCAGTAAATCACTACAAGATTAGTGGATTGTGCTGATAGATTGCTACTATTAACACTTGACCCAATGGATCAAGTTAAGGGATGACAAATTCAGCCAAACTGAACTTGGAAAATTCTAGAACCTAGTTGGACTTGGTTAGAGGCCTCCCTCACCTATAAATAGATCCTTAGTCCTTTGTAAAAAAAAACTGTGAACTATACCATGCCAATATTATACTAAAATAATGATTTTTTTTATTATCCCTTAAAAATCCTCTACTCTTGGAGAGAGTGGAGCCTCTCTCTCTCTCTTCAACCATCCTTGGAGCTTTCCTTTCAACACACAAACCAATTGATTGGTTGGGGGCTTCTTCTATGATAGAGAAGCAAGCAAAAACAAGAGGTAAAGAGTAATTTTATGCTTTTTCTCTACTATTCTTAATGTTTTCACTTCTCAACCCCTCTCAAGCTTGAGAAGTTTCTTAATTAAGTGTTTATAATGCAAATCAAGCTTTTTTTAAGTGTTGTAATGAATAATTAAGAAAAGTTTATAATGCAAATCAAGCTTTTTTTAAGTGTTGTAATGAATAATTAAGAAAAGTTTACATTTATGCTTAAATTAGAATGCTTTTATGTTTATCTCTCTCTTCCCCAAAGAATGGTCATTCCTATGACAAATTATCTATTCAATTGATGCTTCTCATGGAGAAATTCTTAATTCACAAATCAAACTCTAGGCTTGTGAAGCTAGAGGTTAAGAAAATGGTTTTTTATACTTATATGCTTGTAAACTATGGTAATATTATGAGATAAATCCATAAATTGGATTTAAGGTTAAAATATAGTTATACTATCATAATTACATTACTAAATCTTATTCTTTTCATAAATATTAAAATTTACCAGTAAACAGCGGAGCTATGGCAAAATTTTGAAGAAATTGATACATAGTTCATTTTTATGCATAACATGAAAAGAGGACTTCCTACCATATTCTAGGATTGAATATCCTAGGCTAAAAGAATGATTGTCATCACATTCAATGGAAAACTAATTTTTAAGGTTTATGTATAATTAAATAATTAAGAAAAGAGAAAATTATGGTAATTTAATTTAAATAATAAAAGAGGAATTCCTATGACATTTGGAATCCAATCATTTAAATAGTAAAAGTGAAATTCTTGGTATACTGAAATTAATGGATATTTTATCTAAATTTAAAAGAGGAATTCTAGATAAATTTATTTTATGTAAGAGAAATATTTAAATGACAAAAGAGGAATTCCCATGACATTGAAATTCAATCATTTAAATGGGAAAAGTGGAATTCTTGGTATATTGGAATTAATGGATATTTTATCTAAATTTAAAAGGAAAATTTTAGATAAATTTATTTTATGTGAGAGAAATATTTAAATGATAAAAGAGGAATTCCCGTTACAATGGAAAAAGTGGAATTCTTGGTATATTGGAATTAATGGATATTTTATCTAAATTTAAAAGAGAAATTTGAGATAAATTTATTTTATGTATAAGAAATATCTAAATGATAAAAGAGGAATTCCCATGACATTGGAATTAAATCATTTAAATGGAAAAAGTAAAATTCTTGGTATATTGAAATTAATGGATATTTTATCTAAATTTAAAAGAGGAAATTTAGAGGAATTCCCATGACATTTGGAATGTAATTAATTAAATGCAAAAAGAGGAATTCCCATGATATTTAAGATCCAAGAAATTAAATGGGAAAAAGAGGAGTTTTTAGTATAATTCAATTTATGAATATTTATCAAAAGTAAAAATATGGGTAGAATTGGCAAAACTTTAGAAAAAGTCCCATTATCGTTATCGAAGTAGAAAAAGCTACTAAATGAGAATAATATGTGAATGGATGTGATAAGATGTAAATGGGATGTGATAGGATGTGAATGGATGTAAATGACATGTGATAGGATGTGGATGGATGTGATAAGATGTCAATGGGATGCGATAGGATGTGGATGGATGTGATAAGATGTGAATGGGGTGTGATAGGATGTAAATGGATGTGATAAGATGTGAATGGGATGTGATAGGATGTAAATGGATGTGATAAGATGTGAATGGGGTGTGATAGGATGTGGTGTGATGTAAATGAATGTGGATGAGATGTGAAGTAAATGGATGTGGATGTGAATGATGAGATGAGAATGAGATGTGAAGTTATGTGAAAGGATGAGATGTAAAGTAAATGTATGTGGATGAGATGTGAAGTTAATGGATGTGGATGTGGATGTGAATGATGAGATGAGAATGAGATGTTAGGTTATGTGAAAGGATGAGATGTAAAGTAAATGGATGTGGATGTGTATGTGACAGAATGTGATGTAAATGGATGTGGATGTGTGTGTGAAAGAATGTAATGTAAAGGGATGTGGATGTGAAAGTGATGTGGATGTGGATGAGATGTGATGTGCTGAAAAGAGATGTGGATGTGAATGTGATGTGGATGTGGATGAGATGTGATGTGATGTAAGGGGATGTGGATGTGAATGTGATGTGGATGTGGATGAGATGTGATGTAATGTAAAGAGATGTGGATGTGAATGTGATGTAGATGTGGATGAGATGTGATGTGATGTAAAGTAAAGAGATGTGGATGAAATGTAATGTATGTGATGGAATGGGGGTACAATGAATGTGATGAATATGAATGGATGTGATGTGATGCGAATCGGGATAGATGTGAATGAATGAGATGTGATGTGAAATGGATGTGATGTGATATGATGTAAATTGGGATAGATGTGAATGGATGATATGTGATGTGAATGTATGTGATGTGATGTGAATGGATGATATGTGATGTGAATGTATGTGATGTGATGTGATGGGAATTAGGATAGATGTGAATGAATGAAATGTGACATGAATGGATGAGATGTGATGGGATGTGAATCGGGATAGATGTGAATGAATGAGATGTAAGGTGAAATGGATGTGATGTTGATCGCGGTAGATATGAATGGATGAGATGTGAATGAATGTGATGTGATGAGATGTGGATATGGGTAGATGCGAGTGGATGAGATGTGATGAAGAGTATAAATGTGGAAAGATGTGATGAGATGGAAAATGATGTGATTGGATGAGAATGGATGAAGGACGATGGGAATCCATATGATTGGATTTGGATTAAGTAATGTGGATTAATGTGGAACAATGTGGAAAGACGAGAGTTTGTTATAGAAACTGTATTTATGACCTGTTTTTAAATGACTGTTTTATGTCAAGAATGCTGGGGAAGCATTTCGACCGTCTTATCAATGAGGTCATGGAGACCTAAATGATAAAGTTGCAATAGCTGACGGAGAGTCAACAGAGGACGTCTCACATAGCATGGTCGGCCAAGGTCTTGACCAGCCTCGGTTCGATTTAAATGGTGAGCTTCTGGTACGGTGGATGAGGGACCAAAGAAGCGGCGGTGAAGCGCTAGGTGACCTGCGAAGGATCCTAGAGGATGCTGACCATACGGTGCTTGGGCTCTGGGTCAGCGAAGATACCCACACGTGCGCTGAGGAACATATTGGAACAAGGAGTAAGAAATGTGTTCTGAATTCGGGCATGGATCTGGTTGATTGACCTTGATGGTCCTCAACGGATGAGTCCATGGCTCTTTTATATGGATCTGTTGGTTGATCTTGCTGATCTTCAATGGAGAGTCTATCTGGATTTTTATAAGTGAATATATTTCAGGGTACTATGAGCTAGGAACTATTGAAAAGGCCCCTGTGAGTGGACAGGTGGTGAGCGTTCAGGTTGCCAATGATGCCATAGGTACAGCGATGGACACATTGGAAATTAGAATTCAACTGGATATTTTGGAGGATCAGTGACACTATGGTTTCATTAAAAGATTGTTTTAAAGACAACTAAATATGTGAAAAAGGCAATTTCATATTGGGTGTGTAAGTGGTGTGACTAACTTGAAGTTTGCATGTGAAGATCTGGCTAGGGGGCCTGGGAACTCTTTTCCCCTGGTACCCGGGACAAAACCTAACCGAATTCCTAATTGGATCCCATCACTATAGTGGTTGGACTAACCCATGGGATTGGATGGGGTAGGCTGGCTTGATGGATCCCTAAAATGAGACTCAATTCCGTTATGGTACGATAGATGAAGTAAATCCCGGATAGTAATTGTTCTATGGAAAAGAATCAACGGCTGTGCCTCTCGATGAGGAAAAAAGCGTTGGTCTCTATGATCAAGTGCAAGTTTCTTCCTTGATCTCACCAAGTGACTTACACGTTCGATCGGATCAGTTTGGTTAGTGATGACCTTGACTACGTTAGAATAAAAATATCCTGGAGGAATCGCTCGTGCTTTCTGGGCGAGGGAAGTTTTTCAGGGTTCGGTTTTTGAAGAACCGAGGGATTAGTCTCTTGTCCGGATATCCATGGGCCAGGCCCCGAGTGAGAGGCTCTGCCCCGCGCAAGAAGTGCTACTTCCACTGCTAGCACCCCCGAATTCGTTATGCGAAGGGGGCAGGGATCTTTCATTTGGTATCAGAGCGAATTGGCTAAAGTGGATCAACCAAGAAGCCAGAATTGTCAAAAATTTATGAAGTAGCAGCAAAAGGTTGTAATTGTGTGATGAAATTCATACAAATTGATAGTCAGAATGAAGATTCATAAATTTGTAATTGGATCTTCAGATGGAAGTACCGCAATTGTATGGAATCCCTGACTTGGTTGAGGCCTAGACATGATGGTATTTACCTTATACCATGACTACTCGTACGTACCAAGAGTATAACTGCAGCTCTTTACTGGCAGTATATACGAGTAAATCTAAGACTTTGAAATTATAAGCAAAAATGCTATCCAGATGATGAATTCGAATGCTATCCAGATGATGAATTTGAATGCTGGTTGATATGATTTTAGAATTTTGGTTGAGAATTGATGAGTTGATTTGGATTTTGATCGAAGATAATGATTCATGAATTCTAGTTGAAAGAAGATAAGTTGAATAAAGCCACAATGAGGATGAATGGCACGAATCCCAGTAATGATGTTAATACCTGGAATGGCGATAATGACTTCAGTAAATCACTATACGAGATTAGTGGATTGTGCTGATAGATTGCTACTGTTAACACTTGACCGAATGGATCAAGTTAAGGGATGACAAATTAAAAACCTGCATAATTGAAATTCCCATGGAGGAATGTTCAGATGGAATTTTCGGTCTAATGGACCATTATTGTGTTGAGGATATGAATGATATGTTTAGAATGAATTGCTATCTCATAAAGAGTTATATATGAAGGGATCTTTATTCCAAGATTCTGTTGGGTTGACCAGACTATAAGGAACCCTAGAATCAGTCAAATCTTAAGGGAAAGAGTTTGTCCTCCAGCTGCGAGATGAGGACATCTCGCATTTTTTTAAGTGGGGTAGGATGTAAGATTCCTCCCTCCAGCTTTTGAGGCGTACAAGTGTAAGAACCTCCCCTTCTGATCTTGTAATTATTCCCCTCTCTGAAATAGAAGAAAGATCCTGTTTTACCCTGTTTTGGCCTGGAGAGAGAAAATATCTAGAGAGAGATAATCAAAAATTGAGATACTCCTAGTGTCTAAAATGGTTTCCCCTGAAACAGAAATTCAAAAAGAACTTTCCAATGTGCAATTGGAATTAATTGAAAATGTGTATAAAGGACGTTAGCCTAAGAGTCTAGATTTTTCGAAATTTTTGGATTATGGTCCAATTATTAAGGTTCCTGTGGGCCAATATGATTAATTCAAGTGTGGGGAGGAGATAAATCCAATAAATAAAAGAAAATACCCAAAAATGAGTAAATCCCACATAAGATGAAGAGTTGACTGAGTACAAGGTTTATTAGTAAAAAACTATGAGATATTACTAAAAAAAATTGAGATATTTTGGTATAATGATACATTTTTGACACCTTGGTAAGGAGAAGGTGGGACTTCAAGGAGGCACCTATTTCACACGTGTGGTGGTGTTTTTAACTCAAAAAAATTGTGATATTTTTATCTCTCCTCTCTCTTGGGATCAAACCAAATCAAAAGGGAGCCAAACTAGGTCCAAATCTTGTCCAAATTCAGCCAAACTGAACTTGGAAAATTCTAGAACCTAGTTGGACTTGGTTAGAGGCCTCCCTCACCTATAAATAGATCCTTAGTCCTTTGTAAAAAAAACTGTGATTTATACCATGCCAATATTATACTAAAATAATGATATTTTTGATTATCCCTTAAAAATCCTCTACTTTTGGAGAGAGTGGAGCCTCTCTCTCTCTCTTCAACCATCCTTGGAGCTTTCCTTTCAACACACAAACCAATTGATTGGTTGGGGGCTTCTTCTATGATAGAGAAGCAAGCAAAAACAAGAGGTAAAGAGTAATTTTATGCTTTTTCTCTACTATTCTTAATGTTTTCACTTCTCAACCCCTCTCAAGCTTGAGAAGTTTCTTAATTAAGTGTTTATAATGCAAATCAAGCTTTTCTTAAGTGTTATAATGAATAATTAAGAAAAGTTTACATTTATGCTTAAATTAGAATGCTTTTATGTTTATCTCTCAGAATGGTCATTCCTATGACAAATTCTCTATTCAATTGATGCTTCTCATGGAGAAATTCTTAATTCACAAATCAAACTCTAGGCTTGTGAAGCTAGAGGTTAAGAAAATGGTTTTTTATACTTATATGCTTGTAAATTATGGTAATATTATGAGATAAATCCATAAATTAGATTTAAGGTTAAAATATAGTTATACTAATTACATTACTAAATCTTATTCTTTTCATAAATATTAAAAATTACCAGTAACAGCAGAGCTATGGCAAAATTTTTAAGAAATTGATACATAACTTTCATTTTTATGCATAACATGAAAAGAGGACTTCCTACCATATTCTAGAATTGAATATCCTAGGCTAAAAGAATGATTGTCATCACATTCAATGGAAAACTAATTTTTAAGGTTTATGTATAATTAAATAATTAAGAAAAGAGAAAATTATAGTAATTTAATTTAAATAATAAAAGAGAAATTCCTATGACATTTGGAATCCAATCATTTAAATAGTAAAAGTGAAATTCTTGGTATACTGGAATTAATCGATATTTTATCTAAATTTAAAAGATGAATTTTAGATAAACTTATTTTATATAAGAGAAATATTTAAATGATAAAAGAGGAATTCCCATGACATTGGAATTCAATCATTTAAATGGGAAAAGTGGAATTCTCGGTATATTGGAGTTAATGGATATGTTATCTAAATTTAAAAAGGAGAATTTTAGATAAATTTATTTTATGTATGAGAAATATTAAAATGATAAAAGAGGAATTCCCATGACATTGGAATTCAATCATTTAAATGGGAAAAGTGGAATTCTTGGTATATTGGAATTCATGGATATTTCATCTAAATTTAAAAGAAGAATTTGAGATAAATTTATTTTATGTATAAGAAATATCTAAATGATAAAAGAGAAATTCCCATGACATTGGAATTCAATCATTTAAATGGAAAAAGTGAAATTCTTGGTATATTGGAATTAATGGATATTTTATCTAAATTTAAAAGAGAAAATTTAGATAAATTTATTTTATGATAAGAGAGGAATTCCCATGACATTTGGAATGTAATTAATTAAATGCAAAAAGAGGAATTCCCATGATATTTGAGATCCAAGAAATTAAATGGAAAAACGAGGAGTTTTTAGTATAATTCAATTTATGAATATTTATCAAAAGTAGAAATATGGGTAGAATTGGCAAAACTTTAGAAAAAGTCCCATTATCATTTTATCGAAGTAGAAAAAGCTACTAAATGAGAATAATATGTGAATGGATGTGATAAGATATAAATGGGATGTGAATGGATGTAAATGACATGCGATAGGATGTGGATGGATGTGATAAGATGTCAATGCGATGCGATAGGATGTGGATGGATGTGATAAGATGTGAATGGGGTGTGATAGGATGTAAATGGATGTGATAAGATGTGAATGGGATGTGATAGGATGTAAATGGATGTGATAGGATGTAAATGGATGTGATAAGATGTGAATGGGGTGTGATAGGATGTGGTGTGATGTAAATAAATGTGGATGAGATGTGAAGTATATGGATGTGGATGTGAATGATGAGATAAGAATGAGATGTGAAGTTATGTGAAAGGATGAGATGTAAAGTAAGTATATGTGGATGAGATGTGAAGTTAATGGATGTGGATGTGGATGTGAATGATGAGATGAGAATGAGATGTTAGGTTATGTGAAAGGATGAGATGTAAAGTAAATGGATGTGGATGTGTATGTGAAAGAATGTGATGTAAATGGATGTGGATGTGTATGTGAAAGAATGTAATGTAAAGGAATGTGGATGTGAAAGTGATGTGGATGTGGATGAGATGTGATGTTTTGAAAAGAGATGTGGATGGGAATGTGATGTTCTGAAAAGAGATCTGGATGGAAATGTGATGTGGATGTGGATG
Source organism: Cibotium barometz (assembly GCF_041138505.1). Lineage (NCBI taxonomy): Eukaryota > Viridiplantae > Streptophyta > Polypodiopsida > Cyatheales > Cibotiaceae > Cibotium > Cibotium barometz. Next base: position 15,263,365 of record NC_141056.1, read on the forward strand.
AGATGTGATGAGATGTAAGGGAGTGTGGATGTGAATGTGATGTGGATGTGGATGAGATGTGGATGTGAATGTGATGTAGATGTGATGTGATGTAAAGTAAAGAGATGTGGATGAAATGTAATGTGATGTGAATATATGTGGATGTGAAGTGATAGATGTGAATGTATGGATAGATGTGGATAGTCATGCATGTGAATGATTGGATGGATGTGGATGAAGGAGATGGGATGTGTATGAATGAGATATGATGTGGAAGTGATGTAAAGTGGATGGAATGAATGAGATATGATGTGGATAGATGTGGACGTGATGTAATGTGGATAGAATGTATGTGATGGAATGGGGATACAATGAATGTGATGGAATGGGGATACAATGAATGTGATGAATATGAATGGATGTGATGTGATGCAAATCGGGATAGATGTGAATGAATGAGATGTGATGTGAAATGGATGTGATGTGATATGATGTAAATTGGGATAGATGTGAATGGATGATATCTGGTGTGAATGTATGTGATGTGATGTGATGGGAATTAGGATAGATGTGAATGAATGAGATGTGAATGAATGAGATGTGACGTGAATGGATGAGATGTGATGGGATGTGAATCGGGATAGATGTGAATGAATGAGATGTGAGGTGAAATGGATGTGATGTGGATCGCGGTAGATATGAATGGATGAGATGTGAATGAATGTGATGTGATGAGATGTGGATATGGGTAGATGCAAGTGGATGAGATGTGATGAGTATAAATGTGGAAAGATGTGTTGACATGGAAAATGATGTGATTGGATGAGAATGAATGAAGGACGATGGGAATACATATGATGCGAGTGGATAAGATGTGATTGGATATGTGATTGGATGAGAATGGATGAAGGACGATGGGAATACATATGATTGAATTTGGATTAAGTAATGTGGATTAATGTGGACTAATGTGCAAAGATAAGAGTTTGTTATAGAAACTGTATTTATGACCTGTTTTTAAATGACTGTTTTATGTCAAGAATGTTGGGGAAGCATTTGGACCGTCTTGTTAATGAGGTCGTGGAGACCTAAATGATAAAGTTGCAATAGCTGACGGAGAGTCAACGGAGGACGTCTCGTATAGCACGGTCGGCCGAGGTCTTGACCAGCCTCGGTTCGATTTAAATGGTGAGCTTCCGGTACAGTGGATGAGGGACCAAAGAAGCCGCTTATGAGTGAAGCGCTAGGTGACCTGTGAAGGATCCTAGAGGGTGCTGACCATACGGTGCTCGGGCTCTAGGTCGTCGAAGATACCCACACATACGTTGAGGAACATATTGGAACAAGGAGTAAGAAATGTTTTCTGAATTCGGGCATGGATCTGGTTGATTGACCTTGCTGGTCCTCAATGGATGAGTCCATGGCTCTTTTATATGGATCTGTTGGTTGATCTTGCTCATCTTCAACGGAGAGTCCATCTAGATTTTTATAAGTGAATATATTTCTGGGTACTATGAGCTAGGAACTATTGAAAAGGCCCCTGAGTGGACAGGTGGTGAGCGTTCAGGTTGCCAATGATGCCATAGGTACAGCGATGAAGGGCATATTGGAAATTAGAATTCAACCGAATATTTTGGAGGATTATGATCAGTGACACTATGGCTTCATTAAACGATTGTTTTAAAGACAGCTGAATCTGTGAAAAAGGCAATTTTATATTGGGTGTGTAAGTGGTGTGACTAGCTTGAAGTTTGCATGTGAAGATCCGGCTAGGGGGGCTGGGAACTCTTTTCCTTGGTACTCAGGACAAAACCTAACCAAATTCCTAATTGGATCCCATCACTATAGTGGTTGGCGAACCCATGGGACTGGATGGGTTAGGCTGGCTTGATGGATCCCTAAAATGAGACTCAATTTTGTTAGCTAACCCATGGGACTGGATGGGGTTAGGCTGGCTTGATGGATCCCTAAAATGAGACTCAATTTTGTTATGGTACGATAGATGAAGTAAATCCCGGATAGTAATTGTTCTATGGAAACGGTTGTGCCTCTCGATGAGGAAAAAAGCATTGGTTTCTATGATCCAAGTGCAAGTTTCTTCCTTGATCTGACCAAGTGACTTACAGGTTCGATCGGATCAGTTTGGTTAGTGATGACCTTGACTACGTTAGAATAAAAATATCCTGGAGGAATCGTCCGTGCTTTCTGGGTGAGGGAAGTTTTTCAGGGTTCGGTTTTTGAAGAACCGAGGGATTAGTCTCTTGTCCGGATATCCATGGGCGAGGCCCCGAGTGAGAGGCTCTGCCCCGCACAAGAAGTGCTACTTCCACTGCTAGCACCCCCGAATTCGTTACGCAGAGGGGGCAGGGATCTTTCATTTGGTATCAGAGCGAATTGGCTAAAGTGGATCAACCGAGAAGCCAAAATTGTCAAAAATTTATGAAGTAGCAGCAAAAGGTTGTAATTGTGTGATGAAATTCATACAAATTGATAGTCAGAATGAAGATTCATAAATTTGTAATTGGATCTTTAGATTGACGTACCGCAATTGTATTGAATCCCTGACTTGGTTTAGGCCTAGACATGATGGTATTTACCTTATAATTCCAAGGACCATGACTACCCGTACATACCGAGAGTATAACTGCTACTCTTTACTGACAGTATATACGAGTAAATCTAAGACCTTGAAATTATAATAAAAAATGCTATCCAGATGATGAATTCGAATGCTATCCATATGATGAATTTGAATGCTGGTTGATATGATTTTAGAATTTTGGATGAGAATTGATGAGTTGATTTGGATTTTGATTGAAAGATAATGATTCGTGAATTCTGGTTGAAAGAAGATAAGTTGAATAAAGCCACAATGAGGATGAATGGCACGAATCCGAGTAATGATCTTAATAACTGGAATGGCAATAATGAACTTAGTAAATCACTACGAGATTAGTGGATTGTGCTGATAGATTGCTACTGTTAACACGACCCAATGGATCAAGTTAAGGGATGACAAATTAAAAACTTGCATAACTGAAATTCCCATGGAGGAATGTTCAGATGGAATTTTCGGTCTAATGGACCATTATTGTGTTAAGGATATGAATGATATGTTCTGAATGAATTGCTATCTCATAAAGAGTTCTATATGAAGGGATATTTATCCCACGATTCTGTTGGGTCGACCAGACTATAAGGAACCCTAGAATCAGTCGGATCTTAAGGGAAAGAGTTTGTCCTCGACATCTCGCGTTTTTTTAAGTGGGATAGGATGTAAGATTCCTCCCTCCAGCTTTTGAGGCGTACAAGTGTAAGAACCTCCCCTTCTGATCTTGTAATTATTCCCCTCTCTGAAATAGAAGAAAGATCCTGTTTTACCCTATTTTGGCCTGGAGAGAGAAAATATCTAGAGAGAGGTAATCCAAAATTGAGATATTTTTGGATATGAAAATCCTCCTAGTGTCTAAAATGGTTTCCCTTGAAACAAAAATTCAAAAAGAACTTTCCAATGTGCAATTGGAATTAATTGAAAATGTGTATAAAGGACCTTAGCCTAAGGGTCTAGATTTTTAAAAAAATTTGGATTATGGTCCAATTAAGGTTCCTCTGAGCCAATAGGATTAATCCAATTGTGGGGAGGAGTTAAATCCAATAAATAAAAGAAAATACCCAAAAATGAGTAAATGCCCACATAAGATGAAGAGTTGACTGAGTACAAGGTTTATTAGTAAAAAACTATGAGATATTACTAAAAAAAATGAGATATTTTGGTATAATGATACATTTTTGACACCTTGGTAAGGAGAAGGGGGGACTTCAAGGAGGCACCTATTTCACACGTGTGGTGGTGTTTTTAATTCAAAAAAATTGTGATATTTTTCTCTCTCCTCTCTCCTAAGATCAAACCAAATCAAAAGGGAGCCAAACTAGGTCCAAATCTTGTCCAAATTCAGCAAAACTGAACTTGGAAAAGGACCCTCCCAGCCCCCTTCTCCAGACAAGCCCCCAGCAAGGCCCTACGTGCAAGCCCTCCCTCAAGCTCTAGGACATGTCCTACACTCTTCTCCCCCCCTGTGAATAGACTTAAAGAATGCCTCTCCTCCAACCCTTGCCTTACTCTTCCCTAGACCTCCCTAGACGTACACTCTTCTCAAGAGCTCTCCAAGTTAAGGACACCCTCTCAATTTCCCCCCCCCCATATGCGGCGACTTAAACTTAGGCTAAGAGGTCGTTCCTACCCATAAGCCCAACAAGCTTTTCCTATCCCAAACGGACTCCATTTTTGAATCCGTTTGAACCAGTAGAATTCTCTCTTTTCTCTCCAAGTTCCCAACCTCTTATATTCACCCCGTTCTCTCTCTATCCTCTTAAAACTCTAGTGCTCCTATGGCGCCGAAACGCCGCTAAATTGAAGAACCACGCGCTGCCCAAGGAGGGAATGAAGCGAATCGCGTCCCTGCAATCGACTTCGCTCCTCTTGAAGCGAATAGGCACGAAAACGATAACCAGGTTGGTCATTTAACAAGTTTAAATAAAATTCTCTCTTATGAAGCTTAATGCAAAGATTCGAAATAATAGGAAAGGAACCAAGGTTAAACCCCTAGTATAGATGGCCTAAAGTACCTTATGGTTACTCTTAAGTAAAGTTATAAGAAAATAATCTTACTTTTGAATCATTGTCTTTTCGAAACGATGGTTTTTGTTAATGTGTGAATTCATTGAATAAAGGCTATGTCTCTTTTATTTCGATATACTGCTGGTTTATTGCTAACATGCAGGTACAGCTTCTCCCCCCCTTAGCTAACTCTGTGCTTGCCTGTGTAGCCGGGCGGAGGATATAGCGAGGCCGGGAGTCGGCCCAGGGCAATCCCCTCCTATGCCACTGGGAATTGGATTTCACCACCAGGGTGATGTATATATGTTGCCTAGTTCTGTGGGTCCAGGCTAGTGCGGTGACTTAACCCCCACCTCATGAGGAGACATCCCCTCTGAAGAGCGAGAGGGTTTGGTACAAGCGTCAGTACCTGAGGGGGTGACAGGACGGCTTGGCCCTCATTCGGCTGGCTGACGACGAGGGGAGACGGTCCGTGAGGTTTACCCAGCTGGTTGAGGCTGGAAGATCGAATTCTAGATCATCGGTGTGGTTGTGGTTGTGGTTGTGATTGGATTGTGGTTATGGTTATAGTTATGGTTTGGACATGAAGTTTGGATTGGAATATCGGCCCGGTTCCAGGGTCTTTGTAAATATTTTTCACTGTAAGTATGTTTGTTGACTTCAATGTTGTGCTAAGGAAGATTTCTTTTAAGGAATCAAGTGTAATTAATTAACAAAGGAATTTGTTTTTAAGTGTTTCACAGTGTGGTAGGACGTAATTAGAAAACAATTGAACGGGTGAGTGTGTGGAAAGTGGGAGAATGGATGCCCTGACGGTACCATTCTAAGGATGGGTGGACCCGATCAGTCGGGTAGCTTTCTACTAGTCGTAACTTACGATACTTAGGAAATAGTAGAGTCACGAACAAGACTTGTTTTAGGGGACCGAGCCAACGGCCGTGCCTCATGAAATACGGGGGAAAAAGGCGTTGGCTTCCTCGAACCAAGTGTGGGTCTTGTTCCATCTCCACGCACATTTCATGCTGGGAATTAGAATTTCCTTTAGGATGACTACGCTTCCCCTGCGAGATAGAGTTAGGTCCGTCCGTTTGCTCTCGTAACCTCGTATTTCTACGAGATCGAGGTGTCGTCAATCGAAAAATAACATGAGACTTAACCGCCTATCAAAAGGATTCCCCCACCCTACGGGTCGGGGTCCTTACATAAATTTAAAAAGGGAAATTTTAGATAAATTTATTTTATGTATGAGAAATATTTAAATGATAAAAGAGGAATTCCCATGACATTGGAATTCAATCATTTAAATGGAAAAAGTGAAATTCTTGGTATATTGGAATTCATGGATATTTTATCTAAATTTAAAAGAGAAATTTGAGATAAATTTATTTTATGTATAAGAAATATCTAAATGATAAAAGAGGAATTCCCATGACATTGGAATTCAATCATTTAAATGGAAAAAGTGGAATTCTTGGTATATTGAAATTAATGGATATTTTATCTAAATTTAAAAGAGAAAATTTAGAGGAATTTCCATCACATTTGGAATGTAATTAATTAAATGCAAAAAGAGGAATTCCCATGATATTTGAGATCCAAGAAATTAAATGGAAAAAAGAGGAGTTATACTATCATAATTACATTACTAAATCTTATTCTTTTCATAAATATTAAAAATTGCCAGTAACAGCAGAGCTATGGCAAATTTTTTAAGAAATTGATACATAGTTCATTTTTATGCATAACATGAAAAGAGGACTTCCTACCATATTCTAGGATTGAATATCCTAAGCTAAAAGAATGATTGTCATCACATTCAATGGAAAACTAATTTTTAAGGTTTATGTATAATTAAATAATTAAGAAAAGAGAAAATTATGGTAATTTTATTTAAATAATGAAAGAGGAATTCCTATAACATTTGGAATCCGATCATTTAAATAGTAAAAGTGAAATTCTTGGTATACTGGAATTAATGGATATTTTATCTAAATTTAAAAGAGGAATTTTAGATTAATTTATTTTATGTAAGAGAAATATTTAAATGATAAAAGAGGAATTCCCATGACATTGGAATTCAATCATTTAAATGGGGAAAGTGGAATTCTTGGTATATTAGAATTAATGGATATGTTATCTAAATTTAAAAGAAAAATTTTAGATAAATTTATTTTATGTATGAGAAATATTTAAATGATAAAAGAGGAATTCCCATGACATTTAAATTCAATCATTTAAATGGGAAAAGTGGAATTCTTGGTATATTGGAATTAATGGATATTTTATCTAAATTTAAAAGAGAAATTTGAGATAAATTTATTTTATGTATAATTAATATCTAAATGATAAAAGAGAAATTCCCATGACATTGGAATTCAATCATTTAAATGGAAAAAGTGGAATTCTTGGTATATTAGAATTAATGGATATTTTATCTAAATTTAAAAGAGAAAATTTAGATAAATTTATTTTATGATAAGAGAGGAATTCCCATGATATTTGAGATCCAAGAAATTAAATGAAAAAAGAGAAATTTTTAGTATAATTCAATTTATGAATATTTATCAAAAGTAGAAATATGGGTAGAATTGGCAAAACTTTAGAAAAAGTCCCATTATCGTTATCGAAGTAGAAAAAGCTACTAAATGAGAATAATATGTGAATGGATGTGATAAGATGTAAATGGGATGTGATAGGATGTGAATGGATGTAAATGACTTGCGATAGGATGTGGATGGATGTGATAAGATGTCAATGGGATGCGATAGGATGTGGATGGATGTGATAAGATGTGAATGGGGTGTGATAGGATGTAAATGGATGTGATAAGATGTGAATGGGATGTGATAGGATGTAAATGGATGTGATAAGATGTGAATGGGGTGTGATAGGATGTGGTGTGATGTAAATGAATGTGGATGAGATGTGAAGTAAATGGATGTGGATGTGAATGATGAGATGAGAATGAAATGTGAAGTTATGTGAAAGGATGAGATGTAAAGTAAATGTATGTGGATGAGATGTGAAGTTAATGGATGTGGATGTGGATGTGGATGTGGATGTGAATGATGAGATGAGAATGAGATGTTAAGTTATGTGAAAGGATGAGATGTAAAGTAAATGGATGTGGATGTGTATGTGAAAGAATGTGATGTAAAGGAATGTGGATGTGAAAGTGAAAGAATGTAATGTAAAGGGATGTGTATGTGAAAGAATGTGATGTAAATGGATGTGGATGTGAAAGAATGTGATGTAAATGGATGTGGATGTGTATGTGAAAGAATGTAATGTAAGGGATGTGGATGTGAAAGTGATGTGGATGTGGATGAGATGTGATGTGCTGAAAAGAGATGTGGATGTGACTGTGATGTGGAGTGGATGAGATGTGATGTGATGTAAGGGGATGTGGATTGAATGTGATGTGGATGTGGATGAGATGTGATGTGATGCGATGCGATAGGATGTGGATGGATGTGATAAGATGTGAATGGGGTGTGATAGGATGTAAATGGATGTGATAAGATGTGAATGGGATGTAAATGGATGTGATAAGATGTGAATGGGGTGTGATAGGATGTGCTGTGATGTAAATGAATGTGGATGAGATGTGAAGTAAATGGATGTGGATGTGAATGATGAAATAAGAATGAGATGTGAAGTTATGTGAAAGGATGAGATGTAAAGTAAGTGTATGTGGATGAGATGTGAAGTTAATGGATGTGGATGTGGATGTGAATGATGAGATGAGAATGAGATGTTAGGTTATGTGAAACGATGAGATGTAAAGTAAATGGATATGGATGTGTATGTGAAAGAATGTGATGTAAATGGATGTGGATGTGTATGTGAAAGAATGTAATGTAAAGGGATATGGATGTGAAAGTGATGTGGATGTGGATGAGATGTGATGTTCTGAAAAGAGATGTGGATGGGAATGTGATGTTGTGAAAAGAGATGTGGATGGGAATGTGATGTGGATGTGGATGAGATGAGATGTGATGTAAGGGGATGTGGATGTGAATGTGATGTGGATGTGGATGAGATGTGATGTAATGTAAAGAGATGTGGATGTGAATGTGATGTAGATGTGGATGAGATGTGATGTGATGTGAAGTAAAGAGATGTGGATGAAATGTAATGTGATGTGAATATATGTGGATGTGAAGTGTTAGATGTGAATGTATGGATAGATGTGGATAGTCATGCAGGTGAATGATTGGATGGATGTGGATGAAGGAGATGGGATGTGTATGATGTAGAAGTGATGTAAAGTGGATGGAATGAATGAGATATGATGTGGATAGATGTGGACGTGATGTAATGTGGATAGAATGTATGTGATGGAATGGGGATACAATGAATGTGATGAATATGAATGGATGTGATGTGATGCGAATCGGGATAGATGTGAATGAATGAGATGTGATGTGAAATCGATGTGATGTGATATGATGTAAATTGGGATAGATGTGAATGGATGATATGTGATGTGAATGTATGTGATGTGATGTGATGTGATGGGAATCAGGATAGATGTGAATGAAAGAGATGTGACGTGAATGGATGAGATGTGATAGGATGTGAATCGGGATAGATGTGAATGAATGAGATGTGAGGTGAAATGGATGTGATGTGGATCGCGGTAGATATGAATGGATGAGATGTGAATGAATGTGATGTGATGAGATGTGGATATGGGTAGATGCGAGTGGATGAGATGTGATGAATATAAATGTGGAAAGATGTGATGAGATGGAAAATGATGTGATTGGATGAGAATGGATGAAGGACGATGGGAATACATATGATTGGATTTGGATTAAGTAATGTGGATTAATGTGGAACAATTTGGAAAGACGAGAGTTTGTTATAGAAATTGTATTTATGACCTGTTTTTAAATGACTGTTTTATGTCAAGAATGCTAGGGAAGCATTTGGACCGTCTTGTCAATGAGGTCATGGAGACCTAAATGATAAAGTTGCAACAGCTGACGGAGAGTCAACGGAGGACGTCTCGCATAGCACGGTCGGCCGAGGTCTTGACCAGCCTCGGTGCAATTTAAATGGTGAGCTTTCGGTATGGTGGATGAGGGACCAAAGAAGCGACCTACGAGTGAAGCTCTAGGTGACCTGCGAAGGATCCTAGAGGGTGCTGACCATACGCTGCTCGGGCTCTGGGTCACCGAAGATACTCACACGTGCGTCGAGGAACATATTGGAACAAGGAGTAAGAAATGTTTTCTGAATTCGGGCATGGATTTGGTTGATTGACCTTGCTGGTCCTCAACGAATGAGTCCATGGCTCTTTTATATGGATCTGTTGGTTGATCTTGCTCATCTTCAATGGAGAGTCCATCTGGATTTTTATAAGTGAATATATTTCTGGGTACTATGAGCTAGGAACTATTGAAAAGGCCCCTGAGTGGACAGGTGGTGAGCGTTCAGGTTGCCAATGATGCCATAGGTACAGTGATGGACACATTGGAAATTAGAATTCAATCGGATATTTTGGAGGATTATGATCAGTGACACTATGGTTTCATTAAAAGATTGTTTTAAAGACAGCTGAATCTGTGAAAAAAGGCAATTTTATATTGTGTGTGTAAGTGGTGTGACTAGTTTGACGTTTGCATTTGAAGATTCGGCTAGGGGGCCTGGGAGCTCTTTTCCTCCCTGGTACCCGGGACAAAACCTAACCAAATTCCTAATTGGATCCTATCACTATAGTGGTTGGCTAACCCATGGAATTGGATGGGGTTAGGCTGGACTGATGGACCCCTAAAATGAGACTCAATTCTGTTATGGTACGATAGATGAAGTAAATCTTGGATAGTAATTGTTCTATGGAAAAGAGAATCAACGGCTGTGCCTCTCGATGAGGAAAAAAGCGTTGGTCTCTATGATCCAAGTGCAAGTTTCTTCCTTGATCTGACCAAGTGACTTGTAGGTTCGATCGGATCAGTTTGGTTAGTGATGACCTTGACTACGTTAGAATAAAAATATCTTGGAGGAATCGCCCGTGCTTTTTGGGCGAGGGAAGTTTTTTCGGGCTCGGTTTTGGAAGAACTGAGGGATTAGTCTCTTGTCCGGATATCCGTGGGCGAGGCCCTGAGTGAGAGGCTCATCCCCACGCAAAAAGTGCTACTTTCGCTGCTAGCACCCCCGAATTTGTTACGCGGAGGGGGCAGGGATCTTTCACCCATGAGCGGAGATCTATATTCTTAAAGAACTTCCTGAAAATGAAGAAGATCAAAATTAGAAGGAGTGGGATATTTATTCTATGGAAGAAAAGAATTTAAATCTCACTCAATATATAGCTTGCTATAGAGAAATTTTCTTAAAGCTTAAGGGCATATACAATTTTCAAAAAGTAAGAGGCTTCATTAGAGGCGTTTAAAGGGAGTATTAGAAATTTTTTTTCTCAAAAGAGCCAAAAAACTTAGATGAGGCTATAAAATTTACAAAATAATTTGATGATACCATGGGTAATGATAATCATAAATAAAAAGATTAAAAAAATTCATATAAACCTCATGGAGAAAATTTTGGCTCTCAAAAAAGAAATGATTTTTTCTTTAAAAAAGAAGAACCTTCAAAAAAGCAAAAATCCAATCCTAGTAAGTTGCTAAAAAAGCAAGATTTTGAGAGAGAGGTTAAAGAAAAAAAATGTTTCTCTTGTCTAGAGTCGGGATAAAAAGAATTGTCCTAAGTCCCAAAGGACAAGAACTTACTGGGTATGGTAATGATAAACCTAAAAGGAAAAACAGTGCACACTATTCAAGTGTTGACACTTAAGGATTCTCCTAAATATAAATTGGTCGAGGTTTGTCATTCTGATGAAAAGCATTGTTGTATGGTGGCAAAATCTGTGGGAACCATCATTTGGACCACATGATTTTGTTCAAGTAAATGAAGGATGAAAAGGTTGAATCCTATGATACGGCCACACACAACTTTTTAAATTACAAATTGGTTAAGAAACTTAAGTTGCCTCAAGTCCCAAGTTCTCATAAGTATATAGTATCATTAGCCAATGGCTATGATAAAGATGAGTGGGATACTGTGGTAAACCAAGTTGGGATAAAGATTCAAGAGTATGAAGCACTTTTGGCTTTTGGATTTTCAAGCGATGTGTCTGTTGATCGCAGATGTAATTCTTGGGAGAGAATGATTTTTTTCATTGGGGGAAAACAATTTCGAGAAGCTATTCGCATAATACACTAACATTTGAGCATAAAGGAAAATTTATTACATTCCAAGGAGAGCACAATCTACCATCTTCTCCTTTGATATGTAATGTTAAGCTCCAAAATCTTCATCAAGATAATGAAATAGAACAAATATTTGTGTATTATGCAATGCCTCAACTTAAAAACCATTGTGAAAAGTTTGATTCAAGTATTTGTGAAGCAGTTAGTTCTTCTTTGAACAATTTACTAGAAGAATTTAAAGATGTTTTTCTAGAAACATTGCCAAAAGGTTTACCTCCCAGATAGAGGGATAAATCATCCCATATAAGTTTTAAAGAATTCAAAGCCAATTAGTAAGCCACCTTGTAGAGTAAGTTTGAATGAAAGACAAGAAGTTGAAAAAAAGTTGGCTGAATATTTAGAACAAGGATTTATTAGGCCAAGTAAGTCTCCCTAGTCTTCACCAATATTATTGGTGAAGAAAAAAGATGGATCTTTGTGCTTGCGCATAGAAGATTATCATGGATTGAATACAATCACAATTTTAAAAAAAATCCTATTCCCAGGATAGATGGCACCCTAGTAAGTGTGTACGGTCCAAATTTTCCCAAATTTGGGACGCCCGCCTCGATTTGCGTGCCAGACCGCCCCGGGGGGCGATTTTTTTTTTGTCCGGGAGGTTTTCCTGGTCGTTGGGGTTCAGACCGTTCATTAATCAGATGCCCGGTCGTGCATTTATTAAGGTTTAAAGGTCGTCGTTTTTTAACTAAAATGACTGAAATTTGCGTATAAGCTTGATCCGGTGTCCGTTTTGGATGCTGTAAAATCCTATATTAGGGTAAAATCGCGTGAAAATTCTAAATTTGGACTCAAAATTTAAAGATTCTAAGTAGAAATGACTCAAATAATAAAATCATTGATTTTTATACCATAAAAACCCATAAATTTATCTATTACATGTACATTTCTTTATTAGTGAAGATGGGTATGTTACATCCTTCCCCCCTTAAAGAAATCGAGACGTCCTCATCTCGTCATGAATTGGGGATAATCCCTTAAGAGTGTAGCTTCATCTTCCCAAGTTGCATCTTCTTCAGGGTAATCTTTCCACTGTACTAGATGTTCTACAAGAGTTCTATTTTGGAGTTGCCTTTCCCTAGAATCTATGATGCTATTGGGCTATAATTCAAGGACTCCTTGAGTAGGGATTACAACTTGTTCATCATCAAGAATATGATCGAGAATGGGTACATATGGTTTTAATAAACTTACATGAAATACATTGTGGACTTTGATATGGGCTGGGAGTTGGAGTTTATAGGCACTTTTACCTAGACACTTGATAACTGTATAGGGACCACAATACCTAGTGAGTTTCTTATATTTTCCAAGTGATAGAGAACTTCGTTTGGGTCGCACTCGTAGAAGAACTTTGTCTCCTTCCTTGAAGATCCTTTCAGACCTCTTGGTGTCAGCATAATGCTTTTGTCGATCTTGGGCAGCTTTAATATCCTTTTGGATTGCCTTGGTTTGTTCCTCCATCTCTTCGAGCATTTTCCTGGATGCCTCAACTCTTATGGTCGGATCAGAGAAATTTAGAGGAGACAAGCATTCTTGCCCATAGAGTGCTTTAAACGGTGACATTCCTATGCTTTGATGATAAGATGCATTGTAGGCAAATTCTACCAGAGGAAGGTATTGAATCCACCTTCTTGGTTCCCGTCCACAGTATGCTCTGAGAATGTCTTCAATTACTTGATTGACTCTCTCAGTCTGGCCATCGGTCTCTGGATGATAAGCTGTGCTAAAGCAAAGTTGAGTTCCCAGGGCTTGAAATAAGGACTGCCAAAACTTTGAAGTGAAGTCAGAATCCCGATCACTTACTATCCTTTTTGGGAGACCATGAAGTTTGAGGACTTCCTTGATGAATATTCGAGCAACATCAGAAGCTTTGAAGGTCTTCTTTGCTGGTATAAGGTGAGCTACTTTGGTAAGTAAGTCCACTACTACAGAATGGAGTCATATCCTCCTTGAACAGTGGGGAGACTTGTGACAAAATCCATTCTAATGCACTCCCACTTCATTTAGGGAATATCTAAGGGTTGAAGTTTTCCAGGCATCTTGACCCTTTCAGCTTTGATCCTTTGGCATGAGAGACATTGCTTCAAGTACCGAAGCACATCATTTTTCAAGCCTGCCCAATGAAAGCTCCTTCTTACGGCATTTAATGTTTTTGCATAGCTTGGGTGTCCTGCAGAGCAGCAGGACTATCATGAGCTTCATGGAGAATTAGTTTCTTTCAAGCAGGATCCTTAGGGATACATAACCTGTGAGTGATTGAAGTAGAGGCTTCCTTCATGAGTGGAGTATCCCTTGATTAGATTCTTCTCTTTCTCTGAATTTCCTCCTTCTTCTACTAACTTCATCATCCTCTGATAATCTGGGTCATGAGACGAGACTTCTTCCACCTTGACCAGTATGGGATTATTTGGCATTGAACTTGCACTCAAGAAAGATTTGCGGCTAAGTGCATCTACCACATTATCTTTCCCAAGGGCGAAATTTGATGTTGAAGTCATATTCTTGTAGAATTTCAATCCATCTCCTTTGCCGCATGTTGGTGAAGATCCAATTTAGACTTTTGTGGTCAGTTACAAGGTGGAATTTGTCCCCCAAGAGATAATGTCTCCATAATTTGAGGCAATGAACAACTGCTAAGAGCTCCAAATCATGGGTGGCATAATTTGCTTCATATTGCTTCAGCTTGCGGGTGGGAAGTATAAACGACTGGTCTTACTTCTTGGCCTAAGACACCACCAAGTGCTAGACTACTAGCATCAGTAAAACCACTTCAAATTCCTTGGTGAAATCAGGAAGTTTCAGGATTGGGCAGAAGTGATAATGACCTTGAGCTCATCAAAACTGTTTTGATGGATTGGCAGCCACGCTATTTTGCAATCCTTCTTAAGAAGATCCGTCAAAGGTGCAGCTACCAAGGCATAATCTTTGATAAAAATCCTATACCATCCCGTGATTCCCAAAAACCCACCACGAACTTCACGAATTGATTTAGGGGGTGGCCACTCCAGAATATCCTTGACCTTGGCGGGGTCTACTGAAATGCCATCTTTGGAGACGATGAATCCAAGATACTCAATTTGATGAGTAAAGAAGGTACATTTTCTCTTCTTGGCATAGAGTTTGTGTTTGCACAACAATTGCAGAACTCTATGCACATGCTCCTCATGCTCTTCCATTGATTTGGAATAGATTAAGATGTCATCAAAGAAAACAAGCACAAATTCATCCAAGAAGGACGGAACATATCTTGCATTAGGCGGTTGAAGGTTGCAGGAGCATTAGTTAACCCGAATGACATCACAGTAAACTCATAGTGGCCATAACGGGTATTGAAGGCTGTCTTGGGTATATCTGCTTCCTTGACTTTGATCTGATAGTAACCAGACCTCAAATCTATTTTTGAGAAGATTTTGGCCCCATGAAGCCTGTCAAGAAGTTCGTCGATGCGAGGGATAGGATACTTATTCTTGACAGTGACTTGATTTAGCCCTCGATAATCTATGCAGAGGCGGAGAGTTCCGTCCTTCTTTTTTTGGAAAAGAACAGGTGCCCCCCAAGGAGAGCTACTGGGGCGTACAAATCCTTGCTCAATGAGTTGGGAAAGTTGCTCTTTAAGTTCAATGGCTTCAAGAAGGGACATTTTATAGGGCGTTTTTGAGATGGGTTGAGCTCCAGGGATCACCTCGATTTCATGATGATCGACTTCTCGAGGAGGCGGTAGCCCTGTAAGCTCGTCAGGGAAGATGTCAGAGAATTCTTGGAGCCAAGAGGGTTCTGTCTCCATACTGGGTTCAATGGCTTTGTTGAGCTTGACTAAGAAAACTTGCTGACCTTTACGTGTTCCCTTGAGAAGATGTTTTGCCTTAACTACCCTAGGTTTAGGTTTTCCTGTTATCCCCTGAATAGATATTACTTGGCCATGCTTATTTTCAAAAGTGATACTCCCCTGGATACAATGAATGCTAGCTTTGTTTGCAATTAACCAATCCATCCCAAGGATTCCATCATAAATTCCTAATGGCAAGACTCTAAAGTGGCCATGAGTTTGCTCATTACCCAGCTCAAAATCAAGGTTCCCTATAGAGTGGCGAGATACCCACTGGCTAACTCTACAGTCATTCTTCTAGCTGTTTTTTGACTCAAGTTTAATTTTTGCAAGCACCTAGGAGAAAGAAATGAATGGGTACTACCACAATCAATCAAAAGCTGAAATGGCTTACCGAGTGGCTGGGGTTTGGATTACACCAAATTGTTTATTCAGACCTTGGTGTCCTACTGTCGCATGGACGGTGGCACGCTCTTCTTCAGCCATTTCCAAGGTCGGTTCTTCACTTATAATACAGGCGGTCCTAGCAACTGCTCCTCCGCGGCCTCTGCCACGCCCACCGCCTCTTGCACCTTGGTTGATAGGGGTTCCACGGCCTTAAATTCCTCTGCTACCTTGGGAAAATGATGTTGCCATCTTGGGACAGTTGGCTCTAAAGTGTCCCGGCAGCTCATTGCACTCAAAACACAGAGGGCCTTCTCTGGAAGAAGCAGCATACGAGCGGGGGACAAAAGAGTTGCCTTGTCGCCCTTTGTTGTAGTAGGGGAAATTCTGTTGGGGTTTCTTGTAGGGTTGATCTTTAGGATTTGCCTCAGGGTAAGATCTCTTTTGATGCTTAGGTTTGTCAGTCTTCATTTCTTTCACAAGGGCTTCACTCGTATGAGAGCATCCTGTAATGTGCTTGGCCTCATTGCTTCAAGGCGGGAGTCTAAGGGTTCATTTAACCCTTGGCAAAAACGAGCACTTGCTGGGAAGTAGTCATAGTTGGGGCATACTTCCGAAGAGTGATAAATTTGGAATAGTAGTCCTCAAGAGTTAAGCTGCACTGCCTAAGACTAAAAAACTCATTCATCTTTATGGATTCATGGGATGGGGGAAGATATCTTTCCTTCACTGCCTGCTCGGTGACTTCCCACGTTTGAGAATGCTCCGTGACTTCCTTATCACGGCACCACTGTTTCCACCAGAGTTTAGCATCTCCGATGAGGCGAAACTGTGCAAGCATAGACTGATTTGCTACTCCAATACCGGCGGCAGAGAAATAATCGTCCATCGCCTCAATCCAGACTTCAGCATCCTTCTCAACCTTTGAACCTTCTCCTTTAAAGAAGGGAGGTTGCATTTGCTTGAGTAGGAGCTTCTTCTCCTGGGTATCAGTGTAAAGCGCATTGGGAAGTGGAGGGTGATTGTCCTGGCCATCATTGTAGTAAAAACAATTTTAAGATTACAAGATTCATATTTGCACAACGCTTATTTTTGGAGAGTAAAACATTGAAATTATTTTATTTCCAAATATTTATAAGGACAAGTTTTATTACAAAGATCTGAGACTAATATAATTAGTCTTATTTGCTATCAAGGGAAATTCCTAGGCTTGACTATGACATAAGGGTAGAGCGGTCCACATAGGTGAAATATGGGGATTCCGCTGTAGTTTCTAAGACTCTAAAAAATGATGGTAAGGTTGGTAGACTCTGGATTGGGGTAGATCCCAACACAGCTACTCTATCAGCAGGTAAGATCTGCATCACTTTGTCATACACCCAGCGATCCTGAGGTATGCGAATTCCATCTATAGTCACAAAGGTGTCGGCCTTGGGGGTACCGACGAACCAAAATAAATGGATCATCTTCAACTTTTCAATCCAACGAATCCGCTTAAGGTCGGTGGTGAGGTTCCCAATTCGATCTGCTCGAATGAAGAAATATCTCGGCCCACGACTCCAGAAATCTCTACCCCATCCTCTTTCAATATACGAGAGAAATGAGGGAGGGACATCTTCTCTAGTATCTGCACCATGGTGTCACGGAACTCGAAATTTGAGGAGTGAGTAGTCTCGAAGATGCATTGGAAAACTAGAAATTTGAAGTAGGCATCTTCCTCTTCCTACAATCATTCAAACATCAATTCAACTTATTTGTTTTAGTAGGATGTTTTTTATTAATTAGCATTATGTTAGGTAAAACATTCATTGCAAAACAATCCTTAAATGACAATTCCTAGGAGCTAAACTTGGCTCTGATACCAATTGTAAGGTTCCCCCTTCTAAAATAGGGGAAACACTCAAGATAGTCCACTAACATCAGTAGCCAACTGTAGGGCCAACATAGAAGCTTTGCGACGCTCCTTGGCTTTTGCAACTCTAGCTTTAGCCTCCTCTTGAGCCTGACGTTTAAGTAGGTCAAGTGCTTCTTTCCGTGTTTGTGCAGCATGCATTTGTTGAAGCATGGCTTCAGTTAATAGTTCATTGTATTTCTTGAGACGACTTCCATTAATGAAGTTAGGCATTTGCTCACCTTCTAGTGTCTCTAAACGCACTGCACCACTTGGAGTAAGCTCATTAATCACAAACGGTCCTAGGCCACGTTTCTTGAGCTTTCTCTTATGCTTCTTAAGTGTGTACAAGAGCACAAGGTCCCCCTTTTTTGAATCGGCCAGTTGTTACATTTCTATCATACCATTGCTTCTGTCTCCTCTTCTCGGCATACATCCCCATTACCACCAATAAGCGGGTCTCATCAAGCTTTTCCAATTCGTCAACGCGTTGTGAAAGCTCATGACCAGTCCAATCCAATTGTTTGGCAACTCGTAGAGTAGGTACAAGAAATTCAATGGGAAGAATTGCATCTAGCCCAAAAGCAAGCTCAAATGGGGTTGTGCCCACAGATGTTTTATAGGCAGTCCTATATGCCCAAAGAACTGAGTGCAACTTTTGCTCCTAATCAGTCCTATGTCTCTCAACAATCTTTGTGAGTGCTGTGCAGAGAATCTTGTTAGTACTCTCAGCTTGTCCATTGGTCTGGGGATGATAGGGTGCAGAACGCTTGTGAATTACCATAAATTCTTGAAGCAAAAACTCTATGACCTCATTCACAAAGTGCACACCTTGATCACTAACGATCTCAATAGGTAAGCCATAGCGTGTAAACACGTACTCATACAAGAACTTGGCTGTGGTTTTGGCATCATTTTTGATTGTAGCCTTTGCCTCTACCCATTTGGTCAAATAGTCAGTTGCGACTATAATATATTCTACATGCGTGTGACGAGCTGGAGGTTTAATGGGACCGACAAAATCAATACCCCATTTTGCAAAAGCACGTGTGCTTAACATAGGCCGCAATGGCATATTGTCCTTAGTAATGGGAGATTTGGTCCTTTGACAATCGTCACAACGTTTTACATATTCTTCGGCATCCATTTGTAAGGTTGGCCACCAAAGCCCAGACCACCTAATCAACTTAGCTGTGGTATTGCCCAAAAAGTGTCCACCCCCAACACCTGCATGTGCATGAGTTAAGATTTTCAAATAGTCAGCTTCACATACACACATGCGTAAGTTGCCATCCTTGCCCCTCTTGTAGAGTTGGCCCTCTATCAGCATATAGTTTGCCGCTTCAACTTTAATAGCACGCTTTCGATGTTTAGGAATTTTTTGATCCGTATGACCATGCTGAAGATAGTCCACAATATACTTACTCCAACTTGGTGTAGTTGAAATTTGGAATAATGTGACATTATGAATTGGCTGTTGAATTTGACATGAAGCACAGTTACGAACAAATTTTTCAGCATCCGCATGCATGGTAGGCCACCATTGCCCATCCTGAGATATACGTCGCACACAAGTAGTAGCTGATGCATGGATTCCACCGATACCCGCATGTGCCCATTCCAAGATCTCCTCATATTGATCAGGGTTAGGTATAAGTCGCAACACTCCATCATTACCCTGACGATATAATCTCCCTGAGATTAACTTGAATGGTCGCCATAGGTCCACATTAGGACCCGCTAGTTGTATCTGCCCACTTGTCAAAATTTCTAAGATGGATTCAGACCATCTAGGAGCTGTCTCTACACGGAAAAGTGTTGAATCTAACATATCATCATCCACACCCACAGGAGCTTCGCCAGAGGTGATTCGAGACAAATGATCTGCTCTAAGATGAGTTGTTCCTTTTCAAACTACCACTTCAAAATCAAACTCAAGAAGGATGATAAAACACCTAACAATCCTTTCGGTTGCACAAGGCTTATTGACCAAATATAGCAGTGCTTGATGGTCCACAAAAAATATGAATTTGTTTGCCAAAAGGTAATGGCGAAACTTTTTCACTGCATATATCATGGACAATCCTTCTCTTTCTGTTGTGGTGTAATTCTTCTCAGCACTGTTCAACTGTCGACTAGCATATGAGATTGGGAAATCCTTATTATGTTCTCCCGATTGAGCCAAAATACATCCAATTGCAAAGTTTGAAGCATCAATATGGACATGAAAGATTTGGTTCCAATCTGGTGCCCGTAAGATGGGTGCAGTCACTAATGTTTGCTTCAACTTTTCAAAGGATTCCTCACACTCATCAGTCCAATTAAACTTTACAAGAAGAGCATATAATGGTCTGGCTAGGACAGCGTACATGTAGATGAATCGACGATAATAGCCACAATGTCCCATAAATGTTTGTACCCCTTTAGGGTTGATAGGCCGAGGTAATGAGACAATGACATCAATTTTATCCATATCTGTTGAAATCCCATTGCGAGAAACAATATGGCCCAAGATTTTCCCTTGTCTTACCATGAATTTGCACTTGTCAAGATTCAAGCATATACGATAAAGTTGACACTTTTGAAACACAAGTCTGAGGTGTTCTATGTGATCATCACGCTCTTGTGAGTGAACACATAAATTATCCATGAAGATCTCAAGAAATTGCCTAAGGTACTCCTTGAATACATGACTCATTAACCGCTGAAAGGTTGCTGGTGCATTTGTTAGACCAAATGGCATAACACGATAGGCAAAGATGCCATCTTCAGTAGCAAAGGCTGTCTTGTGTTGATCCTTTGGATCAATTGACACTTGATTGTAACCGGAGAATCCATCCAAGAAACTATATGCCTTTTTCCCTGCAACTCGTTCCAGAACATGATCCGTGATTGGAAGTGGGTAATGATCACGCACAGTAGCTGCATTTACCTTTTTGAGGTTTACACATACTCGAAGTTTTCCATTTTTCTTAGGCACCACTACAATAGGGGAGACCCATTCAGTGTGTTCAATCTCATAGATAAATTCTGCCTCTAAGAGCTTGTCTATTTCTTCCTTTATCTTTAGTGCAAAATTCTCATTGTAAGTATAAGGACGTTGCTTGGAAGGCTTTGCATCCTCTCGCAATGGAATTGTATGCTGACATATGCTTGGATCAACTCCTTTGAGGTCTTTATAACTCCAAGCAAAAACATCGCGATACTCCTTTATTGTTTGAATTAATAACTTCTCCTCATCTAAGGACAAGTCTGTGGCAATCCACACATAGCGAGGCTCTTCTCCTGGCTTAGCAATATCAATCTTTTTTGCATCTTCTGGACCATCATATGAAACCCCTGGCATGCTTGGTTTTTGTTGCATGGGCTGTTGGAGAACAATCTTCCGATCTTGAAGAGTGTACTGTGTGAAGTTGGGGGGAACATTGAGACCTTGTTCTTGTCCACTTGAGTCTTCACTCATTGAAGACCATGCGGTTTTGAGATCTCCTTTGCCATCTTGCATCGGATTTTTTTGTTCAACCGTTGTCTTTGCACTTCCGACACTCTCTTTTGAATCGGTTTTAGACTTGAGTTTTGGTTT